>NC_041389.1:688413847-688612930 GCF_002162155.2 Triticum dicoccoides | reverse complement strand
GCGGGGAGCGCGGCTACGACGATGGAGCGGCGGCGGTGGCGTCGGCCATGGCTGGGGAGCGCGAGGGGGAGGAGCTGGAGAGGAGAGGGGGCGTCTGGGGGGTTCGGGGGAGAGAGAGGGGTCGATCCACGTCGTTAGCCGGGTGAGTGGAGCGGCGAGGCGGCGAGCAGGTGCGTGGCACCCATGCGGTGCTCGCCGTCGAGCACCTTGCCTGCCTGCCTAGCCGGCAAGCAGCTCGCTGGCGCGGCGCTGGGCTGGGCCGGTAGGTGGGCCGGGTTGCAGGCGCCAGGTAAGTCCTTCCTTTCTGTTTTTTTTTCTTTTTCTATTTTTCTGCAACTTTGTTGAATTATTAAAAATACCTAGGCAACTCCTAAAATCACCAAACTGCTCCTGGTCCAAAGTTGGAATATTTCCAACATGAAACATTTCAGTTTAGGAATATTTGAGCATTTGAAATATTTTATATAATTTTAAATGCCCAAATTCAAATACTTATCATTTAATTCAAAGACCCTAAGATGACCTAGAAAATGGTGCAACACTTTTGGCAGAGGTTCTGAACCAAGACAAAAATGATGGACATTTTAGAAGGGCATTTCAGGTTCATTGAAAAAGTTTTTAGTAAACCCTAGTTGGTTTCAGAGAGGGCTGGGGGTTCTAACATCCCCATTTCAAGTTTCTGATGAAAGGATAGACATGATGCAACACTCCAATGCATGAACTAGCTAGGGTGTGACACTTGGCCACATATAATGACACAATGCGAAGGTTTCCCAATTATTTGATTTTTTTTGAATTTTTTATGCACGTTTAAAATGCGGTCAAAACGGCGGGAATGACCGTTCCTAGGTAGTGGTTGAATTTTGGAATTTTGTTGATGTTTCTCTGATTAAATAGATACTTATGTACCTAGAAATAATTTTTGGAAAAAATAAAGAGCAAACTACGAGGGAGCTACATTTCAAATTTGACCCGCCTCCAACCGAATCAGCGGAAATTTGTCTTTTTCACCAGAGGTGGATCAAAACTTTTGACACCCAACCATTTTGTCAATTGTGCATTAAATATGGCCTAGTATTTTATAAAATTGATTAGGTCCAATTTTGCAACAAATATATGGTAGGTCCTTCACAAAAAAAACTCATTTCGGGCACTCGGAAAATGGAAAATGAATTTTCCGTGCAAAGAAAATGAAAACTCCCTTAGGCAACATTGTTTGGAATTCCAAGATGAACCCTTGTGCACAATATGAGATCATTTGAACAAACTATGCCATGAATGTGGCCATAAGATTGATCATTTGGCTTGATAGCCATGAATCTTCACGCATGATAGCTCGTTTCTGAGAACACTTTTTTAAAATAATTTCCGTACTACAAGTTTATTATTTTTCCTGGAAACTTGGCCACATATAATGACACAATGCGAAGGTTTCCCAATTATTTGATTTTTTTGAATTTTTTATGCACGTTTCAAAATGCGGTCAAAACGGCGGGAATGACCGTTCCTAGCTAGTGGTTGAATTTTGGAATTTTGTTGATGTTTCTCTGATTAAATAGATACTTATGTACCTAGAAATAATTTTTGGAAAAAATAAAGAGCAAACTACGAGGGAGCTACAGTTCAAATTTGACCCGCCTGTAACTGAATCGGCGGAAATTTGTCTTTTTCACCAGAGGTGGATCAAAAATTTTGACACCCAACCATTTGGTCAATTGTGCATTAAATATGTCCTAGTATTTTAGAAAATTGACTTGATACAATTTTGCAACAAATATATGGTAGGTCCTTCACAGAAGAACTCATTTTGGACACTCGAAAAATAAAAAAATGTTTTTTTGCCAAAAAACTCATTTCTCAAGACACATTTTAAAAGATATTTATCTTATTTCTTGTTTGTTATTTTTCCTGAAAACTTGTTCATATTTAGTGACACAATGAGAAGGTTTTTTCATTTTTTTTGAATTTTTCAGGTCATAAAATAGCTGACATGATTTTAACACATTAATTTTAGTCAACCATGACCAATTTAAATGGTCATAACATCATACTGTAATCTGATTGGTTCATGGAGGTGTCACGCGGATCGTGCATCAAACACCGTCGGATGATCGGGGATCCAACGGCAGCCCTTCCACACCATCCCCGAAACCCTAGCTCTGTCCAGTGGTCATTTTCCATCCACCCCCCGCCTCCTTTCTTTCCCTCGCTCTCTCCTCTCCCCGCCAGCCGCCGCCCCCATTCTCTCTAGATCCAATCCAATCTCCCTCGTCCACCGCCCCTTCCTCCCGTCACTACACCAACCTCGCCGCCGGCCCACCCACCGCCCCCTTGCTGCGGTGCGCGAGCTGGAGGACGGCGGGGGAGGCCAACAACCTGGCGCCATGGGCCGCTGTGCCGCACGTGCACGCATACCTCACCGGCCCCGCCTACCGCTCCGACCTCGACCTCGTCACGGGGAGGCCTCCGCCTACGCCCGCTGTCGGTGTCAAAACCGGCGGATCTCAAGTAGGGGGTCCCGAACTGTGTGTCTAGGCAGATGGTTACAGGAGACAAGGGGCATGATGTTTTACCCAGGTTCGGGCCCTCTTGATGGAGGTAAAACCCTACGTCCTGCTTGATTGATATTGATGATGTGGGTATTACAAGAGTAGATCTACCACAAGATCAAGGAGGCTAAACCCTAGAAGCTAGCCTGTGGTATGATTGTTGTTCGTCCTATGGACTAAAACCATCCGGTTTATATAGACACCGGAGAGGGCTAGGGTTACACAGAGTCGGTTACAATGGTAGGAGATCTACATATCCGTATCGCCAAGCTTGTCTTCCACGCCAAGGAAAGTCCCATCCGGACACGGGACGAAGTCTTTAATCTTGTATCTTCATAGTCTTGGAGTCCGACCGATGATGATAGTTCGGCTATCCGGACACCCCCTAGTCCAGGACTCCCTCAGTAGCCCCTGAACCAGGCTTCAATGACGACGAGTCCGGCGCGCATATTGTCTTCGGCATTGCAAGGCGGGTTCCTCCTCCGAATAATTCGTAGAAGATTGTGAACACCAGGATAGTGTCCGGCTCTGCAAAATAAATTCCACATACCACCGTAGAGAGAATAATATTTACACAAGTTCAATCTACTGACGTATTTTGTGGCGTGACGTCACACCACCACCAAGCCTTTACTCGTTTAGCGAAGCGGTTTCCTTGGCACGTCTTGTAGAAGCAGAGATCGTGTTCCCCTTATTCCGGGATTCCCATCAATACGGACATGGGTAACCCAACCGCGCCATTGATTGTGGCGCTTGGGAGATAAGCGAGTTTTATCAGGCCGGTGGCGACGCATGGTTTCGTCCGCCCATATAAGGGGATAAAGATCCAACCCTTTTACCTACGCCTTGTTCCTCCTTTGCTTATCCATCTCCGCGAACTCGAGCTCCAGCGCCCAAGTCCGCACATCTCACCTCAACCTTCTCCAACTATGTCCGGAGCGGGAGGCAAGTGGATGGCCTCCTTCGTTACGGAGGGGCACATCAAGAAGCTGCGCGGCACCGGATATCTGTCCAACGACATCGCGCACCGGCTCCCCGATGAGGGGGAGCTCATCCCCACCCCCAGGCCCCATGAGAGGGTAGTATTCCTTTCCCATTTCCTCCGCGGACTGGGCTTTCCACTCCATCCCTTTGTCCGGGGGCTCATGTTCTACTACGGCTTGGATTTCCATGATCTGGCCCCGAATTTCATCCTCAACATCTCGACGTTTATCGTCATGTGTGAGGCCTTCCTCTGCATCCAGCCCCACTTCGGCTTGTGGCTCAAGACCTTCAGTGTCAAGCCGAAGGTTGTGAAGGGCAGCCAAGCGGAGTGCGGAGGCGCCATGGTGGGCAAGATGCCCAACGTTACTTGGCTCGAGGGCACCTTCGTGGAAACCATTAAGGGGTGGCAATCGGGGTGGTTCTACATCACTGAGCCGCGTGACCCTAAATGGGCAGCGGCCCCCGAATTCAGATCTGGCATCCCCATACGGCTCACCTCCTGGAAGGAGAGTGGCCGGACATGGGGTGATTCGGAGGAGCTGATCGGACTCCAAGCCTGCATCCAAAAGCTAGTGAACAAGAAGCTCAAGCTTGTCAATGTAGTCCAGGTCATGCTCATCCGCCGGATTCTCCCGTGCCAACAACGGGACTTCAATATGTGGGAGTTCGATTCGGCGCAGCACCAGACTTTGAGCAGGTTCTTCGACACTACGTACGAAGAGGCCTGGAGGGTGCTGTTTAAGGGCTCCAAGGCTCCCGCGTCCGCTACCGAAGATCACGGATTCAGCTCGCAGCGTCCGGCTGGCGAGGTAAGCGATTTTACCCTTTACGGGACGCTTGTTTTCCATAGTTTGACTCTATGCGGGATCTAAACTCCCTCCCCTTTGACAGGACTGGCTGAAGAAGGCCGAGCGGACTAACCGTCTGGCCTCTTTGCCAGAAGACCCAGTGGACGCCCGCTTAACGGGGCTGCTGGTTCCGGCACCCCATGTGGTGCCGGAGAAGAAGGCCAAGAAGAAGGCCACGGGCACTCGAAAGAGTTCCCGTTTTCAGGTGTCATCAGACGATGACTCCGAGGAGGACTCCTCCAACGAAGGCGAGGAGGAGAAGAAAGAGGCCTCTCCCCCAGCGGGGGGAGGGAAGAAAAGGAAGGCCTCCCCAACGAGGGAGGCCGAAGGGTCCAAGAAGAGAAGGACTCTTCCCTCAGACTGCTTTGCCAACACCGGCGATGACGACGAGGATTGGCCTTCAAGGGCCAAGTCCCTGGCGAGATCGTAAGTATCCGGACTTCGAATAACTCCATGATTTTTCTTTTCGCCACATGGTGTCTTTCTAATGCCGCATACAACCCTGCAGTCCGCCCAAGGATGATCTTCCCGCTTCGTCGAGCGGGTCCTTGGGTGCGTTGGATATGGATTCCCTTCCGACCGCCTCCACCCCCCGTGATGCGGATGATGCCGAGGTGGGATCCCGGGAAGGGACCCGCCAGGAGGAGGAGGCCCCGGAGGTGCCGCAGGGCAACCTCTCGGACTTTGTGCCGGACTCCGCATCGGAACTTGTAGTGGCTCCGGAGTTTGGCGGCCGGCCCCTTTGTAAGAAGGGCAAGACCGTGATGCCGGCAGCCTCCGTCCAACCGGAGGCGCCGGATAGCTTGCTGGAGGCGCTCAACGGCGCTTCCATCAAAGAGGAACACCACACCGTCATGAGTGCGGTGATTCAGAAGGTTCAGCTCGCCAAGAGCGGGCTGGACGAAGCCTGCAGCAGCCTTCTAACAGGCTTTGAGGTAAGAATTTTGATATATGTGAAATAGTACCGCATAGACAGTAGCCCCTGATGCTCGGTTCGGTGTTCGGAAAGAAAAGCCGGACTGAGGATCTAAAAAGATATACGCATGATTCATAAAAAATATGTCAATATGGGATTGCAGGCTGTGCTGCTGACCTCTGCCGCACTGATTGCGGAGGTCAATACTTTGAAGCAAAGCCTCGAGTGGTCCGAGAACGAGCTCGGCCGTGCCAAGAAGCAGCTCGAGGACAAGGAAGGTGAGTAACACCTTATTAAAATTGTACCTTACATAAAAGGATTTGGTTGCAAGAAGAATGACAAGGATAACGTGGGTATTGCAGGGGCCACGAACGAGGTGGCGACCCTAAAGGAGGCGGTGTCCTCGGCCGAACGTAATGCGGTCGTGGAGCACACCGAGCGAGAGAAGCAGGAGGCACGGGTGGCGGAGGTACAGCAAGTGCTCCAGGCTCTCGTGGAAAAACATGAGTGTTTGGAGCGCGACTCGAAGACTCGAGAGTCCGAGCTTGCATCGGCTCTTGAGAGTGCCAAAGCTGCTAAGGCCGAAGCCTACAAGGCCCTCCAAGAAATCGAGGCGTTGAAGAAAATAGCGGTGGGTGAGGCATTTTTCATGCAAAGTAAGCATGTGAGTGTGAATTACCTATCACTTACCCAAATTCGGAGCTCTCCAGGAGCGTTCACAGATCTGCCCCGCAACGTGTCCGATGCTGCCGCTTTCTATAGGGCCGAGGAGGGGAGCTCGACGGAGAAGGTCTTCTGGTCTCAGTATGCTGAGGCCGGACATCCGGTGGCCCTGAGCGACCAGCTGAAGCAGCTGGTCGAGCTCCACAAGGTGGCTGAACAGGCCATGAAGGGCCTCATAATTCGACTATGGCCCAAGGAGGCCATGCCTGGGAGCTACTTCGGCCTGGTGCGATGGCTGGTGGATGCGTGTCCATGGGTCATCAAGCACTCCGCCTGTATTGAAGGTGCCCGTCGGGCCCTTGCCCGCGCAAAGGTGCAATGGGGCAAGATGGATGCTAAGAAGCTTGTGACGGATGCGCCACCGCCGGGCAAGGAGTATCGCACGCCCGAGATGTATTATAAGAGTGTCCTGAAGGGTGCCCGCATTATTGCAAGTGAGTGCTCCAAAGATGTAATATTTGAGTAGACTCGCATTTTGTTATCCTGTGCGCTGAAAACTTTGTTCATATGCTCTAAGCAATGCTTGTTAATTTAAAATATTACCTTCTGTGCGGCCGTTTATCAAATCTGAGAGATGGCAAGTCGTCGGCTTCAGCCCCCATGCCACGAGTGCTGGGGTGTTCGGGATAAATTTGAGCACTCTTGTTCCCATTTTTGGGTCCATCTAGGGAGGCGCTCAACACAACGAACAAGGCAACTGGACTTATAATGCTTGAACACTCTCACTTAGCCATAGAATTCTATAATTTTAAATTTCGGCAAAGCCCATAGTGTTCAGAAGGCCGAATTTGGGGCGCTATCCACGCCTGGGCCGGACAAAGCCGGTTCCTCGCTCTAAGCGACATAAGTCTTTAGGGACTCGAAAAAAACCTCTCGAACAGCGATCGGCTCTCGCCTCATCATGATGGTCAGTTTTAGCTTTCTCCACTGAGGCGCTCGCCCAGCTCAACTGGGGCGCAATCGCAGTGGTTCTCCCAGTGCTACCTTAGCCGATACAACGGAACGTAAGGTACCAAAACATGGGAGCCGGGAAAACCCAACTAGTGACCCAAGACATGATTCGGAGTCGATGCATATAATGCTATAAGTTCGGGGTGCCGCACTTGTGAAAGTGTTCGGACTTATCACACCATGATGCGGGAAACATAAGCCCCTGGTGTATTTAGCCGTACCGAAGTGTACAGATGCAACATGTCATAAATGAACATATGTATAAGAAAGAAATGCAATTATAAGCAAAAAGGTGCTGCATTGTTTATTCAAGAAATATTGCTGTGAATGCAGAACGATACAAATAGTGCGATAAGCAAGGGATGGGACTATTAAACATGTCCCCCTCCAGGGGTAGGCCGCGGAATGGTGTATAAAACAGATTTAATGCTCGTAATGGAGACCACCTGGATATTCGTCGTAGCCTTTTTCCTTCCCTGGCTGTTGCATCATGAGTTCGACAGGTCTACTGCCGGACAGGGCCTCTGATGAACGGAGTCCTGTGGGTAAAAAAAGAAAAAGAGAAAAAAAGAACGACACACTTGAGAGCCCCTGGTGTGGTTAAGCCGCATTCTGGGCCTATCATGGTCGTGCCCCTCCCCCTATGCCCATGGTATCTCCAGATTGTAATGATGTACGCGAAGGACCAGTCTTGCAATTTTGCAGGGGCTGGGGTTGGGGCCGCATTGCTACGCGTGCTCGGAACGTGCCAGGTGGTCTTGTTGTAGGTTACTCCGGGCGCGTTTAGCCGTGTCCGGTCGTTTAACGGCCGGACTCGAGAATTGCCTTAAGAGGCTGCACTGTACTTCTGCCGTGAGAGCCACTGTATGTTCCTCCGTTCGGAGAGAGCGTTCAGTGTTTCCGTTGACCGTGATGACTCCTCGAGGGCCTGGCATCTTGAGCTTGAGGTATGCGTAGTGCGGCACCGCGTTGAACTTTGCAAACGCGATACGTCCGAGTAGAGCATGATAGCCGCTGCGGAACGGAACTATGTCGAACATTAACTCCTCGCTTCGGAAGTTATCCAGGGATCCGAAGACCACTTCGAGTGTAACTGAGCCTTTACAGTTGGCCTCTACACCTGGTATGACGCCTTTAAAGGTCGTCTTTGTGGGTTTAATCCTTGAGGGGTCTATGCCCATTTTGCACACTGTATCCTGATAAAGCAGGTTCAGGCTGCTGCCGCCGTCCATCAGGACTCTGGTGAGGTGAAATCCATCGACGATTGGGTCTAAAACCAATGCGGCAAATCCGCCATGGCGGATGCTGGTGGGGTGGTCCATTCGATTGAAAGTGATCGGGCAGGAGGACCATGGGTTGAACTTCGGGGCGACTGGCTCCATCGCGTATACATCCCTGAGTGCACGCTTCCGCTCCCTTTTGGGTATGTGGGTCGCGTATATCATGTTCACCGTCCGCACTTGTGGGGGGAAACCCTTCTGTCCTCTATTGTTCGGCGGTCGGGTCTCTTCCTTGTCATCGCTATGCAGCCCCTTGTCATTGTTTTCGGCAATTAGCTTGCCTGCCTGCTTGAGTACCCAACAGTCCCTGTTGGTGTGGTTAGCTGGCTTTTCGGGGGTGCCGTGTATCTGCCACGAGCGATCGAGTATTCGGTCCAAATTGGATGGACCCGGAGTAGTTCTTTTGAATGGCTTTTTTCTGCTGACGGGGTTTAGAGCCTCTGAATCCGGCATTGACTGCCGTATCCTCATTATTGTCTCCGTTAATGCGGCATTTGTTCTTGTTGCAACGCGACCTGCCATTGCGGTCCTTGATATCCGGACTGCCAGAATTTTTGCTGAGGTTGTTGCTGCGGGCTAGCCAGCTGTCCTCTCCCGCGCAGAAGCGGGTCATGAGTGATGTGAGGGCTGCCATGGATTTCAGCTTTTCCTGTCCCAGGTGCCGGGCAAGTCACACGTCGCGGATGTTATGTTTGAAGGCCGCGAGGGCCTCCGCATCCGGACAGTCGATGATTTGATTTTTCTTAGTTAAGAACCGTGTCCAGAATTGTCTGGCCGATTCGTATGGCTGCTGAATTATATGGCTTAGGTCGTCAGCGTCTGGTGGTCGCACATACGTGCCCTGGAAGTTATCAAGGAATGCGGCTTCCAGGTCCTCTCAACACCCAATTGATTCTGCTGGCAAGCTGTTAAGCCAATGCCGAGCTGGTCCTTTAAGCTTGAGTGGGAGGTATTTGATGGCGTGAAGATCATCACCGCGGGCCATGTGGATATGAAGGAGATAGTCTTCGATCCAAACCGCGGGGTATGTTGTGCCATCATAAGATTCAATATTCACGGGTTTAAACCCTTCGGGGATTTGATGATCCATTACTTCATCTGTGAAGCATAGTCGGTGTGCGGCGCCTCTGTATTGGGCTACATCACGACGAAGCTCAAAAGAGCTTTGTCTATTGTGTTCGGCCCGGCCGGACTTGCTGTGTCCGGCGCGACGGTTGTCGTCACGTATCATGGGGCGCCCACGTGATCCGTAGATCGATCTTGATTGTCTTGCCTTATCCTCCAATATATCTCGCAAGTCCAGAGCGTTCCCCTGTGGCCTTGTGCTTTTCGAGCGATGCCGGGGTACGATTCTAGTGGAGGGCCTAGAGGCCTCTCTGTCGCGGCCACGGGGTGGTCGGTTAGCCGTATTGTGCGCTGGTGATGCATGTTTATATGCCTCCTCCTCTAATCGGGGGAGCAGCTTGCGTTTGGGGTAGCTTTTGGAGGGGCGTTCGAGCTCATGCTCTTCGGCCGCAAGGACTTCAATCCATCTGTCGGCTAGCAGATCTTGATCAGCTCTAAGCTGTTGCTGCTTTTTCTTGAGGCTGTTTGCCGTGGCCATAAGCCTGCGTTTAAAACGCTCTTGTTCGACGGGATCCTCAGGCACGACAAATTCGTCGTCGTCGAGGCTTGCCTCGTCTCTGGAGGGAGGCATGTAATTATCATCATCTACCTCTTCGTCTGCCGCTCTCTCATGAGGGCTGGCTTCTCCGTCCTCCTGTGCTGAATCTTGCTGGAGGGGGTTGTCTTCGGCACTGTCTGGGGTATTATTATCTCCAGTGCCGGAATCTCCATTCTTGCTGTGGCGGGATTTAGAGCGGCGCCGCTGACGCTGGCGCTTGGGCTGTTTCTTGGAGGGGTCATCCTCCGCTGTTCCTTCGCCATTCCCATCCTTTGGGATATCCACCATGTATATGTCATATGATGAGGTGGCTTTCCAGTGCCCAGTAGGTGCTGGTTCTTGGTCGTCTCCGGCATCGGCGTCCATACCGTTGATGTCTTCGGAGTCGAAGTCTAGCATGTCGGTTAGATCGTCGACAGTGGCTACTAAGTGGGTGGTGGGTGGGCTTTGAATTTCTTCGTCGTTCGCATCCCAACCGTCCTGACCGCAGTCCGGCCAGGGCTCTCCTGATAACGAGAGATACCTTAGCAAACTCAAGATGCCACCGAAAGGTGCGTGTTGAAAGATGTCCGCAGCGGTGAACTCCATGATCGGCGCCCAATCGGATTCGATTGGAGGGGTCGTGGGAGGTTCGGAGTCCGGCGAGGAGTCCGGCACCTCGGAGTCACGAGCTTCACAAGGGATAAGGTCAGTATTCGGCTCCATCGCCGCAGAGGTTGGAGCTCCCGAGGCGGTGTCTAGCCACCCGTCCTCGATCTACGCAGCCGGCTCCAAATTGAGGGTCGGAGCGGACTCGTGTGCGGCCTCCAGGGCACTGTCCGGCTGCAGAGCTAAATCATGCTCATCGTGACAGTGCGGCGCGCTCGGCTGTGGCTCGAATCCATCGAAGATCAAGTCTCTGCGGATGTCAGCCGTGAAGTTCAAACTTCCAAATCTGACCTGACGGCCAGGGGCGTAGCTTTCGATCTGCTCCAGATGGCCAAGCGAATTGGCCCGCAGTGCAAAGCCGCCGAATACGAAGATCTGTCCAGGGAGAAAAGTCTCACTCTGGACTGCGTCGTTGTTGATGATTGAAGAAGCCATCGAGCCTATCGGTGACGACACAGAGGAACTCTCAATGAAAGCACCAATGTCGGTGTCAAAACCGGCGGATCTCGGGTAGGGGGTTCCGAACTTTGCGTCTAGGTGGATGGTTACAGGAGACAAGGGGCACGATGTTTTACCCAGGTTCGGGCCCTCTTGATGGAGGTAAAACCCTATGTCCTGCTTGATTGATATTGATGATGTGGGTATTACAAGAGTAGATCTACCACGAGATCAAGGAGGCTAAACCCTAGAAGCTAGCCTATGGTATGATTGTTGTTCATCCTATGGACTAAAACCATCCGGTTTATATAGACACTGGAGAGGGATAGGGTTACACAGAGTCGGTTACAATGGTAGGAGATCTACATATACGTATCGCCAAGCTTGTCTTCCATGCCAAGGAAAGTCCCATCCGGACACGGGACGAATTCTTCAATCTTGTATCTTCATAGTCTTGGAGTCTGGCCAATGATGATAGTTCGGCTATCCGGACAGCCCCTAGTCCAGGACTCCCTCACCCGCGCCGCCGCCGCCTCCACCGGCTCCTGGGTCTTCGATGTCGACGAGACGCTGCTCTACAACCTCCTCTACTACACACAGCACGGATACGGGTGGGCGACCCACGCTTGTCACATTCCGAGATCGCGGGCCTGCTATTAACACGCGCGGTTAATTTGCTGTTCGATTGCAGGCTGGAGCTGTTCGACCACCGGGAGTTCGACCGGTGGGTGGAGACGGGGGAGGCGCCGGCAATCCCCTCCAGGCTCCGCCTTTACAGGCCGCAGAAAAAAAACTGCCGTGGACCTGCTATGTACGTACGCCTCCTCTCCTAACCCCCACACTGCGTTCAGGTTTAGTCAGGAAGTGTCAAGACCATTCAGGTTCGGGTTCAGTTAGGGGCTGTCGGACATTAAATTCTCAACATCTGCATCGTGAGTAACACAATAGCGAGACCACTTTGTCAGTTTGGCTGCAGCTTGTTAGTCTCAGCAGGTTTCAGTCGACATCTAGCCGATTTAATTTCTGGGTTTCTGTTGTACCTCAACTTGGACCATTAAACTGGAGCTATACTACCCTATCTCTGCTATGTTCCATCCACTGTATTTGTTTAACCAACCCGATCCTCCAAACATAAAAGCTCAAGTGTGTACTGATTTAATTTAATTTAGTACACATGCAGTATAACTGTTAGTCGAAACCATGAATTACCCTACTGTTAGTCTAGTTAGCTTGACCATAAAAGCTAGTTAGAGTAGCAGCTAGCCAGCATTAGGAACACTGAATCTTATGTTCACTTGCTTCCTAATCCAACACATCAAATCTCTAAAAGGCTCTTATGTTTTCTGCATTACAAAAGATTGGCTGACTTCACAAATACTTCCTTTGACTGACATGTGATGTGGTTTCCTGCCATGCATGAGCAGCTACAGCCGATGGATGTAGCACGCCCAGCCATGGACGAGCAGCAGCAACCGGATGGATGTGGTTTCCCTTGCCATGGTTGGTTGGTTTTGTGCTTCGCAGGCGGACGCGTCCATGGACGAGGTGTACGCGCAGCTCTCGCTGCTCCCCGAGAATGAGGTGCGTGCGTGCCGGCATGCCCGTGCTCTGAGTCTTGACGCTGACAATGGCGGCTCTGTTCGATTTGTTTCACTTTCTATGGCGGCGTTTTGCTGAGCCTCGGCCTGATCTGCTGCAGGAGGTGGTCCGGCGGATGCGCGAGTCCACTGAGGACGGGAGCGGCGGCGAGGACAGCGAGACCGTCAAGCAACACTTCGCGAGGATGTCGCACATGTTTTGCAAGACGCTCACCGCCTCCAACACCAGCACCCACGGCGGCTTCTCCGTGCCGCGCCGTGCCGCCGAAGACTGCTTCCCCCCTTTGGTGCACTCATTGGCCTGCCAGGCCCCTCTCTCCATTGATTCTGCCATTGGTTCCTGCTATGTTTTCAGTCCACTGGCTTGCTGAAACTCTCTAGTTTGGTTCTGGGAACACAGGATAACAGCCAGCAGCGGCCGTCTCAGGAGCTGGCCGCCAAGGATTTTGGTTCTGTGTAGCAGAACGTGTATAAATTTTTTCTCTAGTATGAATCTATTGAAGTATGAAACTGTTAGGTGTTAATCTACTTGTCTTACTGAAATTGCTCTAGTCTGAATCTGTTGAAGTCTGAAACTGTTAGGTGTTAAAACAGTTCACTGAAATTGTTGTAGTCTGAAAAATAGTTAACTGAATCTGCTGAAGTCTGAAACTGCTAGGTGTTGGGAATTGTCTGCAACTGCTGTAATCTTCTTTTTAGAATAGTATTCCAGCACCTCATATCATACAGAATTATAGCCTAAAGTGATTATGCTTGATCTACATCAGACACTACCTCATAACAGTGCCTCAAAGTTCTGTGCCCCATCTCCCCTCTTTCTAAATTACTGAAATAAAAACATTGTAAATACTAGTAGTTCCGAATGCAGTTAAAATATAAAAAACATTGTGCATTAAATATGTCCTGTGCCCCATCTCCCCTGTCGTGCTAATCTCACAGTTAGTATACTTTGAAGGTTACTGGACTGATATTTTGTTTGATAACTACTGCAACTGAAGTTTTAGAAATTTCTTGCAGTACCATCTACTAAATGTCTTGGTGTTATTCTGAACTGTTTGCATTTGCTGTATCTCATTACCAGTGTTCATTCTTCATTGGTCCATGTCCAGGTCCGCCGCCACGACCGCCACGCTATAGCCAGGCCACCCAACACACATCGAACTATTTCAGTTGATTGAGTTGTTCTGAACTATTTCATTGCTGTGAAGGTGATTGAGTTGGTGTTCTATACCAGTTCCTTATTTACTTTGATGGTTCTTGATACGTGAACTGTTTCATAGGGCATAGTTATCCATGTTGCATTCTAATTCCTTATTTGAGTAGATGCTTCCTGATTATCCATGTTGCATGTGAATGGGTTGAGTAGATAGAATTGGAGTGAGCAGATCACTATAGGACTAAGGAAAAATCAAAAAGTATGTGTAGGAAAATATCATCGTTCTTGCTCACTTTGCAAAACTGACGAGTACTATAAATTGTCCCCTTTCACTAATATTTGCTGTTTGGTGATGGTTATACATCTTTTGCTTGATCTATTATGATTCATGCACACAGGTTGGCTAGAAATAGCCCTGGTTATAGATATTTTTATTATTTTATACATTAATGTATGCTGTTATTATTTGTATGTGTGATGCTTTCAGCCTGTTTTACTGTTTCCTCCTCGATTGATCTATTCATGTAATGTTCTGTTCTTGTAGGAAGGCAAGTTGTCGCACCTGGAGAACTTGCCCATCAGAGGGAGCAATGAAGACATTGTTAGGACAGTACCAGATGTGCTCCTACGTGTCGAACAATGTTATGTAGTAGTGAGATAAGGCAAATTATGTAGACATTGTTAGGACAGTACCAGATGTACCAAATCTGCGTGTTGAACAATTCCTGTGTAATGAAATTTTGTATTCCATGTGTACATGTTGCTTTAATGCCAAATTGTGAAAATTACTCAATTGCCATGATAGTACTGGGCCTGAATAGGCCATGACCCAGAAATAAACGTGGCACAAACATGGTCTGGGGTGAAAAGGCCATGGCCCAAACAATATTTTTATGGAAGGACAAAAACTTATAAGAAATGCATTATAAGAGGCCATGGCCCAGAAATAAAAAGGCTAAAATGTGGGCTTGGCCCATGTAGTCAACCAAATTAATAGGGAAAAAATATACAGTAAAAAGGCCGAATTGTTGGGCTAGGCCCATGTAGAAAATCGAATTGGACCGGGCTGAATCTTGTGCCACATCAGCTTGCCACGCTAGATGCCTACGTGGCCTGGGGAGGTTGCTAGTGACCAAAATGCCACAGTAGGAATATTTTGGTCGTAAACGTCCCCGACCTTCTCACAGAGAAGGTCGCTATAGTCAGTTAACGACCCTCAGCTTTTGACCTTCTATTTTTGGTCAAAAAAAGGTCACAAATGAAAAACAATGACCTTTCAGTGACCAATAGTCAAGTCACAAGTTGACATATTTCTTGTAGTGGGATAGCATTTAATTTCTTATCAACTCTTTGTCCTAGAACAACACCAACAACATAATCACTAGCATCACACATAATCTCAAAAGGCAAGTTCCAATCAGGTGGTTGAACAATAGGTGTAGTAATTAAGGCTTTCTTTAGTGTTTTGAAGGCTTCCAAAAAATCATCATGAAACACAAAAGGAATATCCTTTTGCAAAAGATTTGTAAGAGGCCTAGAAATTTTAGAAAAGTCTTTGATAAACCTCCTATATAAACCAGCATGACCAAGGAAACTACGAATAGCTTTGATATCTTTAGGACATGGCATTTTC
This sequence comes from Triticum dicoccoides, assembly GCF_002162155.2. NCBI lineage: Eukaryota > Viridiplantae > Streptophyta > Magnoliopsida > Poales > Poaceae > Triticum > Triticum dicoccoides. The sequence goes on along the minus strand of NC_041389.1, from coordinate 688,597,543 downwards.
TCAATTGCATCAACCTTGGCTTTGTCCACCTCAATGCCTCTTTCAGAAATTTTATGGCCCAAAACGGTACCTTTGTTAACCATAAAGTGGAACTTCTCCCAATTCAAGATAAGATTTGTTTGTTCACATCTTTGCAAAAATTGATCAAGATTGCTTAAACAATCATCAAAAGACTTCCCATAAATAGAGATGTCATCCATGAAAACCTCAACAATCTTTTCACAAAAATCAGAGAATATAACAATCATACATCTTTGAAAGGTAGCAGGTGCATTGCATAAACCAAAAGGCATACGTTTTTAAGCATAAGTTCTTGATCAGGTTGTGAAACAAGTATTTGTGAAAAACCAGAATATCCATCAAGGAAGAAAAAATGTGTGTGCTTAGATAATCTTTCTAACATTTGATCAATAAAAGGCAGAGGGTAATGATATTTTCTAGTTGCTTTGTTTAATTTTCTACAATCAATTACCATCCTATAGCCCGTGACAATTCTTTGTGGAATAAGCTCATTCTTATCATTAGGAACAACAGTAATACCTCCCTTCTAAGGGACACAATGAATAGGACTTACCCATCTACTATCAGCTATATGATAGATTATACCTGCTTCTAGAAGTTTCAATATTTCCATTCTTACCACTTCTTTCATCTTCAGATTTAACCAACGTTGGTGATCAACAACGGGTTTAGCATCAGATTCCATATTAATCTTGTGTTGACATAGAGTAGAACTAATGCCCTTAAGATCATCAAGAGTATATCCAATAGCATCTCGGTGCTTCCTTAGAACTTTCAATAATCTTTCTTCTTAATGTTCTGAAAGGTTAACACTAATAATAACAGGATATATCTTTTTCTCATCAAGATAACCATATTTCAAAGTGTGTGGCAATTGTTTTAATTCAAACATAGGATCTCCTTTAGGTGGAGGAGGACCTCCTAGAGTTTCAATAGGCAGATTGTGTTTAAGCAGAGGTTGTTGTTCGAAAAAGATTCTATATATTTCATTTCTTTCACACATATGCAAATCATTTTCATAGTCTAGCAAATATTGTTCTAAAGGATCAGTAGGAGGTACAACAATAGAAGTAAGACCAATAGTTTCATCCTTACTAAGCAAATCTTTCTTATGAGGTTTTCTACTAAACTTGGAAAAATTAAATTCTTGAGATTCATCACCAAAGCTAACACCGACAGTTTGTTTCTCACAATCTATTCTAGCATTGACGATGTTCAAGAAAGGTCTACCAAAGATAATGGGACAAAGTCATCTTGTGGGGACGAATAACAAGAAAATCAGTAGGGTATTTTACTTTCCCACACAAGACTTCAACACCTCTAAGGTCCCAATTGGTGATATAGTATATCTATTGGCAAGTTTAATAGTAACATCTATGTCTTCTATTTCATCAGGTGCTATTTCATTCTTAATTTCTTCATATAAGGAAAAAAGCAATAGCACTCACACTGGCACCTATATCACATAAACCATGATAATAGGATCTCCTATCTTGACTGAGATAACATGCATGGCAACAACTGGTCTACGTCTATCTTTTTTACCGGGTTTAGCAATTCTAGAAGCTTCATCATAGAAGTAAATAACATGCCCATCGATATTATCGACCAAAAGATCTTTAGTCATAGAAACACTAGGTTCAACCCTGATTTGTTCAGCTGGTTTGGGTGTTCTAATATAACTTTTGTTAACCACATTTGAAACTTTAGCATGTTAATTCATCCTAATAGGGAAAGGTGGGTTTTCAATATAAGCAGTGGGAACAACTGGATCAACATTGTAAATGATAGTTTCTTCTTTAGCTTTTACTGGTTCCTTAATTTATTCTTTAATAGGTGGGTGATATTTAAACCACTTCTCCTTAGGGAGATCAACATGAGTAGCAAAAGATTCACAAAAGGAGACTACTATCTCAGAGTCAAGTCCATATTTAGTGCTAAACTTTTGAAAAGCATCGGTATTCATAAAAGATTTAACACAATCAAACTTAGGTTCAATACCTGACTCTTTACCTTCGTCGAGTTCCCAATCTTCAGAGTTGCATTTAATTCTCTTTAAAAGATCCCACCGGAATTCAATAGTCTTCTTCATAAAAGAACTAGTACAAGAAGTATCGAGCATGGATTTATCATTACGAGAAAGCCGAGCATAAAAATTATGAATAATAATTTCTCTTGAGAGGTCATGATTGGGGCATGAATATAACATTGACTTAAGCCTCCTCCAAGCTAGAGCGATACTTTCTCCTTCACGAGGCCAAAAATTATATATATAATTACGATCACGATGAACTAGATGCATAGGATAATTTTTGATGAAATTCCAATTTCAACCGATTCCAGTTCCAAGATCCAATATCATCGCATAGCCTATACCATGTCAATGCTTTTCCCTTCAAAGATAAAGGGAAAACCTTCTTCTTAGCTTCATCTCAGGGTAAACCTGCAAGCTTAAACAATCCACAAATTTCATCCACATATATCAAGTGCATATCAGGATGTTCGGTTCCATCTCCTGCATAAGGATTAGCTAGCAATTGTTCTACCATACCCGAAAGAATTTCATATTCAATATTTTCAGTATGTGCAGCAGGTTGAGGGGCAACTAATTATGGTTCCGGTCGAGGTGAAGATACACCGAACAAACCCCTCACAGGATTGTTTTCCATAGTAGCAAGTGACAATAAATTTCAACATGTAGTAATAATGTTTCCTTACCAATTTCCACTTACCAAAAGCGCTTCACTCCCCGGCAATGGTGCCAAAAAATAGCCTTGATGACCCACAAGTATATGGGGTCAATTGTAGCCTTTTCGATAAGTAAGAGTGTCGAACCCAACAAGGAGCAGAAGGAAATGAGAAGTGGTTTTCAGCAAGGTAATGTCTGCAAGTGCTAAAATTGTAAGTAGCAGAGTAGTTTGATAGCAAGGTAATTTGTAACGAGCAAGTAACGATAGTAGTAACAAAAGTGCAGCAAGGTAGCCAAATCCTTTTGAGGCAAAGGATAGCCAAAACGGTCTCTTATGATAAGCAAAGTGTTCTTGAGGGTACACAGGAATTTCATCTAGTCACTTTCATCATGTTGGCTTAATTCGTGTTCGCTACTTTGATAATTTGGTATGTGGGTGGACCGGTGCTTAGGTGCTATTCTTACTTGAACAAACCTCCTACTTATGATTAACCCCCTCGCAAGCATCCTCAAGTACGAGAAAAGTATTAAGAATAAATTCTAACCATAGAATTAAACTTTTGGATCCAATCGGTCCCTTATGGAATAGCGCATAAACTAGGGTTTAAGCTTGTCACTCTCGCAACCCATCATCTAATAACTACTCCACAATGCATTCCCTTAGGCCCAAATATGGTGAAGTTTCATGTAGTCGACGTTCACACGACACCACTAAGGGAATCACAACATACATATTATCTAAATATCAAACACATATCAAGTTCACATGATTACTTGCAACATGATTTCTCCCGTGACCTCAATAACAATAGTAACTAATCACAAATGATAATCATGCTCAAGATCAGAGGGGTATTAAATATCATAATGGATCTGAACATATAATCTTCCACCAAATAAACCATATAGTAATCAACTACAAGATGTAATCAACACTACTAGTCACCCACAAGCACCAATCTATAGCTCTGGTACAAATATTGAACACAAGAGATGAACTATGGTTTGAGAGGAGTTAGTGCTGTTGAAGATGTTGATGAAGATAGCCCTCCCCAAGATGGGAGAGTTGTTGGTGATGATGATGACGATGATTTCCCCCTCCGGGTCGGAAGTTCCCCTGGCGGAGTCGCTCCATCGAAGGGCAAAAGTGCTCCTGCCCAGGTTCCGCCTCGAGACGGTGGCGCTTCATACCGAAAGTCCTCTCCTTATTTTTTCTAGGTCAGAATGACTTATGTACCAGAAGAGGGGCTCCGGAGGTGGGCCTGGGTGAGCACAACCCACCAGGGCGTGCTTGGGCTCCCTGGCGCGCCCAAGGTGGGTTGTGCGCACCTGGTGGGCCCCTCTGGTACTTATTTGCTCCAATATTCCTCAAATATTCCATAAAAAATCCTCGTAAAGTTTCAACTCATTTGGAGTTGTGCAGAATAGGTAGCCTAATGTAGCTTTTTCAGGTCCAGATTTCGAGCTGCCAGAATTATCCCCTTTGTCTATACCTTGCATATTATGAGAGAAAAGGCATTAGAATTACTCCAAAAAGCATTATTATACAATGAAACAACATAAATAACAGTAGGTAAACATGATGCAAAATAGACGTATCACTACCCCTTCTGTCATTGGGTGAGGACACCACAAGGCTGAATCCATCACAAAGCACCTCTCCCATTGCAAGAAAGACCAATCTAGTTGGCCAAACCAAATCGATGATTGAAGAGAAACACAAAGCTATCTTAATCATGCATAAAAGAGTTCAGAGAAGACTCAAATAATATTTATAGATGATCTGATCATAAATCCACAATTCATCGGATCTTAACAAACACACCGCAAAAGAAGATTACATCGAATAGATCTCGAAGAACATAGAGGAGAGCATCGTATTGAATATCAAAGAGAGAGAAGAAGCCATCTAGCTACTAGCTATGGACTCGTAGGTATGTGGTAAACTACTCACACATCATCGGAGGGGCAACAAGGTTGATGTAGATGCCCTCCATGATCGTATCCCCCCTCCGACGGAGTACCGCAAAGGCCCCAAGATGGGATCTCACGGGAACAGAAACTTGTGGCGGTGGAAAAGTATTTTTGGCGACTCCTGTAGGGTTTCTGGAATATTTGGGAAATTATAGGCCAAAGAGGCGGTGTAGGGGACTCCCGAGGGGGCCACAAGCCTAGGGGCACCCCCCTAGGGCGTGCCCCTACGGCTTGTCATCACCTCGTTGGTCCCTTGGCCCCCACTCCAAGTCTCGTAGGTGTCTTCTGGTCCAAGAAAAATCATTGTAAAGTTTTATTCCGTTTGGACTCCATTTGATATTCCTTTTCCGCGAAAGCCAAAAACAAGGAAAAAACAGAAACTGGCACTAGGCAGTGGGTTAAAAAGTTAGTCCAAAAAATAATAGAAAATAGGATATTAATGCATATAAAACATCCAAAGTTGATAATATAATAGCATGGAACAATAAAAAATTATAGATACGTTGGAGACATATCATAGAACACCCCTAGCACTGGGTGTTGTCAGGTCGTGCATCTGTGTTACACCTGTTTGCTTTATATTTACTGTTTCTTCCCCCTCTCCTCTCCGGTAGACCCCGAGACCCGTGTTGCCCCTGTGATCGACTACGTCACTGACGACTCTTCTTCCGTTTCAATAGAGCTTCTAGGCAAGCAAACCCCCCTTGGTCATTCTTATATCGCCCATTTCCATTCTCTCTCATGCTTGCATTAGATTTTGCTATCGTACTTGATTGCTCCTATTCTGATGCATAGCCTGCTTTTGTAACCTGCTCATTGTACCTTACATGCTTATCCTAAAACGCTTAGTATAGGTTGGATGGTGATCCACCAGTGACCCCCACCTTGTCCCTGTTGCCCCCGCTGGATTACTAGATGACTCGATCAACATGATCAACGACCAGAGACCGACACATCACTACACACCCCCTTAGTTGTACGACTCTGCAGAGCTGCTATCGAGGGCCGAACGTGATACCTCATAACACACTCCGAATGATATCTCTATAGTGTAATTAAACAGTTATGGTCAATCGAGGGTGATTCCTCCTTCACCACTCCCAATATGACTCTGTCGTGCAACATCTCAAGTATGAACCTAGGGGGTGATTCCTCCTAAGTTCACCTTGATGATTACATCAAGTAGATTACATCGAAGATGATTCCTCGGATCCCCCTTGATGTTATGGACACATGGTCACCTGGACTTTACTTCAGACCATTTTTGAAGTCGGGTCGGCCTCGAGGGGTACCTGCGAGAGTTACTGAACTCGGGTTGACCTGGAGGGTACCCACAAGATTATTACGAGGCACAACTGGGCAGGTAGACCGCCCTAGAGAGAGAGAGAGAGAGAGAGAGAGAGCGTTGGGCCTGGGCCTTGCCGTATTTCCTCGAGATGGGGCAATGGGGTGACATGATCGTGAGTCTTTACTCGTCTCCTCAAGCTCCCAATACACTAAGGGTTTGTGTATTTGATTTGAGCTGGCCACTGGCCTATATGCACTAACCGCCACGCGGGAACAATTATGGGCACTCAGTGTTATGTTTCTTCCGAAATATCTGTTAGATATCCAGTCTAGCATTGCAGCACGACTGGGCCGGTGCCATCCATGACAGAGGTGGTTGCTAGACCCTCCCTGCATGCAATTACCTGGAGTGTGATGTCTACTATGCAACTTTATTCTTGTAGACACGTGTTGGGCCTCCAAGCGCAGAGTTTTGTAGGACAATAGCAATTTTCGCCCAAGTGGATGACCTAAGGTTTATCAATCTGTGAGAGGTGTAGGATGAAGATGGTCTCTCTCAAACGACCCTGCAACCAAATACAAGAAATCTCTTGTGTCCCCAACACACCCAATACAATGGCAAATTGTATAGGTGCACTAGTTCGGCGAAGAGATGGTGATAAAAGTGTAATATGGATAGTAGATATGAGTTTTTGTAGTGCGAACAATAAAAACAGCAAGGTAGTAAATAGTAAAACATAGCACAAACGGTATTGCAATAATGGAAAATGAGGCCTAGGGTGCATACTTTCACTAGTGCAATCTCTCAACAATGCTAACATAGTTGGATCATATAACCATCCCTCAAAGTGCGATGAAGAATCACTCCAAAGTTCCTATCTAGCGGAGAACATAAGACCGAATTGTTTGTAGGGTACGAAACCACCTCAAAGCTAGTCTTTCCGTTTGATCTATTCAAGAGTTCATACTAAAATAACACAAAGCTATTCTTTTTCGTTCGATGTATCCTAGAGTTCGTACTAAAATAACACCAAAGAAAATTCAGATTTATAATATTCAATCCAACACAAAGAAGTTCAAAGAGTGCCCCAAGATTTCTACCGGAGAAACAAAGACAAGAACATGCATCACCCCTATGCATAGATTACCCCCAATGTCACGGAATCCGCGAGTTGAGTGCCAAAACATATATCAAGTGAATTAATACGATACCCCATTGTCAGCACGAGTATTCAATTTCAAGACATATATCAAGTGTTCTCAAATCCATAAAAGTATTCAATCTGATAACAACGAAATCTCAAAGGGAAAAGCTCAATTCATCACAACAAGATAGAGAGGGGAAAACACCATATGATATGACTATATTAACAAAGCCCGTGATACATCAAGATCGTGACATCTCAAGAAAACGAGAGAGAGAGAGAGAGATTAAACACATAGCTACTGGTACAAACCCTCAGTCCCGAGGATGGGCTACTCCCTCCTCATCGTGGTGGCTGCCAGGATGATGAAGATGGCCACAGGTGATGATTCCCCCTCCGACAGGGTGCCGGAACGGGGTCTAGATTGGATCTCGTGGATACAGAGGCCTTGCGACAGCGGAACTTCTGATCTAGGGCTACCCTGAAGGTTTTGGAATATTTGGGATTTTATAGGGCGAAGAAGGGGTGCGGGAGGCCACCGAGGTGGTCACAACCCACCTGGGCGCGCCTGGGGGCCCAGGCACGCCCTGGTGGGTTGTGCCCCCCTTGGGGCACCCCCCAGGTGATGGTCTGGCCCATCCTGGGTGTTCTGGTCCATAAATATTCTCCAAGGAGTTTCGCGGTGTTTGGACTCCATTTGATATTGATTTCCTGCAATGTAAAAAAAAGCAAAAAACAGCAACTGGCACTGGGTACTGGGTCAATAGGTTAGTCCCAAAAATGATATAAAGTTGCTATAAAATGATTGTAAAACATCCAAGAATGATAATATAATGGCATGAATACTTCATAAATTATAGATACATTGGAGACGTATCAGAGTGTAAAGGGCAATGGTCCCAAGACCCCAGAGCGCTTAGGATGTTGACCAATGGGGACCTCTCTAGGGATCCTAGGTAGGACTACGACATGTTGATCTTCTAAGGCTGGGCATTACCCAAGAAAGTGTGTCCGGCTAGAGTAATCAAGTGTGTTGGGTAATGTGGTGCACCCCTGTAGGGAAGTTATCCATTCGAATATCCCTATCCATGATAATGGATGCTCGGAGATGTATCCCGATCTATTACAACTAGAAATGGATACTTGACACATGAGATGGATATGATGGCTCCAGGATTGCTTTCTTGCAGGGAGTCGAGGAAGGATCTATGGGTGTAAATACTACAACATGCTTGTTAATTATAACATGTTGTTCTCTACTCTTCTGAATGCTGCAAGATGCTAGTCTTTGATAGGCTAGGCCTTCCACTCTATTCTGGCATTCTGCAGTTCAGTCCACAGTAACATCTCATTACTTTGATACTAATGCATACTTAGTCCAAATATGATGCTTGCGAGTACTTTGGATGAGTACTCACGGTTGCTAAAAGTGCTAGTTATCGACTAGAGGGGGGTGAATAGGCGATTTTTATCAAAGTCTTCAAAACGTGGAGGTTTCGAAGACAAACAATAGAAATGACCTAATTGATATGCAGCAGAAGATAAACTACAACAAGCATGCCATAGTCAAGTATGCAATATCATTAACGTACGAAGACTAATAGCAGCTAGGTAGTAAGGATCAGGATGGAAGATAGTATGAAGCCAATCAACAGTAGTAGTCAAGCAATAAAGTCAAACAGATACACATATAGGCAGTGACTTCACGAAGACAAACTTAAGTAAAGGATGGAAAGGGATAGAACCAGTCGCTTGTTGAAGACACATGATTTGTTGGACCAGTTCCAGTTGCTGTGACAACTGTACATCTGGTTAGGGAGGCTGAGATTTAACTCAGAAGACCGTGTCTTCACCTTATTCCCCTTGAGCTAAGGACACCCAGTCCTCGCCCAATCACTCTGGTAAGTCTTCAAGGTAGACTTCCAAACCTTCACAGACTTTGTTCACCCGGCAATCCACAATGACTCTTGGATGCTCAGAACGCGACGCCTAACCGGCTGGAGGATTCACAGTCCTCAAGTGTAATAAGTCTTCAGGTCACACAGAAAGAAAGACTTCAGTGATGCCTAACACTCTTTGGCTCTGGGTGTTTGGGCTTTGTCCTCGCAAGGATTTCTCTCTCTCAAATGCTTCGAGGTGGGTTGCTCTCAAATGACAAAAGCCGTGCACTAACTCTGAGCAGCCACCAATTTATGGTGTAGGGGGTGGGCTATTTATAGCCACAAGGCAACCCAACCTGATTTGTCCGAAATGAACCTGGGTCACTAAGGAACTGACACGTGTTCCAACGGTCAGATTTCAAACACACGCGACAACTTTACTTGGGCTACAAGCAAAGCTGACTCATCCAGCTCTGGATAAGATTTGCTCTCATTGTCTTCGCTCGAAGACATAGGATTTGGGTTGAGCATCACTTCAGTCACTCTGACTTAGTTCACTTGGACCCCACTTAACAGTACGGTGGTTCCTATGACTCAACAAAGAAGAAAAGGAAACAACGAAACCACACAGTCTTCGCGCTCCATAGTCTTCATGCAATGTATTCTCATGTCATAGTCTTCAATATGAATATCTTCTCATACCACCATTGTCTTCAATGTCTTCATACATTTTTAGGGGTCATCTCCGGTAGGTAAACCGAATCAATGAGGTACACTACCTGCGTTATCCTGCAATTCTCACAAACGCATTAGTCCCTCAACCAACTTTGTCGTCAATACTCCAAAACCAACTAGGGGTGGCACTACATGCACTTACAATCTCCCCCTTTTTGGTGATTGATGACAAACTGGTTGAAGTTTTCAACGGGGATAAAGTATGTGAAATTGTAAAGGATAGGAAATTGTCTTCATAAGTAGCAAGTGCTCCCCCTGAAGATGTGCATATAAGTAATTTTGCTTTTGGAATGCAAATGCACATGGCAGGTTGTACTTGTGGAGATCCGCTTCAACTTATGAAGATAATTCATCATGCATGAAATGATATAGCAAATAGGATGACATGCATAATGAAAAATGGACGTCTGCAGGATGATCTAAGTGTGGAAGTTATCATCGCACATGTGGAATTTATCATCGCATCACAGTAAAGCAAATAAGTAGCAGACGACCATCAAGTTTAGGTGTTACAACTCAAAGAACCAAATGTTTTAAAAAGCAAGAGTTGTAAGCATGAGGCAAAATATAATGCAACCGCCCATATGAACCTGCTTGAAGACTGTCAACTCATACGCTTCTCCCCCTTTTGTCAGTAAGAACCAAAAAGGTTTGAAGACATAGAGCATCTACTCGTCCTCATGAGTAGGTGAAGCAGCAGGGTTATCGTCGTTGGTTGGCGGTGCAGACGAACTTGGTGCAGTGTCGATGCGTGCAGTAGTAGGAGGTGGTGAAGTAGCATCATCTTCGTCATCGATCACTCTGGCATTGACAGTTGCCGCGGAGGAAGAATATTCAGAGTCTTCAAGAGATGGAGTGCGACGTAGGACAGCAGTCCATGGAGGAGTGGAGTCAAACTGGAATCTTTCATTGAAGCCATCGTCTTGAAGATCTGCTTCAGCACTAAGCAGGGTCAAGCTCTTCCATGATCGCCGGCAAGTTTCATGAGCAACAAAGGCATTCTTGGTGGCAAGGTTACGAATGTGATTGACATCCACCAAGAGGCTTTGCATCTGTCTTTTGAGCCAAAAGTGATGTTTATCCTGTTTCTGATGAAGGGCCACAAGAAGTTCTCGGTCATTGAGAACGCGAGAACGCTTCCGAGGCCTTTCGGCAATGGTGCTTTCAGTGGCTTCAGTAGGTGCTCGATGAGGCAGACGAGTATTTCCAGCCAATGGATAGATTCGTGTTGCTGCTTGAACACCTTCAATGGGTTGAGTGAAGCTTTGGTGCTCGGCATTCTGAAGACAAAGAGGCTTCTTGGTGGGGTCAGAGTATATGGCTTCAACTAACATATCAACCTCTGGTAAAAAGATCAGATGATTGCGAGCAGATGGTTGATAGTTGACAGATGAGTGTCGCTTGATGAGGCGCATAACCCATGGAGCATAAAACTTCAGACCAAACAGATCAGATCCAGAAGCAGCAAGTTGCCTGATGAAGAATTCTTGAGTATTGAAGCTGATGCCATTGAGAATGTAGAAGACCAAAGTCTTCATAGCTCCTTCAAGCTTGGCCGCTGATGAATGTCCTTTGATAGGCCATAGAGTTCGCCTAATAATATGATATATTGTGCGTGGCAGATACTCAAGGTCTTCAACAAAGAACTCTGTTGGATATTCAGCGTCAGATGGCAAGGGCTTCATCATGCTCAACATCTGGCTCATGTTGGGTTCTGACTTATGGAAGATGCTCTCCAATGCATTGCGGTGTAGCTGACAATCAGGCTCATATAGCTCGCCAGGAGTGGCTAGCCCTGTAAGCTCAATGATGTCAAGAGCTTTGGCTTCATGATGAACGTTTCCGGTCATCCATTCGAGGACCCATGTCTTGATATCTCTGCTGTAGCCGCGAATGTGTAGAGTAGCATAGAATTGAAGCAATAGCTCTTCATTCCAGTGTTCTTTGTCTGTCACAAAGTTGAGCAGACCAGCATCACAAAAGCAATCAAGTGCTTCTTCTAAGCACGGCAGTCCAGCAATGGCTTCATTGTCAAGGCGCATATGAGGGAAAATGCGCCCTTGATCATATACAACGCAGGAGTAATAGCTTCTCTGCTGATAGCTCCAGAACCGATCTGATGATATCCTTGGCTTTGAGTAAGGGTTCTTGGCGCTGTCAAAGAAGGTATTGTGGCTTTTGAAGCCATTAGCATTGAAGGACCCTGGTGAGTTTGTAGTACCTGGAAACCTTGGCAGTCTTGGCTTGGGCTTCTGGACCTGAGGCCTATGCTCAACATGATAATCAAATTGAGGTCCAGAGGCAGTAGGCGGAGGTACCAGAATGGGCCATCAAACAGTGGTTAGCTGGCCATGGCTGTATGCTTGCTCAACTGTATGGGGCCTTGGTGGCGGAACTGGAGCAGGGGCAACAACTGAGGCTTCAGGCTGCACAACAGGTGCTTCAGGAGCAGTTGCCTCATTAGCTTCAGGTGCACTGGCCTCATTAGCTTCAGGCACACTGGTTGGTTCAAGCTCCACATTAGCGTCAGCCATGACAACATCATCGGCTTCATTATCGTTGGTGGTGTCAGCTTCAACATTTTCAACCTCCTCTTGATGAACAAGAGGGTCAGGCACTGGCACGTTCACATCGGGAACAACTTCTTCAATAACTGGGGAGTAGGGACACGTACGTCTTCTTAATTCTCTTCGGCTGATGCAGCCGGAATGTCTTCAGCAGCTTGGGCTTCAGACATGGAGACATTCACAGTTGGAGTGGGTTCAGAAAATACTTGACGTGCAACAGGTTGGCGTTGCACTTCTCCCTCTGGAACGCTCGACAGAGGGACTTGGGGCCTTTGTCCTTTGCGAAGCCTGCGAAGTGCTGGCAACGCCTTTGGAGATGGAGTTGGCTGGGCCTCAAAGTCTTCATCTTCTTCTTGCACGGGTGGTGTAGCTTGTTGTTGTTGTTGGGGGGTACTTGGGGAGTCTTGTTGCTGTGGGTGATCAGCCCACGATGAATCCTGAGCAATTGGCGTCAGAGGACGACCAATGCTGATGAGTTCGCTGTTCGTAAGAACAGGCGATGGTACCACGTTGTGTTCGATCTGAGGAAGAACTTCATCATCTTCAACATTGTCATCATGACCAATGTCTTCAACAGCGATGGGTTCAGCTGCTGGTATATCTTCAGCTTCATGAGCCTCTGTGGTAGCAGGCTCATGAACTATCATCCTTCTTTCTTGATGTTCTGACGCAGGGCAAACCACTGAAATGGGTTCAATAACTAAGGGCTCTGTGGGAGCAGCCCTAGTCTTCTTGGTCTTGCGCTTCTTCTTGGAGGGAGCGGCATCGGAGGCTTCAATATTCTTCCTCTTTCTGGCTTCAGCCTCGGCAGCCCTCGTCTTCTTCTGTTCTGAAGCGGTTGTGGTGACCTTTGGCTTCAAGCCAGTCATGCTGCTTGGGAAGATAATGCGAGGGGCTTCTTGGCTTGAAGGTGTAGGCTGGTCAGCAGGAAGCTTCTTCTTTTTCTTTGCAGCCATCCCGGGGTCAATGCCAGGACGGCCAAGTGGCTTGCGCTTCTTAGCCTCATTGTAGGCAAGCACACACTTATCAGCCAAACTCTTCATGCGCTCACGAGAGCCTTGAGCTTCTTGGCGCTTCTTCAGAAAAGCTTGTTTAAGATCATGCAGCATGACCTTGAAGTTTCTGACGTCTTGAACACTGAGCTTCGCCACATGCTTCTTGAATTGAGCCTTCTCATAATCAATTTTGTTCTTCAGCTCAACGATGCGCTGAGCAAGAGCTAGCTCAGAAGCAATGGCGCCATTGAAAGAGACTATGAGGCCAATGGGAAGCTGCAAATCTTCAAAGCTTAGATTGGGGGTGTCGAACCACTCATCAATGAAGTTATGGATGATTGCCACATCAAAGAGAGGCAAGTTGTTGAAGATTTCTGCTTCTTCCTTGCTCTTTATCAGTTGCTCCAGGTCACTGGACAGATCAATGGGTTCTTCACGCAGAATGGCGGCAGGAGTCAAGGCTTGATCAGTATGCCTGACAAGTTGCTTTTTCTTCTCCGTCTTCTTAGAGATGCGGGATTGATCTTTAGACTGCACACTGGCTTCAGGAGGTGCAGTGGCCAGAGGCTTCACACGTAAAGCTTTTGGAGGTGCTGATTTAGAAGCCTTTAGCTTCTTTTGCTTCTTTGGCTTCGGAGGAGGAGCTGGGGCTTCATCAGTGTCAGCATCATTATCAGAATGATCTACTCTGGCACCCTGAACCAAGATGTAGGTGATGAGGCCGTCAAGGTTGGAGAAGGGGCCGATGACATTGGGTTCTGCATCACGAGAGCCGTCAGCACGAGGAGCAGAGGGACCAGGGTTGAAGTCTAGTCCCAATGACTTCTTGTTTTCCTTGGCCGAAGCCTTTGCATGCTGGAAGTTGCGCTTGAAGAGAGCATCATCACGACACCAGAGTAATGATGTGGCATTAGCATTCTCAGGCCGAGGTCCATGGACCATGCAAGGATAGAAATCTTGTGCAATAGCTTCAGCTCTGTTCTTGGGTTGAAGACCTCGATAGAGAATATCGCCCCAAGGACTCTTGATTGCATTCTTCTCTGCATATTCCTTGGTTACGAACTTGTACTTGAACCACTCTTCAGCCCAATAGCATCGAATCCATTGGATTCGTGTCTTGCGCTGATGATATGTCTCTTCAGGATCTGTCTTGTACAGCTCTGCTAGGTCATCAGGCAGATCTTTGGATGTTCCTTCTCGGCGCTGTCTGCCACCCTTCCTTGCTGATTTTTCTGCAGCCATGAACTTCAAACTGAATGGCTTCAATATGTTCAATGGCTTCAGAGACTTTCGCTTGCTGGTCAAGCAGGAACTGGCTTCAGGAGAATTGATATGATGCTGTAAGTATTCTGCAAACGTATGCAGACTATGAGAACCAAGGGATTCTCCCACGGACATGTACCTGTGACAGCATTAGAGATGCGAGGGAAGGGGAAGAGGTCATATGCATTCTCAGAAGATTTTGAAGATAAATCAGTTTGAAGACATTGACCTCATGATGCAAAGACATTCACTTATATGAGGTGAGTTGGTTCCAGATTTGTACCAATCCGTGAATAAGTACATGTGAGGAATCAAACTTGATAGGAAATCTAAGTGAATAGACTAGGCATTATGAGATGCAGACAGAATAGATCTAACATTGAGTAGGTAGAAACCACTTTCGGTAAATAGGATGAATCTATGAAGATCAAAAAGGTGGTAAAAATAGAGTTATAATTACCGCACGAAGAACTGCTAGATGGGATGAATAGGAGACCGAGCAGTTCAGCCCACCGTGCCCTAACTTGGCGACGGAGGACACCAATGGCGACGGCGGAGAGGACGATGTCCGCGGACGGCATGAGGACGGCGTCGGAGAAGTCGCGGCAGCTAAGCGCTTCGTCGCCGGCGTCGTCGAGAGCTAGCGGTGGCGTTAGGGTTTTGACGAGGTGGAGAGGTGGAAGAAGGATTTCTTTACCGCAGGGCACAAGTATTTATAAGTAGGTGAGCGGCACGGCACAATTACGCTGGTGCCCCTGGCGGTTCACATCTGAGGGGCACGTGGCAAGCATGCAACATACTCAGAGTTGTCCCACGTTCCCACGCCCGCCAGGCATGTCGGAGAGTTGTTCCGACTTCTCCGGATTTCAATAATAAGGATAAGTCACTTAAAACAAATTTAATGTTTGTCTCTTTGCCTTCTTCTGACTAGGACGCAGAGAAGACATTCGGCAGTTTCAATAGAATGCATATGATTTGGACAGATAGAGTTTGAGATAGAAAGCATAGAGAGGTTAGGGTCCGATCACATTCACTTAGTTCAAAAGATTCAACTTGAAGACATAGCTATAAGTGAATGCTGTAGAGGACAGAACACTAGTATATATATGCAATCAAATCATCATAGCGCAGAAAATCATGAAGATAAATTGAAACTGAAGACAAACCAAAGGCGAAGTCTTTGCAAAAGTAACGCCATGAGTGAAACACTTCAAACAGAGAAATTTGGTGGTGGCGTTACCCACCGTATAGGAAGTATTAGACCCAGACACAGCGCACAATTATCGTGGCGCTCTGAAGTCAAATTCCATGTTAATGTATTCACACTCAGAGTGTAAATCTTCATTGATTGAAGATATACATTACTTTGTGTGTTGCACATCTAAGTCATCAACATGCATAAGTGTTAGGATGTGTGCCTGATCACAGGACATTAGAGGATTCCAAGATATTTAGCTCACACCGTAACTTGCAAAACCTTTTCTCATCCAAGGGCTTTGTGAAGATATCTGCAAGTTGCTCTTCAGTGTTGACGTGAATGATATCGATATCTTTCTTCATGACATGATCTCTAAGAAAGTGATGGCGAATTTCAATGTGCTTTGTCTTCGAGTGTTGGACTGGATTGTTGGCTATCTTGATGGCACTCTCGTTGTCGCAGAAGAGAGGTACTTGTTTCAGGTTGATGCCATAGTCCTTTAGAGTTTGCTTCATCCATAGAAGCTGAGCACAACAGGATCCAGCAGCAATGTATTCAGATTCAGCAGTTGAGAGTGATACACAATTCTGCTTCTTTGAAGACCAACAGACAAGTGATCGACCAAGAAAATGACATGTGCCTGATGTAGACTTGCGATCCACCTTGTCACCAGCATAATCAGCATCCAAGAATCCAACCAAATCAAATTTTGAGCCCTTGGGATACCATAATCCGAGTGTTGGGGTGTAAGCCAAATATCGAAGAATTCGCTTCACAGCTAAGTGATGCGATTCCTTTGGTGCCACTTGGAATCGAGCACACATGCAAACACTAAGCATAATATCTGGCCTAGATGCACATAGATAAAGTAAAGAACCAATCATGGAGCGGTATACCTTTTGATCGAACTCTTTACCATTGTCGTCGGGACCAAGGTGGTGTTTGGTTGGCATTGGCGTCGTATAACATTTGCAGTCTTCCATTCCAAACTTCTTCAGACAATCTTTGAGGTATTTTTCTTGAGATATGAAGATGCCATTGCTTTGTTGACGAATTTGAAGACCAAGGAAGAACTTCAGTTCTCCCATCATGGACATCTGGTATTGCTCTTGCATCATGTATCCAAACTCATCACTATACTTCTGGTTGGTGCAGCCGAAGATAATGTCATCCACATATATTTGGCACACAAACAGTTCGCCATCATATGTCTTCGTGAAGAGTGTGGGATCGACGGATCCTGGTTTGAAGCCTTTGCTCTTCAGGAAGTCTTTGATCGTATCATACCTTGCGCGAGGAGCTTGTTTGAGGCCATACAGTGCTTTGTTTAGCTTGTACACCATATCAGGATGTTTTGGATCTTCAAAGCCAGGTGGTTGAGCGACATATACTTCTTCTTCAATCTTGCCATTGAGAAATGCACTCTTCACATCCATTTGATATAGCAAGATGTTGTGATGATTAGCATAGGCTAGCAGTATGCGAATAGCTTCAAGCCTAGCAACAAGAGCAAATATTTCATCGAAGTCAATTCCTTCAACTTGAGTATATCCTTGAGCCACAATACGTGCTTTGTTTCTGATGACTTGACCATGCTCATCTTGCTTGTTTCGATATATCCATTTCGTTTCAATAATGTTATGCTTGCGAGGGTCAGGTCGCTTGAGAAGTTCCCAAACATTATTCATCTTGAACTGTTGAAGTTCTTCTTGCATGGCTTGAATCCATTCAGGTTCCATAAAAGCTTCAGCAACTTTCTTGGGTTCTGAGATTGACACAAATGAAAAGTGCCCACAGAAGTTTGCTAACTGTGTTGCTCTTGAGCGAGTAAGCGGACCAGGCGCATTGATGCTGTCAATTATCTTCTCGATTTGTACTTCATTTGCAACACGAGGATGAACAAGACGAAGACTTTGCTCTTGCTGATTATTGTCATCATTGGGAGGATTGTCTTCGGTCTGAGCATTGGCTTCAGGTTGATTTGGTACAGAGATGATAAGTTCCTCTTCAGGCTGTGCTTCAGAAGGCATGATTTCACCAGTTCCCATCAGCTTGATAGATTCGCTTGGAGGAGCTTCATCTAGTTTACTTGGCAGGAGTTCTCTTTGTGAACCATTGGTTTCATCAAATCTCACATCCACAGTTTCGACGATCTTGTAGAGAAAGAGGTTGAAAACTCTGTAGGAGTGTGAGTCCTTTCCATAGCCAAGCATGAAGCCTTCGTGAGCCTTAGGTGCAAATTTTGACTTGTGATGGGGATCCTTGATCCAGCATCTAGCTCCAAATACTCTGAAGTAACTGACATTTGGCTTCTTGCCAGTAAGGAGCTCATAGGATGTTTTGTTCAGAAGCTTATGGATGTAGACATGGTTGATGATGTGACAAGCTATATCAATAGCTTCAGGCTAGAACTTTCTTGGTGTCTTGTATTCATCTAGCATTGTTCGAGCCATCTCAATAAGGGTTCTGTTTTTGCGCTCAACGATGCCATTTTGCTGAGGTGTGTATGGAGCAGAGAACTCATGAGTGATTCCCATCATATCCAGATACAGATCAAGTCCTGTGTTCTTGAATTCAGTGCCATTGTCACTTCTGATATGCTTGATCTTCACGCCATAATTGTTCATTGCTCGATTGGCGAAGCGCCTGAAGACATCTTGCACTTCAGTCTTGTAAAGAATTATATGAACCCATGTGTATCTTGAGTAGTCATCAACAATGACGAAGCCATAGAGACATGCAGTTGTTGTGAGGGTGGAGTAGTGAGTAGGTCCAAATAAGTCCATGTGTAGCAGCTCGAAGGGTTGAGATGTTGTCATGATTGTCTTCGAGAGGTGCTTTGCCCTTGTCATCTTTCCAGCTTCACAGGCACCACACATATGATCCTTCTTGAACTTGACATCCTCGATGCCAATGACATGCTTCTTCTTGACGAGTGAGTGTAAGTTCCTCATGCCAGCATGTCCTAGCCTTCGATGCCAGAGCCAGCATTCTGAAGCTTTTGTGAGAAGACATACGACAAGCTGTGGACCTGCTGAGAAATCTACCATGTATAGATCATCTTTCCTATATCCTTCAAAGACTAGAGACTTGTCAGATTCCATTAGTACAAGGCAACGATATTTTCCAAATAGCACAATCATGTTTAAGTCACAAAGCATTGAGACAGACATAAAGTTGAACCCAAGGGATTCAACAAGCATCACTTTATCCATGTGTTGATCCCTAGAGATTGCAACTCTCCCTAGGCCCAATACCTTGCTTTTACCAGTGTCAGCAAATGTGATTTGACTCTTGTCGGATGGACGTAAGGTTGAGTCCATGAGAAGACTTCAATCACCAGTCATATGATTAGTGCATCCGCTGTCAATAATCCATTCTGAAGCTTTTGGTGACATGCCCTACAGTGCAGTTAGGAGGATAGGCTTCACAAGGTATGTTATGAAGCATAAGCATTTGACGCACACTAGGATTATCACAGCTTAGATCAAGATTAGAACACACAGTATGACAGCTAAGAGATTCATATGTGGAATACATAGTAAGTCATTTTATCATGCGTCCCTTTATGTTTTAGGTCCCCAGCAATAATATCGTACGCCTTTGATTGCTGGCTGGAGACCACATTCTGCAAAAGAGAGTTAATTCTTCTTCACCACCCACATTTTTAGGGGTGGCATAGAAGCAATGAGTCTAAGTGCAGCATCTGAGAATTTCGGCTTTGAAGCCCTAGCAAATAGCCTTGCAGGAGATGAATGATACTCATGTGAATAAGCAGAAAAGTTCTTAGTTCGATGAACATAGCGGTTTGAAGACACATGCTCATATTCATGAGTCTGAGTATGATTTCCCTGCAAAACATTGGCGTTAGGGTGACTCAAGTGAGTCCTGTGATCGTATGAAGCCGTTGGACCATATGATGCCTTTGGTCTGGGGTTTGTCTTCTTCCCTGGTGGTGTCATGATGACATTCACTAGAAGATTCTCGAGGCAGCTTTTGGGAACCCAGATCTTCTTCATAGGAGGTCCATTCCTGCAGTTAGTACCAATATACCTGGCAAACACCTCACCATTCTGATTTTTGAACAGTTTATAGTTTGCATCAAAGGATTCATCAATGATAATAGGACTAGCACAGGTAAATCCAGATAAAGTAGATGGATCGACTGAAGGTTCCTTTGCAGCAACCCAAGTGGTTTTGGGATACTGCTCAGGCTTCCAGTAGGAACCATCATCATTCATTTTCCTCTCGAACCCAACACCCTCTTTCCTAGGGTTTCGATTCAGAATCTGCTTTTTGAGGACATCGCACAGTGTCTGATGCCCTTTCAGACTTTTGTACATCTCTGTTTCAAGAAATGTCTTCAACCTAGCATTTTCATCAGCAGTAGTAGTGGCATCCTCAGCAGAGGGGTTAGTGACCACATCAGTAGTTGAAGACAGAGCAACAGTAGCAGCAGTGGAACATTCAGCAACAGAGGCAACGTTATCACGCTCAATGCATTTTAAACATGGTGGATCAAATTCATCCTGAGCAACGCTGATTTGTTGAGCAAGTAATGAATCGTGCTTCTTCAGAATATCTTCATAATCCACTCTGATCTTTTCAAGATCTTGCTCTCTTTGAAGACATTCAGAAGAAAGTTTCTCATGATCAGACAAGAGAGCATCTATCTATTTCTATTATATACATAATACATAAGACAAATAAGACACCACGTTCTTCCACATAAGCTAAAATAATATACATCGTTGATTCGTAATATTTACGGCTGAGATTTAAAGATATTACGTTACACACAGAAGTTATATATGTTGAACCGACACGTACAAGGTACATGAATAAGAAGTCTGAAAACAATGAAAAAAGAAAAGAAAATTACAACCATGTTTTCCTAAAAACAGGTTGCCGCAGACAAACATATGCACGTGTTAGAGTCCAGTACATGTACGGGGTGGAAGTGTTGCATGTCCTAATAGCAGGAAAGAAAAGAAGGGAAGAGAAAAGTGCTGGCTACATATGTAAACAAACCTACAACTAAACTTCTCTAAAAAAAGGTAGTCTGAGAGACACGCACATCTTAGAATCCAACACACATACGGGGTGACAGTGTTGCATGTCCTAATCGGTCAAAAAAGAAGGGAGAGAAGGAAGTGCCACCAGTTCTAAAAAAAGTGCTGCCATGTATAAGCGCTACAAGCAAAAATAAATAAAAATAGTGCTGCCAGTTCTAAAAAAAAAGTGCCGCCATGTATGCGTGATACAAGCAACCAGAAAAATGAATTATTGTTGAGATAAAATTTGGAAAGGATCCATGTTGAATGCGCTGATATATCGCCTTTCTCTTCAAATCGAATACATTGACACGTATTAAAATATATTTTTTCATGCAACTCAACACGCATGGGATAAGATCCATTTTCTTTGTATTTTATCAAAAAGCCCATTTGTATATTCATCATCTCTCTTAATAGGCGCAGTATCTAAATTAAAAGTTCTCTAGACTAAAGTCACTCCTGATCTATTTCTCAAAACAGTCACGCCCGATCTTAACCCAAAAGAAGCAATAGCAAGCTCTTAATACATGAAAAAAATACATGGATGATACGTAAAAAAGGCTCACGTAAAAATACCTTTGCAAGGATTTTTTTTGCATGATCCTAAAAAGAGGATGTGTTTCTTTTTCACAATTCCAAAAAGAATAAAATGGAAATATCAACGTTGGACTACGTATTCAGTTAGACAGAATCATCTTATTCATCAGTTATATCCTGAACACTAATTATAATGGTCCGATCTAAAGACAACATATCATAAAATTATAAATTCTCTAGACAAAAGTCACTCCGGATATGTTTCTCCAAAAAAGTCACGCTGGATCTTAACCCAAAAGAAGCAATATCATGCTCTTAATACATGGATGATACGTAAAAATACCTTTGCAAGGATTTTTTGCATCATCCTAAAAAGAGGATGTGCTTCCTTTTCACAATTCCAACAAGAAAAAATGGAAATATCAAGTGTGGCGTGCATATTCAGTTAGATAAAATCATCTCATTCATTAGCAATATCCTGGACACTAATTCTAATGCTCCGACCTAAAGACAAATCATAAAATATTCATGTGAAAAAACTAGGATTCTGAAATGCACGGCAAGAAGGATTAGCAGGTCGGACTCAATTACATGTGCTGATCTAACGGCAACATCATGGGCCACCTTAGTAAATGGAACATCTGTTATGTTTCTTCTTCCATCAGGCACGGTCTAGGAAAAAAGTGTACTCATGTAGGAAACAAAAATTAGAGAACCATTGAGTTTGTTTCTTCGACCATAAGCTGCACATGAGAACAAACTTTAACTAACATATAATGTACGCACTGGTGACACAACTAGCACAATAAATCTATTAGCTAGAAGGCCATCTCGAGCAATTGGCACACGTATTGGATAATGCAATGACATCTCACCGAATTCACTTTGCAAAAAAATAATTATATACCACCATATAGAATTACTAATTTTTGTATCAATTAAATGGATGAATATGAAAAATAATATCACCACATAGTTCCTTAGATGCATCGACACCAACTACAATGATAGGGGCTGAGTCTATGAACTAGAGTGTCGTCAAAAGGATGTAACATTGTGTCATGCCAGCAAATATAAGAGTTCGAGCACAAATCATGTCAAGTATGTGATAAGTTTCTTAGTATGCCTAAGAATACAACTAGGTGCGAATACCATCCATGGACATGATCATAAAATATACGAGTTGTTTAAAGACTTATGGAGCTTTAATGATTTTATATACATAATACAGAAGACAAATAAGACACCACGTTCTTCCACATAAGCTAAAATAATATACATCGTTGATTCGTAATATTTACGGCTGAGATTTAAAGATATTACGTTACACACAGAAGTTATATATGTTGAACCGACACATACAAGGTACATGAATAAGAAGTCTGAAAACAATGAAAAAAGAAAAGAAAACTACAACCATGTTTTCCTAAAAACAGGTTGCCGCAGACAAACATATGCACGTGTTAGAGTCCAGTACACGTACGGGGTGGAAGCGTTGCATGTCCTAATAGCAGGAAAGAAAAGAAGGGAAGAGAAAAGTGCTGGTTACATACATAAAGAAACCTACAACTAAACTTCTCTAAAAAAGGTAGTCTGAGAGACACGCACATCTTAGAGTCCAACACACATACGGGGTGACAGTGTTGCATGTCCTAATCGGTCAGAAAAGAAGGGAGAGAAGGAAGTGCCACCAGTTCTAAAAAAAAGTGCTGCCATGTATACGCGCTAGAAGCAAAAATAAATATAAATAGTGCTGCCAGTTCTAAAAAAAAAGTGCCGCCATGTATGCGTGATACAAGCAACCAGAAAAATGAATTATTGTTGAGATAAAATTTGGAAAGGATCCATGTTGAATGCGCTGATATATCGCCTTTCTCTTCAAATCGAATACATTGACACATATTTTTTTTTCATGCAACTCAACACGCATGGGATAAGATCCATTTTCTTTGTATTTTATTAAAAAGCCCATTTGTATATTCATCATGTCTCTCAATATGCGCAGTATCTAAATTAAAAGTTCTCTAGACTAAAGTCACTTCTGATCTATTTCTCAAAACAGTTACGCCCGATCTTAACCCAAAAGAAGCAATATCATGCTCTTAATACATGAAAAAAATACATGGATGATACGTAAAAAAGCCTCACGTAAAAATACCTTTGCAAGGATTTTTTTTGCATGATCCTAAAAAGAGGATGTGTTTCTTTTTCACAATTCCAAAAAAAATAAAATGGAAATATCAACGTTGGACTACGTATTCAGTTAGACAGAATCATCTTATTCATCAGTTATCCTGAACACTAATTATAATGGTCCGACCTAAAGACAACATATCATAAAATTATAAGTTCTCTAGACAAAAGTCACTCCGGATATGTTTCTCAAAAAAAGTCATGCTGGATCTTAACCCAAAAGAAGCAATATTATGCTCTTAATACATGGATGATACGTCAAAATACCTTTGCAAGGATTTTTTTGCATCATCCTAAAAAGAGGATGTGCTTCCTTTTCACAATTCCAACAAGAAAAAATGGAAATATCAAGTGTGGCGTGCATATTCAGTTAGATAAAATCATCTCATTCATCAGCAATATCCTGGACACTAATTCTAATGCTCCGACCTAAAGACAAATCATAAAATATTCATGTGAAAAAACTAGGATTCTGAAACGCACGGCAAGAAGGATTAGCAGGTCGGACTCAATTACATGTGCTGATCTAATGGCGACATCATGGGCCACCTTAGTAAATGGAACATCTGTTATGTTTCTTCTTCCATCAGACACGGTCTAGGAAAAAAGTGTACTCATGTAGGAAACAAAAATTAGAGAACCATTGAGTTTGTTTCTTCGACCATAAGCTGCACATGACAACAAACTTTAACTAACATTTAATGTACGCACTGGTGACACAACTTGCACAATAAATCTATTAGCTAGAAGGCCGTCTCGAGCAATTGGCACACGTATTGGATAATGCAATGACATCTCACCGAATACACTTTGCAAAAAAATAATTATATACCACCATATAGAAGAGTGAGGCGTTTTGGAGGACGAGCTCCATGTGTTTTGTAATCTTGTCCGGGCGTTCGATCGCTGTGATGTGTGCGGCATGCGTTTCCAGGTTTAATACGCGGGCTTTAATGCAGGAATACACCGGTGCCGTCAGCTGCTGTGCTTGATTAGTACATGGGCCTTGGCCACGGCAGATTTTGCACAGACATGATGTTCCTCCTGGGCTGATTTGAATTTGCCCCATGCAACGTCAGGGCCGGGCTGGTGGGACATTAATTTTTTTTGAGGGATTGGTGGAACATTAAATGACAATCGGTGTGCTGACGGTGTGATAGAGAACCATTTACAGTTTGTGGCAAAAAAAAGAACTAATTAATTACATTCGGTCCACCGCTTTGCCTCGTTAGACTGTCTCTCCCTTTCTAAAAATAAAATTACCTGCCAAAAAAGTTTCTTTTGTCAGAAAAAATGCATCCCCTACCACTAGAGCAGTAGATAGAAGCTCTTTTGCTATGGATGGGGTGAAATTATTCTTCGAGTGGTGCGATTCAGGGTAATCTTCTACCAGATATCACATTCGTGACTCGTCAAGGTTACCCATGCCCATGCGGTCAAAATGTAGAACGTCCATGTGCAGTTCATGGCTAGTTCCTGAATAACGTCGAGACTGTATTATTTGTCGCATTGAACATCATGTAGTAGAATTGTGAATCATAAAATTGCTGAACTTGTTCGTATTCTACAATAATATGTACTATGTACCATGGTGCCGATGACAGGCAAAAGTTCTTCTTGATCGGCTGTCGGTAATCCTACTTGCCAATGACACATGTGCTAACTGAATTTGCGAAACCGTAGAGATAACTGTATCTGTTAATCTGTCGTTCCTTCACGTCTCACAATTTCAGCAAAACGACATGGGCAAGTAATCACCACGATCAACCCAAACGGCTAAAAGATTTTGAAGAGGCACCTCGCGACCAAGTCAAGCCCATGTTCGATTGCCTTTGACCCCACTATATTATGGAACATAAAGGGTATCCTGATGGTACGTGGGCCTCGGCTGGTAGGGCAACCTGATCGACATGTGATATCACTGTGCATAAATGGAGAGAATACGGCCGCGTGTAAATAGCTGATGGATGGAATACATGCAAAGAATACGTGGCTGGAATAGATCACGATAAAGGCTGGCGCAGGAGATAGCGAGCTCCAGGTAGCTCGTCCACCAAACAGCATTTTCGCATATAAAATTACTAATTTTTGTATCAATTAAATGGATGAATATGAAAAATAATATCACCACATAGTGCCTTAGATGTATCGACACCAACTACAATGATAGGGGCTGAGTCTATGAACTAGAGTGTCGTCAAAAGGATGTAACATCGTGTCATGCCAGCAAATATAAGAGTTGGAGCACAAATCATGTCAAGTATGTGATAAGTTTCTTAGTATGCCTAAGAATACAACTAGGTGCGAATACCATCCATGGACATGATCATAAAATATACGAGTTGTTTGAAGACTTATGGAGCTTTAATGATTTTATATACATAATACAGAAGACAAATAAGACACCACGTTCTTCCACATAAGCTAAAATATATATACATCGTTGATTCGTAATATTTACGGCTGAATTTAAAGATATTACGTTACACACAGAAGTTATATATGTTGAACCGACACATACAAGGTACATGAATAAGAAGTCTGAAAACAATGAAAAAAGAAAAGAAAACTACAACCATGTTTTCCTAAAAACAGGTTGCCGCAGACAAACATATGCACGTGTTAGAGTCCAGTACACGTACGGGGTGGAAGCGTTGCATGTCCTAATAGCAGGAAAGAAAAGAAGGGAAGAGAAAAGTGCTGGTTACATACATAAAGAAACCTACAACTAAACTTCTCTAAAAAAAGGTAGTCTGAGAGACACGCACATCTTAGAGTCCAACACACATACGGGGTGACAGTGTTGCATGTCCTAATCGGTCAGAAAAGAAGGGAGAGAAGGAAGTGCCACCAGTTCTAAAAAAAGTGCTGCCATGTATACGCGCTAGAAGCAAAAACAAATAAAAATAGTGCTCCCAGTTCTAAAAAAAAGTGCCGCCATGTATGCGTGATACAAGCAACCAGAAAAATGAATTATTGTTGAGATAAAATTTGGAAAGGATCCATGTTGAATGCGCTGATATATCGTCTTTCTCTTCAAATCGAATACATTGACACGTATTTTTTTTTCATGCAACTCAACACGCATGGGATAAGATCCATTTTCTTTGTATTTTATTAAAAAGCTCATTTGTATATTCATCATCTCTCTTAATATGCGCAGTATCTAAATTAAAAGTTCTCTAGACTAAAGTCACTTCTGATCTATTTCTCAAAACAGTTACGCCCGATCTTAACCCAAAAGAAGCAATATCATGCTCTTAATACATGAAAAAAAATACATGGATGATACGTAAAAAAGCCTCACGTAAAAATACCTTTGCAAGGATTTTTTTTGCATGATCCTAAAAAGAGGATGTGTTTCTTTTTCACAATTCCAAAAAGAATAAAATGAAAATATCAACGTTGGACTACGTATTCAGTTAGACAGAATCATCTTATTCATCAGTTATCCTGAACACTAATTATAATGGTCCGACCTAAAGACAACATATCATAAAATTATAAGTTCTCTAGACAAAAGTCACTCCGGATATGTTTCTCAAAAAAAGTCACGCTGGATCTTAACCCAAAAGAAGCAATATTATGCTCTTAATACATGGATGATACGTAAAAATACCTTTGCAAGGATTTTTTTGCATCATCCTAAAAAGAGGATGTGCTTCCTCTTCACAATTCCAACAAGAAAAAAAATGGAAATATCAAGTGTGGCGTGCATATTCAGTTAGATAAAATCATCTCATTCATCAGCAATATCCTGGACACTAATTCTAATGCTCCGACCTAAAGACAAATCATAAAATATTCATGTGAAAAAACTAGGATTCTGAAACGCACGGCAAGAAGGATTAGCAGGTCGGACTCAATTACATGTGCTGATCTAATGGCGACATCATGGGCCACCTTAGTAAATGGAACATCTGTTATGTTTCTTCTTCCATCAGGCACGGTCTAGGAAAAAAGTGTACTCATGTAGGAAACAAAAATTAGAGAACCATTGAGTTTGTTTCTTCGACCATAAGCTGCACATGACAACAAACTTTAACTAACATTTAATGTACGCACTGGTGACACAACTTGCACAATAAATCTATTAGCTAGAAGGCCGTCTCGAGAAATTGGCACACGTATTGGATAATGCAATGACATCTCACCGAATACACTTTGCAAAAAAATAATTATATACCACCATATAGAAGAGTGAGGCGTTTTGGAGGACGAGCTCCATGTGTTTTGCAATCTTGTCCGGGCGTTCGATCGCTGTGATGTGTGCGGCATGCGTTTCCAGGTTTAATACGCGGGCTTTAATGCAGGAATACACCGGTGCCGTCAGCTGCTGTGCTTGATTAGTACATGGGCCTTGGCCACGACAGATTTTGCACGGACATGATGTTCCTCCTGGGCTGATTTGAATTTGCCCCATGCAACGTCAGGGCCGGGCTGGTGGGACATTAATTTTTTTTGAGGGATTGGTGGAACATTAAATGACAATCGGTATGCTGACGGTGTGATAGAGAACCATTTACAGTTTGTGGCAAAAAAAGAACTAATTAATTACATTCGGTCCACTGCTTTGCCTCGTTAGACTGTCTCTCCCTTTCTAAAAATAAAATTACCTGCCAAAAAAGTTTCTTTTGTCAGAAAAAATGCATCCCCTACCACTAGAGCAGTAGATAGAAGCTCTTTTGTTATGGATGGGGTGAAATTATTCTTGGAGTGGTGCGATTCAGGGTAATCTTCTACCAGATATCACATTCGTGACTCGTCAAGGTTACCCATGCCCATGCGGTCAAAATGTAGAACGTCCATGTGCAGTTCATGGCTAGTTCCTGAATAACGTCGAGACTGTATTATTTGTCGCATTGAACATCATGTAGTAGAATTGTGAATCAGAAAATTGCTGAACTTGTTCGTATTCTACAATAATACGTACTATGTACCATGGTGCCGATGACAGGCAAAAGTTCTTCTTGATCGGCTGTCGGTAATCCTACTTGCCAATGACACATGTGCTAACTGAATTTGCGAAACCGTAGAGATAACTGTATCTGTTAATCTGTCGTTCCTTCACGTCCCACAATTTCAGCAAAACGACATGGGCAAGTAATCACCACGATCAACCCAAACGGCTAAAAGATTTTGAAGAGGCACCTCGCGACCAAGTCAAGCCCATGTTCGATTGCCTTTGACCCCACTATATTATGGAACATAAAGGGTATCCTGATGGTACGTGGGCCTCGGCTGGTAGGGCAACCTGATCGACATGTGATATCACTGTGCATAAATGGAGAGAATACGGCCGCGTGTAAATAGCTGATGGATGGAATACATGCAAAGAATACGTGGCTGGAATAGATCACGATAAAGGCTGACGCAGGAGATAGCGAGCTCCATGTAGCTCGTCCACCAAACAACATTTTCGCATATAAAATTACTAAGCTTTGTATCAATTAAATGGATGAATATGAAAAATAATATCACCACATAGTGCCTTAGATGTATCGACACCAACTACAATGATAGGGGCTGAGTCTATGAACTAGAGTGTCGTCAAAAGGATGTAACATTGTGTCATGCCAGCAAATATAACAGTTGGAGCACAAATCATGTCAAGTATGTGATAAGTTTCTTAGTATGCCTAAGAATACAACTAGGTGCGAATACCATCCATGGACATGATCATAAAATATACGAGTTGTTTGAAGACTTATGGAGCTTTAATGATTTTATATACATAATACAGAAGACAAATAAGACACCACGTTCTTCCACATAAGCTAAAATAATATACATCGTTGATTCGTAATATTTACGGCTGAATTTAAAGATATTACGTTACACACAGAAGTTATATATGTTGAACCGACACATACAAGGTACATGAATAAGAAGTCTGAAAACAATGAAAAAAGAAAAGAAAACTACAACCATGTTTTCCTAAGAACAGGTTGCCGCAGACAAACATATGCACGTGTTAGAGTCCAGTACACGTACGGGGTGGAAGCGTTGCATGTCCTAATAGCAGGAAAGAAAAGAAGGGAAGAGAAAAGTGCTGGTTACATACATAAAGAAACCTACAACTAAACTTCTCTAGAAAAAGGTAGTCTGAGAGACACGCACATCTTAGAGTCCAACACACATACGGGGTGACAGTGTTGCATGTCCTAATCGGTCAGAAAAGAAGGGAGAGAAGGAAGTGCCACCAGTTCTAAAAAAAGTGCTGCCATGTATACGCGCTAGAAGCAAAAACAAATAAAAATAGTGCTCCCAGTTCTAAAAAAAAGTGCCGCCATGTATGCGTGATACAAGCAACCAGAAAAATGAATTATTGTTGAGATAAAATTTGGAAAGGATCCATGTTGAATGCGCTGATATATCGCCTTTCTCTTCAAATCGAATACATTGACACGTATTTTTTTTTCATGCAACTCAACACGCATGGGATAAGATCCATTTTCTTTGTATTTTATTAAAAAGCTCATTTGTATATTCATCATCTCTCTTAATATGCGCAGTATCTAAATTAAAAGTTCTCTAGACTAAAGTCACTTCTGATCTATTTCTCAAAACAGTTACGCCCGATCTTAACCCAAAAGAAGCAATATCATGCTCTTAATACATGAAAAAAATACATGGATGATACGTAAAAAAGCCTCACGTAAAAATACCTTTGCAAGGATTTTTTTTGCATGATCCTAAAAAGAGGATGTGTTTCTTTTTCACAATTCCAAAAAGAATAAAATGGAAATATCAACGTTGGACTACGTATTCAGTTAGACAGAATCATCTTATTCATCAGTTATCCTGAACACTAATTATAATGGTCCGACCTAAAGACAACATATCATAAAATTATAAGTTCTCTAGACAAAAGTCACTCCGGATATGTTTCTCAAAAAAAGTCACGCTGGATCTTAACCCAAAAGAAGCAATATTATGCTCTTAATACATGGATGATACGTAAAAATACCTTTGCAAGGATTTTTTTGCATCATCCTAAAAAGAGGATGTGCTTCCTCTTCACAATTCCAACAAGAAAAAATGGAAATATCAAGTGTGGCGTGCATATTCAGTTAGATAAAATCATCTCATTCATCAGCAATATCCTGGACACTAATTCTAATGCTCCGACCTAAAGACAAATCATAAAATATTCATGTGAAAAAACTAGGATTCTGAAACGCACGGCAAGAAGGATTAGCAGGTCGGACTCAATTACATGTGCTGATCTAATGGCGACATCATGGGCCACCTTAGTAAATGGAACATCTGTTATGTTTCTTCTTCCATCAGGCACGGTCTAGGAAAAAAGTGTACTCATGTAGGAAACAAAAATTAGAGAACCATTGAGTTTGTTTCTTCGACCATAAGCTGCACATGACAACAAACTTTAACTAACATTTAATGTACGCACTGGTGACACAACTTGCACAATAAATCTATTAGCTAGAAGGCCGTCTCGAGCAATTGGCACACGTATTGGATAATGCAATGACATCTCACCGAATACACTTTGCAAAAAAAAAATTATATACCACCATATAGAAGAGTGAGGCGTTTTGGAGGACGAGCTCCATGTGTTTTGTAATCTTGTCCGGGCGTTCGATCGCTGTGATGTGTGCGGCATGCGTTTCCAGGTTTAATACGCGGGCTTTAATGCAGGAATACACCGGTGCCGTCAGCTGCTGTGCTTGATTAGTACATGGGCCTTGGCCACGGCAGATTTTGCACGGACATGATGTTCCTCCTGGGCTGATTTGAATTTGCCCCATGCAACGTCAGGGCCGGGCTGGTGGGACATTAATTTTTTTTGAGGGATTGGTGGAACATTAAATGACAATCGGTATGCTGACGGTGTGATAGAGAACCATTTACAGTTTGTGGCAAAAAAAGAACTAATTAATTACATTCGGTCCACCGCTTTGCCTCGTTAGACTGTCTCTCCCTTTCTAAAAATAAAATTACCTGCCAAAAAAGTTTCTTTTGTTAGAAAAAATGCATCCCCTACCACTAGAGCAGTAGATAGAAGCTCTTTTGCTATGGATGGGGTGAAATTATTCTTGGAGTGGTGCGATTCAGGGTAATCTTCTACCAGATATCACATTCTTGACTCGTCAAGGTTACCCATGCCCATGCGGTCAAAATGTAGAACGTCCATGTGCAGTTCATGGCTAGTTCCTGAATAACGTCGAGACTGTATTATTTGTCGCATTGAACATCATGTAGTAGAATTGTGAATAAGAAAATTGCTGAACTTGTTCGTATTCTACAATAATACGTACTATGTACCATGGTGCCGATGACAGGCAAAAGTTCTTCTTGATCGGCTGTCGGTAATCCTACTTGCCAATGACACATGTGCTAACTGAATTTGCGAAACCGTAGAGATAACTGTATCTGTTAATCCGTCGTTCCTTCACGTCTCACAATTTCAGCAAAACGACATGGGCAAGTAATCACCACGATCAACCCAAACGGCTAAAAGATTTTGAAGAGGCACCTCGCGACCAAGTCAAGCCCATGTTCGATTGCCTTTGACCCCACTATATTATGGAACATAAAGGGTATCCTGATGGTACGTGGGCCTCGGCTGGTAGGGCGACCTGATCGACATGTGATATCACTGTGCATAAATGGAGAGAATACGGCCGCGTGTAAATAGCTGATGGATGGAATACATGCAAAGAATATATGGCTGGAACAGATCACGATAAAGGCTGACGCAGGAGATAGCGAGCTCCAGGTAGCTCGTCCACCAAACAGCATTTTCGCATATAAAATTACTAATTTTTGTATCAATTAAATGGATGAATATGAAAAATAATATCACCACATAGTGCCTTAGATGTATCGACACCAACTACAATGATAGGGGCTGAGTCTATGAACTAGAGTGTCGTCAAAAGGATGTAACATTGTGTCATGCCAGCAAATATAAGAGTTGGAGCACAAATCATGTCAAGTATGTGATAAGTTTCTTAGTATGCCTAAGAATACAACTAGGTGCGAATACCATCCATGGACATGATCATAAAATATACGAGTTGTTTGAAGACTTATGGAGCTTTAATGATTTTATATACATAATACAGAAGACAAATAAGACACCACGTTCTTCCACATAAGCTAAAATAATATACATCGTTGATTCGTAATATTTACGGCTGAATTTAAAGATATTACGTTACACACAGAAGTTATATATGTTGAACCGACACATACAAGGTACATGAATAAGAAGTCTGAAAACAATGAAAAAAGAAAAGAAAACTACAACCATGTTTTCCTAAAAACAAGTTGCCGCAGACAAACATATGCACGTGTTAGAGTCCAGTACACGTACGGGGTGGAAGCGTTGCATGTCCTAATAGCAGGAAAGAAAAGAAGGGAAGAGAAAAGTGCTGGTTACATACATAAAGAAACCTACAACTAAACTTCTCTAAAAAAAGGTAGTTTGAGAGACACGCACATCTTAGAGTCCAACACACATACGGGGTGACAGTGTTGCATGTCCTAATCGGTCAGAAAAGAAGGGAGAGAAGGAAGTGCCACCAGTTCTAAAAAAAGTGCTGCCATGTATACGCGCTAGAAGCAAAAACAAATAAAAATAGGGCTCCCAGTTCTAAAAAAAAGTGCGCCATGTATGCGTGATACAAGCAACCAGAAAAATGAATTATTGTTGAGATAAAATTTGGAAAGGATCCATGTTGAATGCGCTGATATATCGCCTTTCTTTTCAAATCGAATACATTGTCACGTATTTTTTTTCATGCAACTCAACACGCATGGGATAAGATCCATTTTCTTTGTATTTTATTAAAAAGCCCATTTGTATATTCATCATCTCTCTTAATATGCGCAGTATCTAAATTAAAAGTACTCTAGACTAAAGTCACTTCTGATCTATTTCTCAAAACAGTTACGCCCGATCTTAACCCAAAAGAAGCAATATCATGCTCTTAATACATGAAAAAAATACATGGATGATACGTAAAAAAGCCTCACGTAAAAATACCTTTGCAAGGATTTTTTTTGCATGATCCTAAAAAGAGGATGTGTTTCTTTTTCACAATTCCAAAAAGAATAAAATGGAAATATCAACGTTGGACTACGTATTCAGTTAGACAGAATCATCTTATTCATCAGTTATCCTGAACACTAATTATAATGGTCCGACCTAAAGACAACATATCATAAAATTATAAGTTCTCTAGACAAAAGTCACTCCGGATATGTTTCTCAAAAAAAGTCACGCTGGATCTTAACCCAAAAGAAGCAATATTATGCTCTTAATACATGGATGATACGTAAAAATACCTTTGCAAGGATTTTTTTGCATCATCCTAAAAAGAGGATGTGCTTCCTCTTCACAATTCCAATAAGAAAAAATGGAAATATCAAGTGTGGCGTGCATATTCAGTTAGATAAAATCATCTCATTCATCAGCAATATCCTGGACACTAATTCTAATGCTCCGACCTAAAGACAAATCATAAAATATTCATGTGAAAAAACTAGGATTCTGAAACGCACAGCAAGAAGGATTAGCAGGTCGGACTCAATTACATGTGCTGATCTAATGGCGACATCATGGGCCACCTTAGTAAATGGAACATCTGTTATGTTTCTTCTTCCATCAGGCACGGTCTAGGAAAAAAGTGTACTCATGTAGGAAACAAAAATTAGAGAACCATTGAGTTTGTTTCTTCGACCATAAGCTGCACATGACAACAAAGTTTAACTAACATTTAATGTATGCACTGGTGACACAACTTGCACAATAAATCTATTAGCTAGAAGGCCGTCTCGAGCAATTGGCACACGTATTGGATAATGCAATGACATCTCACCGAATACACTTTGCAAAAAAATAATTATATACCACCATATAGAAGAGTGAGGCGTTTTGGAGGACGAGCTCCATGTGTTTTGTAATCTTGTCCGGGCGTTCGATCGCTGTGATCTGTGCGGCATGCGTTTCCAGGTTTAACACGCAGGCTTTAATGCAGGAATACACTGGTGCCGTCAGCTGCTGTGCTTGATTAGTACATGGGCCTTGGCCACGGCAGATTTTGCACGGACATGATGTTCCTCCTGGGCTGATTTGAATTTGCCCCATGCAACGTCAGGGCCGGGCTGGTGGGACATTAATTTTTTTGAGGGATTGGTGGAACATTAAATGTCAATCGGTATGCTGACGGTGTGATAGAGAACCATTTACAGTTTGTGGCAAAAAAAAGAACTAATTAATTACATTCGGTCCACCGCTTTGCCTCGTTAGACTGTCTCTCCCTTTCTAAAAATAAAATTACCTGCCAAAAAAGTTTCTTTTGTCAGAAAAAATGCATCCCCTACCACTAGAGCAGTAGATAGAAGCTCTTTTGCTATGGATGGGGTGAAATTATTCTTGGAGTGGTGCGATTCAGGGTAATCTTCTACCAGATATCACATTCGTGACTTGTCAAGGTTACCCATGCCCATGCGGTCAAAATGTAGAACGTCCATGTGCAGTTCATGGCTAGTTCCTGAATAACGTCGAGACTGTATTATTTGTCGCATTGAACATCATGTAGTAGAATTGTGAATCAGAAAATTGCTGAACTTGTTCGTATTCTACAATAATACGTACTATGTACCATGGTGCCGATGACAGGCAAAAGTTCTTCTTGATCGGCTGTCGGTAATCCTACTTGCCAATGACACATGTGCTAACTGAATTTGCGAAACCGTAGAGATAACTGTATCTGTTAATCTGTCGTTCCTTCACGTCTCACAATTTCAGCAAAACGACATGGGCAAGTAATCACCACGATCAACCCAAACGGCTAAAAGATTTTGAAGAGGCACCTCGCGACCAAGTCAAGCCCATGTTCGATTGCCTTTGACCCCACTATATTATGGAACATAAAGGGTATCCTGATGGTACGTGGGCCTCAGCTGGTAGGGCGACCTGATCGACATGTGATATCACTGTGCATAAATGGAGAGAATACGGCCGCGTGTAAATAGCTGATGGATGGAATACATGCAAAGAATACGTGGCTGGAACAGATCACAATAAAGGCTGACGCAGGAGATAGCGAGCTCCAGGTAGCTCGTCCACCAAACAGCATTTTCGCATATAAAATTACTAATTTTTGTATCAATTAAATGGATGAATATGAAAAATAATATCACCACATAGTGCCTTAGATGTATCGACACCAACTACAATGATAGGGGCTGAGTCTATGAACTAGAGTGTCGTCAAAAGGATGTAACATTGTGTCATGCCAGCAAATATAAGAGTTGGAGCACAAATCATGTCAAGTATGTGATAAGTTTCTTAGTATGCCTAAGAATACAACTAGGTGCGAATACCATCCATGGACATGATCATAAAATATACGAGTTGTTTGAAGACTTATGGAGCTTTAATGATTTTATATACATAATACAGAAGACAAATAAGACACCACGTTCTTCCACATAAGCTAAAATAATATACATCGTTGATTCGTAATATTTACGGCTGAATTTAAAGATATTACGTTACACACAGAAGTTATATATGTTGAACCGACACATACAAGGTACATGAATAAGAAGTCTGAAAACAATGAAAAAATAAAAGAAAACTACAACCATGTTTTCCTAAAAATATGTTGCCGCAGACAAACATATGCACGTGTTAGAGTCCAGTACACGTACGGGGTGGAAGCGTTGCATGTCCTAATAGCAGGAAAGAAAAGAAGGGAAGAGAAAAGTGCTGGTTACATACATAAAGAAACCTACAACTAAACTTCTCTAAAAAAAGGTAGTCTGAGAGACACGCACATCTTAGAGTCCAACACACATACGGGGTGACAGTGTTGCATGTCCTAATCGGTCAGAAAAGAAGGGAGAGAAGGAAGTGCCACCAGTTCTAAAAAAAGTGCTGCCATGTATACGCGCTAGAAGCAAAAACAAATAAAAATAGTGCTCCCAGTTCTAAAAAAAAGTGCTGCCATGTATGGGTGATACAAGCAACCAGAAAAATGAATTATTGTTGAGATAAAATTTGGAAAGGATCCATGTTGAATGCGCTGATATATCGCCTTTCTCTTCAAATCGAATACATTGACACGTATTTTTTTTTCATGCAACTCAACACGCATGGGATAAGATCCATTTTCTTTGTATTTTATTAAAAAGCCCTTTTGTATATTCATCATCTCTCTTAATATGCGCAGTATCTAAATTAAAAGTTCTCTAGACTAAAGTCACTTCTGATCTATTTCTCAAAACAGTTACGCCCGATCTTAACCCAAAAGAAGCAATATCATGCTCTTAATACATGAAAAAAATACATGGATGATACGTAAAAAAGCCTCACGTAAAAATACCTTTGCAAGGATTTTTTTTGCATGATCCTAAAAAGAGGATGTGTTTCTTTTTCACAATTCCAAAAAGAATAAAATGGAAATATCAACGTTGGACTACGTATTCAGTTAGACAGAATCATCTTATTCATCAGTTATCCTGAACACTTATTATAATGGTCCGACCTAAAGACAACATATCATAAAATTATAAGTTCTCTAGACAAAAGTCACTCCGGATATGTTTCTCAAAAAAATTCACGCTGGATCTTAACCCAAAAGAAGCAATATTATGCTCTTAATACATGGATGATACGTTAAAATACCTTTGCAAGGATTTTTTTGCATCATCCTAAAAAGAGGATGTGCTTCCTTTTCACAATTCCAACAAGAAAAAATGGAAATATCAAGTGTGGCGTGCATATTCAGTTAGATAAAATCATCTCATTCATCAGCAATATCCTGGACCCTAATTCTAATGCTCCGACCTAAAGACAAATCATAAAATATTCATGTGAAAAAACTAGGATTCTGAAACGCACGGCAAGAAGGATTAGCAGGTCGGACTCAATTACATGTGTGATCTAATGGCGACATCATGGGCCACCTTAGTAAATGGAACATCTGTTATGTTTCTTCTTCCATCAGACACGGTCTAGGAAAAAAGTGTACTCATGTAGGTAACAAAAATTAGAGAACCATTGAGTTTGTTTCTTCGACCATAAGCTGCACATGACAACAAACTTTAACTAACATTTAATGTACGCACTGGTGACACAACTTGCACAATAAATCTATTAGCTAGAAGGCCGTCTCGAGCAATTGGCACACGTATTGGATAATGCAATGACATCTCACCGAATACACTTTGCAAAAAAATAATTATATACCACCATATAGAAGAGTGAGGCGTTTTGGAGGACGAGCTCCATGTGTTTTGTAATCTTGTCCGGGCGTTCGATCGCTGTGATGTGTGCGGCATGCGTTCCCAGGTTTAATACGCGGGCTTTAATGCAGGAATACACCGGTGCCGTCAGCTGCTGTGCTTGATTAGTACATGGGCCTTGGCCACGGCAGATTTTGCACGGACATGATGTTCCTCCTGGGCTGATTTGAATTTGCCCCATGCAACGTCAGGGCCGGGCTGGTGGGACATTAATTTTTTTTGAGGGATTGGTGGAACATTAAATGACAATCGGTATGCTGACGGTGTGATAGAGAACCATTTACAGTTTGTGGCAAAAAAAGAACTAATTAATTACATTCTGTCCACCGCTTTGCCTCGTTAGACTGTCTCTCCCTTTCTAAAAATAAAATTACCTGCCAAAAAAAGTTTCTTTTGTCAGAAAAAATGCATCCCCTACCACTAGAGCAGTAGATAGAAGCTCTTTTGCTATGGATGGGGTGAAATTATTCTTGGAGTGGTGCGATTCAGGGTAATCTTCTACCAGATATCACATTCGTGACTCGTCAAGGTTACCCATGCCCATGCGGTCAAAATGTAGAACGTCCATGTGCAGTTCATGGCTAGTTCCTGAATAACGTTGAGACTGTATTATTTGTCGCATTGAACATCACGTAGTAGAATTGTGAATCAAAAAATTACTGAAATGTACGTATTCTACAATAATACGTACTATGTACCATGGTGCCGATGACAGGCAAAAGTTCTTCTTGATCGGCTGTCGGTAATCCTACTTGCCAATGACACATGTGCTATCTGAATTTGCGAAACCGTAGAGATAATTGTATCTGTTAATCTGTCGTTCCTTCACGTCTCACAATTTCAGCAAAACGACATGGGCAAGTAATCACCACGATCAACCCAAACGGCTAAAAGATTTTGAAGAGGCACCTCGCGACCAAGTCAAGCCCATGTTCGATTGCCTTTGACCCCACTATATTATGGAACATAAAGGGTATCCTGATGGTACGTGGGCCTCGGCTGGTAGGGCGACCTGATCGACATGTGATATCACTGTGCATAAATGGAGAGAATACGACCACGTGTAAATAGCTGATGGATGGAATACATGCAAAGAATACGTGGCTGGAACAGATCACGATAAAGGCTGACGCAGGAGATAGCGAGCTCCAGGTAGCTCGTCCACCAAACAGCATTTTCGCATATAAAATTACTAATTTTTGTATCAATTAAATGGATGAATATGAAAAATAATATCACCACATAGTGCCTTAGATGTATCGACACCAACTACAATGATAGGGGCTGAGTCTATGAACTAGAGTGTCGTCAAAAGGATGTAACATTGTGTCATGCCAGCAAATATAAGAGTTGGAGCACAAATCATGTCAAGTATGTGATAAGTTTCTTAGTATGCCTAAGAATACAACTAGGTGCGAATACCATCCATGGACATGATCATAAAATATACGAGTTGTTTGAAGACTTATGGAGCTTTAATGATTTTATATACATAATACAGAAGACAAATAAGACACCACGTTCTTCCACATAAGCTAAAATAATATACATTGTTGATTCGTAATATTTACGGCTGAGATTTAAAGATATTACGTTACACACAGAAGTTATATATGTTGAACCGACACATACAAGGTACATGAATAAGAAGTCTGAAAACAATGAAAAAAGAAAAGAAAACTACAACCATGTTTTCCTAAAAACAGGTTGCC
This sequence comes from Triticum dicoccoides, assembly GCF_002162155.2. Classification (NCBI taxonomy): domain Eukaryota; kingdom Viridiplantae; phylum Streptophyta; class Magnoliopsida; order Poales; family Poaceae; genus Triticum; species Triticum dicoccoides. The sequence goes on along the minus strand of NC_041389.1, from coordinate 688,558,004 downwards.
GCAGACAAACATATGCACGTGTTAGAGTCCAGTACACGTACGGGGTGGAAGCGTTGCATGTCCTAATAGCAGGAAAGAAAAGAAGGGAAGAGAAAAGTGCTGGTTACATACATAAAGAAACCTACAACTAAACTTCTCTAAAAAAAGGTAGTCTGAGAGACACGCACATCTTAGAGTCCAACACACATACGGGGTGACAGTGTTGCATGTCCTAATCGGTCAGAAAAGAAGGGAGAGAAGGAAGTGCCACCAGTTCTAAAAAAAAGTGCTGCCATGTATACGCGCTAGAAGCAAAAATAAATAAAAATAGACTGCTAGTTCTAAAAAAAAGTGCCGCCATGTATGCGTGATACAAGCAACCAGAAAAATGAATTATTGTTGAGATAAAATTTGGAAAGGATCCATGTTGAATGCGCTGATATATCGCCTTTCTTTTCAAATTGAATACATTGACACGTATTTTTTTTTCATGCAACTCAACACGCATGGGATAAGATCCATTTTCTTTGTATTTTATGAAAAAGCCCATTTGTATATTCATCATCTCTCTTAATATGCGCAGTACCTAAATTAAAAGTTCTCTAGACTAAAGTCACTTCTGATCTATTTCTCAAAACAGTTACGCCCGATCTTAACCCAAAAGAAGAAATATCATGCTCTTAATACATGAAAAAAATACATGGATGATACGTAAAAAAGCCTCACGTAAAAATACCTTTGCAAGGATTTTTTTTGCATGATCCTAAAAAGAGGATGTGTTTCTTTTTCACAATTCCAAAAAGAATAAAATGGAAATATCAACGTTGGACTACGTATTCAGTTAGACAGAATCATCTTATTCATCAGTTATCCTGAACACTAATTATAATGGTCCGACCTAACGACAACATATCATAAAATTATAAGTTCTCTAGACAAAAGTCAATCCAGATATATTTCTCAAAAAAAGTCACGCTGGATCTTAACCCAAAGGAAGCAATATTATGCTCTTAATACATGGATGATACGTAAAAATACCTTTGCAAGGATTTTTTTGCATCATCCTAAAAAGAGGATGTGCTTCCTTTTCACAATTCCAACAAGAAAAAATGGAAATATCAAGTGTGGCGTGCATATTCAGTTAGATAAAATCATCTCATTCATCAGCAATATCCTGGACACTAATTCTAATGCTCCGACCTAAAGACAAATCATAAAATATTCATGTGAAAAAACTAGGATTCTGAAACGCACGGCAAGAAGGATTAGCAGGTCGGACTCAATTACATGTGCTGATCTAATGGCGACATCATGGGCCACCTTAGTAAATGGAACATCTGTTATGTTTCTTCTTTCATCAGGCATGGTCTAGGAAAAAAGTGTACTCATGTAGGAAACAAAAATTAGAGAACCATTGAGTTTGTTTCTTCGACCATAAGCTGCACATGACAACAAACTTTAACTAACATTTAATGTACGCACTGGTGACACAACTTGCACAATAAATCTATTAGCTAGAAGGCCATCTCGAGCAATTGGCACACGTATTGGATAATGCAATGACATCACACTGAATACACTTTGCAAAAAAATAATTATATACCACCATATAGAAGAGTGAGGCGTTTTGGAGGACGAGCTCCATGTGTTTTGTAATCTTGTCCGGGCGTTCGATCGCTGTGATGTGTGCGGCATGCGTTTCCAGGTTTAATACGCGGGCTTTAATGCAGGAATACACCGGTGCCGTCAGCTGCTGTGCTTGGTTAGTACATGGGCCTTGGCCACGGCAGATTTTGCACGGACATGATGTTCCTCCTGGGCTGATTTGAATTTGCCCCATGCAACGTCAGGGCCGGGCTGGTGGGACATTAATTTTTTTGAGGGATTGGTGGAACATTAAATGACAATCAGTATGCTGACGGTGTGATAGAGAACCATTTACAGTTTGTGGCAAAAAAAAGAACTAATTAATTACATTCGGTCCACCGCTTTGCCTCGTTAGACTGTCTCTCCCTTTCTAAAAATAAAATTACCTGCCAAAAAAGTTTCTTTTGTCAGAAAAAATGCATCCCCTACCACTAGAGCAGTAGATAGAAGCTCTTTTGCTATGGATGGGGTGAAATTATTCTTGGAGTGGTGCGATTCAGGGTAATCTTCTACCAGATATCACATTCGTGACTCGTCAAGGTTACCCATGCCCATGCGGTCAAAATGTAGAACGTCCATGTGCAGTTCATGGCTAGTTCCTGAATAACGTCGAGACTGTATTATTTGTCGCATTGAACATCATGTAGTAGAATTGTGAATCAGAAAATTTCTGAACTTGTTCGTATTCTACAATAATACATAATATGTACCATGGTGCCGATGACAGGCAAAAGTTCTTCTTGATCGGCTGTCGGTAATCCTACTTGCCAATGACACATGTGCTAACTGAATTTGCGAAACCGTAGAGATATTTGTATCTGTTAATCTGTCGTTCCTTCACGTCTCACAATTTCAGCAAAACGACATGGGCAAGTAATCACCACGATCAACCCAAACGGCTAAAAGATTTTGAAGAGGCACCTCGCGACCAAGTCAAGCCCATGTTTGATTGCCTTTGACCCCACTATATTATGGAACATAAAGGGTATCCTGATGGTACGTGGGCCTCGGCTGGTAGGGCGACCTGATCGACATGTGATATCACTGTGCATAAATGGAGAGAATACGGCCGCGTGTAAATAGCTGATGGATGGAATACATGCAAAGAATACGTGGCTGGAACAGATCACGATAAAGCCTGACGCAGGAGATAGCGAGCTCCAGGTAGCTCGTCCACCAAACAGCATTTTCGCATATAAAATTACTAATTTTTGTATCAATTAAATGGATGAATATGAAAAATAATATCACCACATAGTGCCTTAGATGTATCGACACCAACTACAATGATAGGGGCTGAGTCTATGAACTAGAGTGTCGTCAAAAGGATGTAACATTGTGTCATGCCAGCAAATATAAGAGTTGGAGCACAAATCATGTCAAGTATGTGATAAGTTTCTTAGTATGCCTAAGAATACAACTAGGTGCGAATACCATCCATGGACATGATCATAAAATATACGAGTTGTTTGAAGACTTATGGAGCTTTAATGATTTTATATACATAATACAGAAGACAAATAAGACACCACGTTCTTCCACATAAGCTAAAATAATATACATCGTTGATTCGTAATATTTACGGCTGAATTTAAAGATATTACGTTACACACAGAAGTTATATATGTTGAACCGACACATACAAGGTACATGAATAAGAACTCTGAAAACAATGAAAAAAGAAAAGAAAACTACAACCATGTTTTCCTAAAAACAGGTTGCCGCAGACAAACATATGCACGTGTTAAAGTCCAGTACACGTACGGGGTGGAAGCGTTGCATGTCCTAATAGCAGGAAAGAAAAGAAGGGAAGAGAAAAGTGCTGGTTACATACATAAAGAAACCTACAACTAAACTTCTCTAAAAAAAGGTAGTCTGAGAGACACGCACATCTTAGAGTCCAACACACATACGGGGTGACAGTGTTGCATGTCCTAATCAGTCAGAAAAGAAGGGAGAGAAGGAAGTGCCACCAGTTCTAAAAAAAGTGCTGCCATGTATACGCGCTAGAAGCAAAAACAAATAAAAATAGTGCTCCCAGTTCTAAAAAAAAGTGCGCCATGTATGCGTGATACAAGCAACCAGAAAAATGAATTATTGTTGAGATAAAATTTGGAAAGGATCCATGTTGAATGCGCTGATATATCGCCTTTCTTTTCAAATCGAATACATTGACACGTATTTTTTTTTCATGCAACTCAACACGCATGGGATAAGATCCATTTTCTTTGTATTTTATTAAAAAGCCCATTTGTATATTCATCATCTCTCTTAATATGCGCAGTATCTAAATTAAAAGTACTCTAGACTAAAGTCACTTCTGATCTATTTCTCAAAATAGTTACGCCCGATCTTAACCCAAAATGAGCAATATCATGCTCTTAATACATGAAAAAAATACATGGATGATACGTAAAAAAGCCTCACGTAAAAATACCTTTGCAAGGATTTTTTTTGCATGATCCTAAAAAGAGGATGTGTTTCTTTTTCACAATTCCAAAAAGAATAAAATGGAAATATCAACGTTGGACTACGTATTCAGTTAGACAGAATCATCTTATTCATCAGTTATCCTGAACATTAATTATAATGGTCCGACCTAAAGACAACATATCATAAAATTATAAGTTCTCTAGAAAAAAGTCACTCCGGATATGTTTCTCAAAAAAAGTCACGCTGGATTTTAACCCAAAAGAAGCAATATTATGCTCTTAATACATGGATGATACGTAAAAATACCTTTGCAAGGATTTTTTTGCATCATCCTAAAAAGAGGATGTGCTTCCTCTTCACAATTCCAACAAGAAAAAATGGAAATATCAAGTGTGGCGTGCATATTCAGTTAGATAAAATCATCTCATTCATCAGCAATATCCTGGACACTAATTCTAATGCTCCGACCTAAAGACAAATCATAAAATATTCATGTGAAAAAACTAGGATTCTGAAACGCACGGCAAGAAGGATTAGCAGGTCGGACTCAATTACATGTGCTGATCTAATGGCGACATCATGGGCCACCTTAGTAAATGGAACATCTGTTATGCTTCTTCTTCCATCAGGCACGGTCTAGGAAAAAAGTGTACTCATGTAGGAAACAAAAATTAGAGAACCATTGAGTTTGTTTCTTCGACCATAAGCTGCACATGACAACAAACTTTAACTAACATTTAATGTACGCACTGGTGACACAACTTGCACAATAAATCTATTAGCTAGAAGGCCGTCTCGAGCAATTGGCACACGTATTGGATAATGCAATGACATCTCACCGAATACACTTTGCAAAAAAATAATTATATACCACCATATAGAAGAGTGAGGCGTTTTGGAGGACGAGCTCCATGTGTTTTGTAATCTTGTCCGGGCGTTCGATCGCTGTGATGTGTGCGGCATGCGTTTCCAGGTTTAATACGCGGGCTTTAATGCAGGAATACACCGGTGCCGTCAGCTGCTGTGCTTGATTAGTACATGGGCCTTGGCCACGGCAGATTTTGCACGGACATGATGTTCCTCCTGGGCTGATTTGAATTTGCCCCATGCAACATCAGGGCCGGGCTGGTGGGACATTAATTTTTTTGAGGGATTGGTGGAACATTAAATGACAATCGGTATGCTGACGGTGTGATAGAGAACCATTTACAGTTTGTGGCAAAAAAAGAACTAATTAATTACATTCGGTCCACCGCTTTGCCTCGTTAGACTGTCTCTCCCTTTCTAAAAATATAATTACCTGCCAAAAAAGTTTCTTTTGTCAGAAAAAATGCATCCCCTACCACTAGAGCAGTAGATAGAAGCTCTTTTGCTATGGATGGGGTGAAATTATTCTTGGAGTGGTGCGATTCAGGGTAATCTTCTACCAGATATCACATTCGTGACTCGTCAAGGTTACCCATGCCCATGCGGTCAAAATGTAGAACGTCCATGTGCAGTTCATGGCTAGTTCCTGAATAACGTCGAGACTGTATTATTTGTCGCATTGAACATCATGTAGTAGAATTGTGAATCAGAAAATTGCTGAACTTGTTCGTATTCTACAATAATACATACTATGTACCATGGTGCCGATGACAGGCAAAAGTTCTTCTTGATCGGCTGTCGGTAATCCTACTTGCCAATGACACATGTGCTAACTGAATTTGCGAAACCGTAGAGATAACTGTATCTGTTAATCTGTCGTTCCTTCATGTCTCACAATTTCAGCAAAACGACATGGGCAAGTAATCACCACGATCAACCCAAACGGCTAAAAGATTTTGAAGAGGCACCTCGCGACCAAGTCAAGCCCATGTTCGATTGCCTTTGACCCCACTATATTATGGAACATAAAGGGTATCCTGATGGTACGTGGGCCTCGGCTGGTAGGGCGACCTGATCGACATGTGATATCACTGTGCATAAATGGAGAGAATACGGCCGCGTGTAAATAGCTGATGGATGGAATACATGCAAAGAATACGTGGCTGGAACAGATCACGATAAAGGCTGACGCAGGAGATAGCGAGCTCCAGGTAGCTCGTCCACCAAACAGCATTTTCGCATATAAAATTACTAATTTTTGTATCAATTAAATGAATGAATATGAAAAATAATATCACCACATAGTGCCTTAGATGTATCTACAATGATAGGGGCTGAGTCTATGAACTAGAGTGTCGTCAAAAGGATGTAACATTGTGTCATGCCAGCAAATATAAGAGTTGGAGCACAAATCATGTCAAGTATGTGATAAGTTTCTTAGTATGCCTAAGAATACAACTAGGTGCGAATACCATCCATGGACATGATCATAAAATATACGAGTTGTTTGAAGACTTATGGAGCTTTAATGATTTTATATACATAATACAGAAGACAAATAAGACACCACGTTCTTCCACATAAGCTAAAATAATATACATCGTTGATTCGTAATATTTACGGCTGAATTTAAAGATATTACGTTACACACAGAAGTTATATATGTTGAACCGACACATACAAGGTACATGAATAAGAAGTCTGAAAACAATGAAAAAAGAAAAGAAAACTACAACCATGTTTTCCTAAAAATAGGTTGCCGCAGACAAACATATGCATGTGTTAGAGTCCAGTACACGTACGGGGTGGAAGCGTTGCATGTCCTAATAGCAGGAAAGAAAAGAAGGGAAGAGAAAAGTGCTGGTTACATACATAAAGAAACCACAACTAAACTTCTCTAAAAAAAGGTAGTCTGAGAGACACGCACATCTTAGAGTCCAACACACATACGGGGTGATAGTATTGCATGTCCTAATCGGTCAGAAAAGAAGGGAGAGAAGGAAGTGCCACCAGTTCTAAAAAAAGTGCTGCCATGTATACGCGCTAGAAGGAAAAACAAATAAAAATAGTGCTCCCAGTTCTAAAAAAAAGTGCCGCCATGTATGCGTGATACAAGCAACCAGAAAAATGAATTATTGTTGAGATAAAATTTGGAAAGGATCCATGTTGAATGCGCTGATATATCGCCTTTCTCTTCAAATCGAATACATTGACACGTATTTTTTTTTCATGCAACTCAACACGCATGGGATAAGATCCATTTTCTTTGTATTTTATTAAAAAGCCCATTTGTATATTCATCATCTCTCTTAATATGCGCAGTATCTAAATTAAAAGTCCTCTAGATTAAAGTCACTTCTGATCTATTTCTCAAAACAGTTACGCCCGATCTTAACCCAAAAGAAGCAATATCATGCTCTTAATACATGAAAAAAATACATGGATGATACGTAAAAAAGCCTCACGTAAAAATACCTTTGCAAGGATTTTTTTTGCATGATCCTAAAAAGAGGATGTGTTTCTTTTTCACAATTCCAAAAAGAATAAAATGGAAATATCAACGTTGGACTACGTATTCAGTTAGACAGAATCATCTTATTCATCAGTTATCCTGAACACTAATTATAATTGTCCGACCTAAAGACAACATATCATAAAATTATAAGTTCTCTAGACAAAAGTCACTCCGGATATGTTTCTCAAAAAAAGTCACGCTGGATCTTAACCCAAAAGAAGCAATATTATGCTCTTAATACATGGATGATATGTAAAAATACCTTTGCAAGGATTTTTTTGCATCATCCTAAAAAGAGGATGTGCTTCCTTTTCACAATTCCAACAAGAAAAAATGGAAATATCAAGTGTGGCGTGCATATTCAGTTAGATAAAATCATCTCATTCATCAGCAATATCCTGGACACTAATTCTAATGCTCCGACCTAAAGACAAATCATAAAATATTCATGTGAAAAACTAGGATTCTGAAACGCACGGCAAGAAGGATTAGCAGGTCGGACTCAATTACATGTGCTGATCTAATGGCGACATCATGGGCCACCTTAGTAAATGGAACATCTGTAATGTTTCTTCTTCCATTAGGCACGGTCTAGGAAAAAAGTGTACTCATGTAGGAAACAAAAATTAGAGAACCATTGAGTTTGTTTCTTCGACCATAAGCTGCACATGACAACAAACTTTAACTAACATTTAATGTACGCACTGGTGACACAACTTGCACAATAAATCTATTAGCTAGAAGGCCGTCTCGAGCAATTGGCACACGTATTGGATAATGCAATGACATCTCACCGAATACACTTTGCAAAAAAATAATTATATACCACCATATAGAAGAGTGAGGCGTTTTGGAGGACGAGCTCCATGTGTTTTCTAATCTTGTCCGGGCGTTCGATCGCTGTGATGTGTGCGGCATGCGTTTCCAGGTTTAATACGCGGGCTTTAATGCAGGAATACACCGGTGCCGTCAGCTGCTGTGCTTGATTAGTACATGGGCCTTGGCCACGGCAGATTTTGCACGGACATGATGTTCCTCCTGGGCTGATTTGAATTTGCCCCATGCAACGTCAGGGCCGGGCTGGTGGGACATTAATTTTTTTTGAGGGATTGGTGGAACATTAAATGACAATCGATATGCTGACGGTGTGATAGAGAACCATTTACAGTTTGTGGCAAAAAAAAAGAACTAATTAATTACATTCGGTCCACCGCTTTGCCTCGTTAGACTGTCTCTCCCTTTCTAAAAATAAACTTACCTGCCAAAAAAAGTTTCTTTTGTCAGAAAAAATGCATCCCCTACCACTAGAGCAGTAGATAGAAGCTCTTTTGCTATGGATGGGGTGAAATTATTCTTGGAGTGGTGCGATTCAGGGTAATCTTCTACCAGATATCACATTCGTGACTCGTCAAGGTTACCCATGCCCATGCGGTCAAAATGTAGAACGTCCATGTGCAGTTCATGGCTAGTTCATGAATAACGTCGAGACTGTATTATTTGTCGCATTGAACATCATGTAGTAGAATTGTGAATCAGAAAATTGCTGAACTTGTTCGTATTCTACAATAATACGTACTATGTACCATGGTGCCGATGACAGGCAAAAGTTCTTCTTGATCGGCTGTCGGTAATCCTACTTGCCAATGACACATGTGCTAACTGAATTTGCGAAACCGTAGAGATAACTGTATCTGTTAATCTGTCGTTCCTTCACGTCTCACAATTTCAGCAAAACGACATGGGCAAGTAATCACCACGATCAACCCAAACGGCTAAAAGATTTTGAAGAGGCACCTCGCGACCAAGTCAAGCCCATGTTCGATTGCCTTTGACCCCACTATATTATGGAACATAAAGGGTATCCTGATGGTACGTGGGCCTCGGCTGGTAGGGCGACCTGATCGACATGTGATATCACTGTGCATAAATGGAGAGAATACGGCCGCGTGTAAATAGCTGATGGATGGAATACATGCAAGGAATACGTGGCTGGAACAAATCACGATAAAGGCTGACGCAGGAGATAGCGAGCTCCAGGTAGCTCGTCCACCAAACAGCATTTTCGCATATAAAATTACTAATTTTTGTATCAATTAAATGGATGAATATGAAAAATAATATCACCACATAGTGCCTTAGATGTATCGACACCAACTACAATGATAGGGGCTGAGTCTATGAACTAGAGTGTCGTCAAAAGGATGTAACATTGTGTCATGCCAGCAAATATAAGAGTTGGAGCACAAATCATGTCAAGTATGTGATAACTTTCTTAGTATGCCTAAGAATACAACTAGGTGCGAATACCATCCATGGACATGATCATAAAATATACGAGTTGTTTGAAGACTTATGGAGCTTTAATGATTTTATATACATAATACAAAAGACAAATAAGACACCACGTTCTTCCAAATAAGCTAAAATAATATACATCGTTGATTCGTAATATTTACGGCTGAGATTTAAAGATATTACGTTACACACAGAAGTTATATATGTTGAACCGACACGTACAAGGTACATGAATAAGAAGTCTGAAAACAATGAAAAAAGAAAAGAAAACTACAACCATGTTCCTAAAAACAGGTTACCGCAGACAAACATATGCACGTGTTAGAGTCCAGTACATGTACGGGGTGGAAGCGTTGCATGTCCTAATAGCAGGAAAGAAAAGAAGGGAAGAGAAAAGTGCTGGCTACATACGTAAAGAAACCTACAACTAAACTTCTCTAAAAAAAGGTAGTCTGAGAGACACGCACATCTTAGAGTCCAACACACATACGGGGTGACAGTGTTGCATGTTCTAATCGGTCAGAAAAGAAGGGAGAGAAGGAAGTGCCACCAGTTTTTAAAAAAAGTGCTGCCATGTATACGCGCTACAAGCAAAAATAAACAAAAATAGTGCTGCCAGTTCTGAAAAAAAGTGCCGCCATGTATGCGTGATACAAGCAACCAGAAAATGAGTTATTGTTGAGATAAAATTTGGAAAGGATCCATGTTGAATGCGCTGATATATCGCCTTTCTCTTCAAATCGAATACATTGACACGTATTAAAATATTTCTTTTTTCATGCAATTCAACACCCATGGGATAAGATCCATTTTCTTTGTATTTTATAAAAAAGCCCATTTGTATATTCAATACCTCTCTTAATAGGCGCAGTATCTAAATTAAAAGTTCTCTAGACTAAAGTCACTCCTGATCTATTTCTCAAAACATTCACGCCCGATCTTAACCCAAAAGAAGCAATATCATGCTCTTAATACATGAAAAAAATACATGGATGATACGTAAAAAAGGCTCACGTAAAAATACCTTTGCAAGGATTTTTTTTGCATGATCCTAAAAAGAGGGTGTGTTTCTTTTTCACAATTCCAAAAAGAATAAAATGGAAATATCAACGTTGGACTACGTATTCAGTTAGACAGAATCATCTTATTCATCAGTTATATCCTGAACACTAATTATAATGGTCCGACCTAAAGACAACATATCATAAAATTATAAGTTCTCTAGACAAAAGTCACTCCGGATATGTTTCTCAAAAAAAGTCACGCTGGATCTTAACCCAAAAGAAGCAATATCATGCTCTTAATACATGGATGATACGTAAAAATACCTTTGCAAGGATTTTTTTGCATCATCCTAAAAAGAGGATGTGCTTCCTTTTCACAATTCCAACAAGAAAAAATGGAAATATCAAGTGTGGCGTGCATATTCAGTTAGATAAAATCATCTCATTCATCAGCAATATCCTGGACACTAATTCTAATGCTCCGACCTAAAGACAAATCATAAAATATTCATGTGAAAAAACTAGGATTCTGAAACGCACGGCAAGAAGGATTAGCAGGTCGGACTCAATTACATGTGCTGATCTAATGGCGACATCATGGGCCACCTTAGTAAATGGAACATCTATTATGTTTCTTCTTCCATCAGGCACGGTCTAGGAAAAAAGTGTACTCATGTAGGAAACAAAAATTAGAGAACCATTGAGTTTGTTTCTTCGACCATAAGCTGCACATGACAACAAACTTTAACTAACATTTAATGTACGCACTGGTGACACAACTTGCACAAAAATCTATTAGCTAGAAGGCCATCTCGAGCAATTGGCACACGTATTGGATAATGCAATGACATCTCACCGAATACACTTTGCAAAAAAATAATTATATACCACCATATTGAATTACTAATTTTTGTATCAATTAAATGGATGAATATGAAAAATAATATCACCACATAGTGCCTTAGATGTATCGACACCAACTACAATGATAGGGGCTGAGTCTATGAACTAGAGTGTCGTCAAAAGGATGTAACATTGTGTCATGCCAGCAAATATAAGAGTTGGAGCACAAATCATGTCAAGTATGTGATAAGTTTCTTAGTATGCCTAAGAATACAACTAGGTGCGAATACCATCCATGGACATGATCATAAAATATACGAGTTGTTTGAAGACTTATGAAGCTTTAATGATTTTATATACATAATACAGAAGACAAATAAGACACCACGTTCTTCCACATAAGCTAAAATAATATACATCGTTGATTCGTAATATTTACGGCTGAGATTTAAAGATATTACGTTACACACAGAAGTTATATATGTTGAACCGACACATACAAGGTACATGAATAAGAAGTCTGAAAACAATGAAAAAAGAAAAGAAAACTACAACCATGTTTTCCTAAAAACAGATTGCCGCAGACAAACATATGCACGTGTTAGAGTCCAGTACACGTACGGGGTGGAAGCGTTGCATGTCCTAATAGCAGGAAAGAAAAGAAGGGAAGAGAAAAGTGCTGGTTACATACATAAAGAAACCTACAACTAAACTTCTCTAAAAAAAGGTAGTCTGAGAGACACGCACATCTTAGAGTCCAACACACATATGGGGTGACAGTGTTGCATGTCCTAATCGGTCAGAAAAGAAGGGAGAGAAGGAAGTGCCACCAGTTCTAAAAAAAATTGCTGCCATGTATACGCGCTAGAAGCAAAAATAAATAAAAATAGTGCTGCCAGTTCTAAAAAAAAGTGCCGCCATGTATGCGTGATACAAGCAACCAGAAAATGAGTTATTGTTGAGATAAAATTTGGAAAGGATCCATGTTGAATGCGCTGATATATCGCCTTTCTCTTCAAATCGAATACATTGACACGTATTAAAATATATTTTTTTCATGCAACTCAACACCCATGGGATAAGATCCATTTTCTTTGTATTTTATAAAAAAGCCCATTTGTATATTCAATACCTCTCTTAATAGGCGCAGTATCTAAATTAAAAGTTCTCTAGACTAAAGTCACTCCTGATCTATTTCTCAAAACATTCACGCCCGATCTTAACCCAAAAGAATCAATATCATGCTCTTAATACATGAAAAAAATACATGGATGATACGTAAAAAAGGCTCACGTAAAAATACCTTTGCAAGGATTTTTTTTGCATGATCCTAAAAAGAGGGTGTGTTTCTTTTTCACAATTCCAAAAAGAATAAAATGGAAATATCAACGTTGGACTACGTATTCAGTTAGACAGAATCATCTTATTCATCAGTTATATCCTGAACACTAATTATAATGGTCCGACCTAAAGACAACATATCATAAAATTATAAGTTCTCTAGACAAAAGTCACTCCGGATATGTTTCTCAAAAAAAGTCACGCTGGATCTTAACCCAAAAGAAGCAATATCATGCTCTTAATACATGGATGATACGTAAAAATACCTTTGCAAGGATTTTTTTGCATCATCCTAAAAAGAGGATGTGCTTCCTTTTCACAATTCCAACAAGAAAAAATGGAAAAATCAAGTGTGACGTGCATATTCAGTTAGATAAAATCATCTCATTCATCAGCAATATCCTGGACACTAATTCTAATGCTCCGACCTAAAGACAAATCATAAAATATTCATGTGAAAAAACTAGGATTCTGAAACGCACGGCAAGAAGGATTAGCAGGTCGGACTCAATTACATGTGCTGATCTAATGGCGACATCATGGGCCACCTTAGTAAATGGAACATCTGTTATGTTTCTTCTTCCATCAGGCACGGTCTAGGAAAAAAGTGTACTCATGTAGGAAACAAAAATTAGAGAACCACTGAGTTTGTTTCTTCGACCATAAGCTGCACATGACAACAAACTTTAACTAACATTTAATGTACGCACTGGTGACACAACTTGCACAAAAATCTATTAGCTAGAAGGCCATCTCGAGCAATTGGCACACGTATTGGATAATGCAATGACATCTCACCGAATACACTTTGCAAAAAAATAATTATATACCACCATATTGAATTACTAATTTTTGTATCAATTAAATGGATGAATATGAAAAATAATATCACCACATAGTGCCTTAGATGTATCGACACCAACTACAATGATAGGGGCTGAGTCTATGAACTAGAGTGTCGTCAAAAGGATGTAACATTGTGTCATGCCAGCAAATATAAGAGTTGGAGCACAAATCATGTCAAGTATGTGATAAGTTTCTTAGTATGCCTAAGAATACAACTAGGTGCGAATACCATCCATGGACATGATCATAAAATATACGAGTTGTTTGAAGACTTATGAAGCTTTAATGATTTTATATACATAATACAGAAGACAAATAAGACACCACGTTCTTCCACATAAGCTAAAATAATATACATCGTTGATTCGTAATATTTACGGCTGAGATTTAAAGATATTACGTTACACACAGAAGTTATATATGTTGAACCGACACGTACAAGGTACATGAATAAGAAGTCTGAAAACAATGAAAAAAGAAAAGAAAACTACAACCATGTTCCTAAAAACAGGTTACCGCAGACAAACATATGCACGTGTTAGAGTCCAGTACATGTACGGGGTGGAAGCGTTGCATGTCCTAATAGTAGGAAAGAAAAGAAGGGAAGAGAAAAGTGCTGGCTACATACGTAAAGAAACCTACAACTAAACTTCTCTAAAGAAAGGTAGTCTGAGAGACACGCACATCTTAGAGTCCAACACACATACGGGGTGACAGTGTTGCATGTTCTAATCGGTCAGAAAAGAAGGGAGAGAAGGAAGTGCCACCAGTTCTAAAAAAAAGTGCTGCCATGTATACGCGCTACAAGCAAAAATAAATAAAAATAGTGCTGCCAGTTCTGAAAAAAAGTGCCGCCATGTATGCGTGATACAAGCAACCAGAAAATGAGTTATTGTTGAGATAAAATTTGGAAAGGATCCATGTTGAATGCGCTGATATATCGCCTTTCTCTTCAAATCGAATACATTGACACGTATTAAAATATATTTTTTTCATGCAACTCAACACCCATGGGATAAGATCCATTTTCTTTGTATTTTATAAAAAAGCCCATTTGTATATTCAATACCTCTCTTAATAGGCGCAGTATCTAAATTAAAAGTTCTCTAGACTAAAGTCACTCCTGATCTATTTCTCAAAACATTCACGCCCGATCTTAACCCAAAAGAAGCAATATCATGCTCTTAATACATGAAAAAAATACATGGATGATACGTAAAAAAGGCTCACGTAAAAATACCTTTGCAAGGATTTTTTTTGCATGATCCTAAAAAGAGGGTGTGTTTCTTTTTCACAATTCCAAAAAGAATAAAATGGAAATATCAACGTTGGACTACGTATTGAGTTAGACAGAATCATCTTATTCATCAGTTATATCCTGAACACTAATTATAATGGTCCGACCTAAAGACAACATATCATAAAATTATAAGTTCTCTAGACAAAAGTCACTCCGGATATGTTTCTCAAAAAAAGTCACGCTGGATCTTAACCCAAAAGAAGCAATATCATGCTCTTAATACATGGATGATACGTAAAAATACCTTTGCAAGGATTTTTTTGCATCATCCTAAAAAGAGGATGTGCTTCCTTTTCACAATTCCAACAAGAAAAAATGGAAATATCAAGTGTGGCGTGCATATTCAGTTAGATAAAATCATCTCATTCATCAGCAATATCCTGGACACTAATTCTAATGCTCCGACCTAAAGACAAATCATAAAATATTCATGTGAAAAAACTAGGATTCTGAAACGCACGGCAAGAAGGATTAGCAGGTCGGACTCAATTACATGTGCTGATCTAATGGCGACATCATGGGCCACCTTAGTAAATGGAACATCTGTTATGTTTCTTCTTCCATCAGGCACGGTCTAGGAAAAAAGTGTACTCATGTAGGAAACAAAAATTAGAGAACCATTGAGTTTGTTTCTTCGACCATAAGCTGCACATGACAACAAACTTTAACTAACATTTAATGTACGCACTGGTGACACAACTTGCACAAAAATCTATTAGCTAGAAGGCCATCTCGAGCAATTGGCACACGTATTGGATAATGCAATGACATCTCACCGAATACACTTTGCAAAAAAATAATTATATACCACCATATTGAATTACTAATTTTTGTATCAATTAAATGGATGAATATGAAAAATAATATCACCACATAGTGCCTTAGATGTATCGACACCAACTACAATGATAGGGGCTGAGTCTATGAACTAGAGTGTCGTCAAAAGGATGTAACATTGTGTCATGCCAGCAAATATAAGAGTTGGAGCACAAATCATGTCAAGTATGTGATAAGTTTCTTAGTATGCCTAAGAATACAACTAGGTGCGAATACCATCCATGGACATGATCATAAAATATACGAGTTGTTTGAAGACTTATGAAGCTTTAATGATTTTATATACATAATACAGAAGACAAATAAGACACCACGTTCTTCCACATAAGCTAAAATAATATACATCGTTGATTCGTAATATTTACGGCTGAGATTTAAAGATATTACGTTACACACAGAAGTTATATATGTTGAACCGACACATACAAGGTACATGAATAAGAAGTCTGAAAACAATGAAAAAAGAAAAGAAAACTACAACCATGTTTTCCTAAAAACAGGTTGCCGCAGACAAACATATGCACGTGTTAGAGTCCAGTACACGTACGGGGTGGAAGCGTTGCATGTCCTAATAGCAGGAAAGAAAAGAAGGGAAGAGAAAAGTGCTGGTTACATACATAAAGAAACCTACAACTAAACTTCTCTAAAAAAAGGTAGTCTGAGAGACACGCACATCTTAGAGTCCAACACACATACGGGGTGACAGTGTTGCATGTCCTAATCGGTCAGAAAAGAAGGGAGAGAAGGAAGTGCCACCAGTTCTAAAAAAATTGCTGCCATGTATACGCGCTAGAAGCAAAAATAAATAAAAATAGTGCTGCCAGTTCTAAAAAAAAGTGCCGCCATGTATGCGTGATACAAGCAACCAGAAAAATGAATTATTGTTGAGATAAAATTTGGAAAGGATCCATGTTGAATGCGCTGATATATCGCCTTTCTCTTCAAATCGAATACATTGACACGTATTTTTTTTTCATGCAACTCAACACGCATGGGATAAGATCCATTTTCTTTGTATTTTATGAAAAAGCCCATTTGTATATTCATCATCTCTCTTAATATGCGCAATATCTAAATTAAAAGTTCTCTAGACTAAAGTCACTTCTGATCTATTTCTCAAAACAGTTAATCCCGATCTTAACCCAAAAGAAGCAATATCATGCTCTTAATACATGAAAAAAATACATGGATGATACGTAAAAAAGCCTCACGTAAAAATACCTTTGCAAGGATTTTTTTTGCATGATCCTAAAAAGAGGATGTGTTTCTTTTTCACAATTCCAAAAAGAATAAAATGGAAATATCAACGTTGGACTACGTATTCAGTTAGACAGAATCATCTTATTCATCAGTTATCCTGAACAATAATTATAATGGTCCGACCTAAAGACAACATATCATAAAATTATAAGTTCTCTAGACAAAAGTCACTCCGGATATATTTCTCAAAAAAAGTCACTCCGGATCTTAACCCAAAAGAAGCAATATTATGCTCTTAATACATGGATGATACGTAAAAATACCTTTGCAAGGATTTTTTTGCATCATCCTAAAAAGAGGATGTGCTTCCTTTTCACAATTCCAACAAGAAAAAAATGGAAATATCAAGTGTGGCGTGCATAATCAGTTAGATAAAATCATCTCATTCATCAGCAATATCCTGGACACTAATTCTAATGCTCCGACCTAAAGACAAATCATAAAATATTCATGTGAAAAAACTAGGATTCTGAAACGCACGGCAAGAAGGATTAGCAGGTCGGACTCAATTACATGTGCTGATCTAATGGCGACATCATGGGCCACCTTAGTAAATGGAACATCTGTTATGTTTCTTCTTTCATTAGGCATGGTCTAGGAAAAAAGTGTACTCATGTAGGAAACAAAAATTAGAGAACCATTGAGTTTGTTTCTTCGACCATAAGCTGCACATGACAACAAACTTTAACTAACATTTAATGTACGCACTGGTGACACAACTTGCACAATAAATCTATTAGCTAGAAGGCCGTCTCGAGCAATTGGCACACGTATTGGATAATGCAATGACATCTCACTGAATACACTTTGCAAAAAAATAATTATATACCAACATATAGAAGAGTGAGGCGTTTTGGAGGACGAGCTCCATGTGTTTTGTAATCTTGTCCGGGCGTTCGATCGCTGTGATGTGTGCGGCATGCGTTTCCAGGTTTAATACACAGTCTTTAATGCAGGAATACACCGGTGCCGTCAGCTGCTGTGCTTGATTAGTACATGGGCCTTGGCCACGGCAGATTTTGCACGGACATGATGTTCCTCCTGGGCTGATTTGAATTTGCCCCATGCAACTTCAGGGCCGGGCTGGTGGGACATTAATTTTTTTTGAGGGATTGGTGGAACATTAAATGACAATCGGTATGCTGACGGTGTGATAGAGAACCATTTACAGTTTGTGGCAAAAAAAAGAACTAATTAATTACATTCGGTCCACCGCTTTGCCTCGTTAGACTGTCTCTCCCTTTCTAAAAATAAAATTACCTGCCAAAAAAAGTTTCTTTTGTCAGAAAAAATGCATCCCCTACCACTAGAGCAGTAGATAGAAGCTCTTTTGCTAGGGATGGGGTAAAATTATTCTTGGAGTGGTGCGATTCAGGGTAATCTTCTACCAGATATCACATTCGTGACTCGTCAAGGTTACCCATGCCCATGCGGTCAAAATGTAGAACGTCCATGTGCAGTTCATGGCTAGTTCCCGAATAACGTCGAGACTGTATTATTTGTCGCATTGAACATCATGTAGTAGAATTGTGAATCAGAAAATTGCTGAACTTGTTCGTATTCTACAATAATACGTACTATGTACCATGGTGCCGATGACAGGCAAAAGTTCTTCTTGATCGGCTGTCGGTAATCCTACTTGCCAATGACACATGTGCTAACTGAATTTGCCAAACCGTAGAGATAACTGTATCTGTTAATCTGTCGTTCCTTCACGTCTCACAATTTCAGCAAAACGACATGGGCAAGTAATCACCACGATCAACCCAAATGGCTAAAAGATTTTGAAGAGGCACCTCGCGACCAAGTCAAGCCCATGTTCGATTGCCTTTGACCCCACTATATTATGGAACATAAAGGGTATCCTGATGGTACGTGGGCCTCGGCTGGTAGGGCGACCTGATCACATGTGATATCACTGTGCATAAATGGAGAGAATACGGCCGCGTGTAAATAGCTGATGGATGGAATACATGCAAAGAATACGTGGCTGGAACAGATCACGATAAAGGCTGACGCAGGAGATAGCGAGCTCCAGGTAGCTCGTCCACCAAACAGCATTTTCGCATATAAAATTACTAATTTTTGTATCAATTAAATGGATGAATATGAAAAATAATATCACCACATAGTGCCTTAGATGTATCGACACCAACTACAATGATAGGGGCTGAGTCTATGAACTAGAGTGTCATCAAAAGGATGTAACATTGTGTCATGCCAGCAAATATAAGAGTTGGAGCACAAATCATGTCAAGTATGTGATAAGTTTCTTAGTATGCCTAAGAATACAACTAGGTGCGAATACCATCCATGGACATGATCATAAAATATACGAGTTGTTTGAAGACTTATGGAGCTTTAATGATTTTATATACATAATACAGAAGACAAATAAGACACCACGTTCTTCCACATAAGCTAAAATAATATACATCGTTGATTCGTAATATTTACGGCTGAATTTAAAGATATTACGTTACACACAGAAGTTATATATGTTGAACCGACACATACAAGGTACATGAATAAGAAGTCTGAAAACAATGAAAAAAGAAAAGAAAAGTACAACCATGTTTTCCTAAAAACAGGTTGCCGCAGACAAACATATGCACGTGTTAGAGTCCAGTACACGTACGGGGTGGAAGCGTTGCATGTCCTAATAGCAGGAAAGAAAAGAAGGGAAGAGAAAAGTGCTGGTTATATACATAAAGAAACCTACAACTAAACTTCTCAAAAAAAGGTAGTCTGAGAGACACGCACATCTTACAGTCCAACACACATACGGGGTGACAGTGTTGCATGTCCTAATCGGTCAGAAAAGAAGGGAGAGAAGGAAGTGCCACCAGTTCTAAAAAAAGTGCTGCCATGTATACGCGCTAGAAGGAAAAACAAATAAAAATAGTGCTCCCAGTTCTAAAAAAAAGTGCCGCCATGTATGCGTGATACAAGCAACCAAAAAATGAATTATTGTTGAGATAAAATTTGGAAAGGATCCATGTTGAATGCGCTGATATATCGCCTTTCTCTTCAAATCGAATACATTGACACGTATTTTTTTTTCATGCAACTCAACACGCATGGGATAAGATCCATTTTCTTTGTATTTTATTAAAAAGCCCATTTGTATATTCATCATCTCTCTTAATATGCGCAGTATCTAAATTAAAAGTCCTCTAGACTTAAGTCACTTCTGATCTATTTCTCAAAACAGTTACGCCCGATCTTAACCCAAAAGAAGCAATATCATGCTCTTAATACATGAAAAAAAATACATGGATGATACGTAAAAAAGCCTCACGTAAAAATACCTTTGCAAGGATTTTTTTTGCATGATCCTAAAGAGAGGATGTGTTTCTTTTTCACAATTCCAAAAAGAATAAAATGGAAATATCAACGTTGGACTACGTATTCAGTTAGACAGAATCATCTTATTCATCAGTTATCCTGAACACTAATTATAATGGTCCGACCTAAAGACAACATATCATAAAATTATAAGTTCTCTAGACAAAAGTCACTCCGGATATGTTTCTCAAAAAAAGTCACGCTGGATCTTAACCCAAAAGAAGCAATATCATGCTCTTAATACATGGATGATACGTAAAAATACCTTTGCAAGGATTTTTTTGCATCATCCTAAAAAGAGGATGTGCTTCCTTTTCACAATTCCAACAAGAAAAAATGGAAATATCAAGTGTGGCGTGCATATTCAGTTAGATAAAATCATCTCATTCATCAGCAATATCCTGGACACTAATTCTAATGCTCCGACCTAAAGACAAATCATAAAATATTCATGTGAAAAAACTAGGATTCTGAAACGCACGGCAAGAAGGATTAGCAGGTCGGACTCAATTACATGTGCTGGTCTAATGGCGACATCATGGGCCACCTTAGTAAATGGAACATCTGTTATGTTTCTTCTTCCATCAGGCACGGTCTAGGAAAAAAGTGTACTCATGTAGGAAACAAAAATTAGAGAACCATTGAGTTTGTTTCTTCGACCATAAGCTGCACATGACAACAAACTTTAACTAACATTTAATGTACGCACTGGTGACACAACTTGCACAAAAATCTATTAGCTAGAAGGCCATCTCGAGCAATTGGCACACGTATTGGATAATGCAATGACATCTCACCGAATACACTTTGCAAAAAAATAATTATATACCACCATATTGAATTACTAATTTTTGTATCAATTAAATGGATGAATATGAAAAATAATATCACCACATAGTGCCTTAGATGTATCGACACCAACTACAATGATAGGGGCTGAGTCTATGAACTAGAGTGTCGTCAAAAGGATGTAACATTGTGTCATGCCAGCAAATATAAGAGTTGGAGCACAAATCATGTCAAGTATGTGATAAGTTTCTTAGTATGCCTAAGAATACAACTAGGTGCGAATACCATCCATGGACATGATCATAAAATATACGAGTTGTTTGAAGACTTATGAAGCTTTAATGATTTTATATACATAATACAGAAGACAAATAAGACACCACGTTCTTCCACATAAGCTAAAATAATATACATCGTTGATTCGTAATATTTACGGCTGAGATTTAAAGATATTACGTTACACACAGAAGTTATATATGTTGAACCGACACGTACAAGGTACATGAATAAGAAGTCTGAAAACAATGAAAAAAGAAAAGAAAACTACAACCATGTTCCTAAAAACAGGTTACCGCAGACAAACATATGCACGTGTTAGAGTCCAGTACATGTACGGGGTGGAAGCGTTGCATGTCCTAATAGTAGGAAAGAAAAGAAGGGAAGAGAAAAGTGCTGGCTACATACGTAAAGAAACCTACAACTAAACTTCTCTAAAGAAAGGTAGTCTGAGAGACACGCACATCTTAGAGTCCAACACACATACGGGGTGACAGTGTTGCATGTTCTAATCGGTCAGAAAAGAAGGGAGAGAAGGAAGTGCCACCAGTTCTAAAAAAAAGTGCTGCCATGTATACGCGCTACAAGCAAAAATAAATAAAAATAGTGCTGCCAGTTCTGAAAAAAAGTGCCGCCATGTATGCGTGATACAAGCAACCAGAAAATGAGTTATTGTTGAGATAAAATTTGGAAAGGATCCATGTTGAATGCGCTGATATATCGCCTTTCTCTTCAAATCGAATACATTGACACGTATTAAAATATATTTTTTTCATGCAACTCAACACCCATGGGATAAGATCCATTTTCTTTGTATTTTATAAAAAAGCCCATTTGTATATTCAATACCTCTCTTAATAGGCGCAGTATCTAAATTAAAAGTTCTCTAGACTAAAGTCACTCCTGATCTATTTCTCAAAACATTCACGCCCGATCTTAACCCAAAAGAAGCAATATCATGCTCTTAATACATGAAAAAAATACATGGATGATACGTAAAAAAGGCTCACGTAAAAATACCTTTGCAAGGATTTTTTTTGCATGATCCTAAAAAGAGGGTGTGTTTCTTTTTCACAATTCCAAAAAGAATAAAATGGAAATATCAACGTTGGACTACGTATTGAGTTAGACAGAATCATCTTATTCATCAGTTATATCCTGAACACTAATTATAATGGTCCGACCTAAAGACAACATATCATAAAATTATAAGTTCTCTAGACAAAAGTCACTCCGGATATGTTTCTCAAAAAAAGTCACGCTGGATCTTAACCCAAAAGAAGCAATATCATGCTCTTAATACATGGATGATACGTAAAAATACCTTTGCAAGGATTTTTTTGCATCATCCTAAAAAGAGGATGTGCTTCCTTTTCACAATTCCAACAAGAAAAAATGGAAATATCAAGTGTGGCGTGCATATTCAGTTAGATAAAATCATCTCATTCATCAGCAATATCCTGGACACTAATTCTAATGCTCCGACCTAAAGACAAATCATAAAATATTCATGTGAAAAAACTAGGATTCTGAAACGCACGGTAAGAAGGATTAGCAGGTCGGACTCAATTACATGTGCTGGTCTAATGGCGACATCATGGGCCACCTTAGTAAATGGAACATCTGTTATGTTTCTTCTTCCATCAGGCACGGTCTAGGAAAAAAGTGTACTCATGTAGGAAACAAAAATTAGAGAACCATTGAGTTTGTTTCTTCGACCATAAGCTGCACATGACAACAAACTTTAACTAACATTTAATGTACGCACTGGTGACACAACTAGCACAAAAATCTATTAGCTAGAAGGCCATCTCGAGCAATTGGCACACGTATTGGATAATGCAATGACATCTCACCGAATACACTTTGCAAAAAAATAATTATATACCACCATATTGAATTACTAATTTTTGTATCAATTAAATGGATGAATATGAAAAATAATATCACCACATAGTGCCTTAGATGTATCGACACCAACTACAATGATAGGGGCTGAGTCTATGAACTAGAGTGTCGTCAAAAGGATGTAACATTGTGTCATGCCAGCAAATATAAGAGTTGGAGCACAAATCATGTCAAGTATGTGATAAGTTTCTTAGTATGCCTAAGAATACAACTAGGTGCGAATACCATCCATGGACATGATCATAAAATATACGAGTTGTTTGAAGACTTATGAAGCTTTAATGATTTTATATACATAATACAGAAGACAAATAAGACACCACGTTCTTCCACATAAGCTAAAATAATATACATCGTTGATTCGTAATATTTACGGCTGAGATTTAAAGATATTACGTTACACACAGAAGTTATATATGTTGAACCGACACATACAAGGTACATGAATAAGAAGTCTGAAAACAATGAAAAAAGAAAAGAAAACTACAACCATGTTTTCCTAAAAACAGGTTGCCGCAGACAAACATATGCACGTGTTAGAGTCCAGTACACGTACGGGGTGGAAGCGTTGCATGTCCTAATAGCAGGAAAGAAAAGAAGGGAAGAGAAAAGTGCTGGTTACATACATAAAGAAACCTACAACTAAACTTCTCTAAAAAAAGTAGTCTGAGAGACACGCACATCTTAGAGTCCAACACACATACGGGGTGACAGTGTTGCATGTCCTAATCGGTCAGAAAAGAAGGGAGAGAAGGAAGTGCCACCAGTTCTAAAAAAAATTGCTGCCATGTATACGCGCTAGAAGCAAAAATAAATAAAAATAGTGCTGCCAGTTCTAAAAAAAAGTGCCGCCATGTATGCGTGATACAAGCAACCAGAAAAATGAATTATTGTTGAGATAAAATTTGGAAAGGATCCATGTTGAATGCGCCGATATATCGCCTTTCTCTTCAAATCGAATACATTGACACATATTTTTTTTTCATGCAACTCAACACGCATGGGATAAGATCCATTTTCTTTGTATTTTATGAAAAAGCCCATTTGTATATTCATCATCTCTCTTAATATGCGCAGTATCTAAATTAAAATTTCTCTAGACTAAAGTCACTTCTGATCTATTTCTCAAAACAGTTACGCCCGATCTTAACCCAAAAGAAGCAATATCATGCTCTTAATACATGAAAAAAATACATGGATGATACGTAAAAAAGCCTCACGTAAAAATACCTTTGCAAGGATTTTTTTTGCATGATCCTAAAAAGAGGATGTGTTTCTTTTTCACAATTCCAAAAAGAATAAAATGGAAATATCAACGTTGGACTACGTATTCAGTTAGACAGAATCATCTTATTCATCAGTTATCCTGAACACTAATTATAATGGTCCGACCTAAAGACAACATATCATAAAATTATAAGTTCTCTAGACAAAAGTCACTCCGGATATATTTCTCAAAAAAAGTCACTCTGGATCTTAACCCAAAAGAAGCAATATTATGCTCTTAATACATGGATGATACGTAAAAATACCTTTGCAAGGATTTTTTTGCATCATCCTAAAAAGAGGATGTGCTTCCTTTTCACAATTCCAACAAGAAAAAAAATGGAAATATCAAGTGTGGCGTGCATATTCAGTTAGATAAAATCATCTCATTCATCAGCAATATCCTGGACACTAGTTCTAATGCTCCGACCTAAAGACAAATCATAAAATATTCATGTGAAAAAACTAGGATTCTGAAACGCACGGCAAGAAGGATTAGCAGGTCGGACTCAATTACATGTGCTGATCTAATGGCGACATCATGGGCCACCTTAGTAAATGGAACATCTGTTATGTTTCTTCTTTCATTAGGCACGGTCTAGGAAAAAAGTGTACTCATGTAGAAAACAAAAATTAGAGAACCATTGAGTTTGTTTCTTCGACCATAAGCTGCACATGACAACAAACTTTAACTAACATTTAATGTACGCACTGGTGACACAACTTGCACAATAAATCTATTAGCTAGAAGGCCGTCTCGAGCAATTGGCACACGTATTGGATAATGCAATGACATCTCACTGAATACACTTTGCAAAAAAAATAATTATATACCAACATATAGAAGAGTGAGGCGTTTTGGAGGACGAGCTCCATGTGTTTTGTAATCTTGTCTGGGCGTTCGATCGCTGTGATGTGTGCGGCATGCGTTTCCAGGTTTAATACGCAGGCTTTAATGCAGGAATACACCGGTGCCGTCAGCTGCTGTGCTTGATTAGTACATGGGCCTTGGCCACGGCAGATTTTGCACGGACATGATGTTCCTCCTGGGCTGATTTGAATTTGCCCCATGCAACTTCAGGGCCGGGCTGGTGGGACATTAATTTTTTTTGAGGGATTGGTGGAACATTAAATGACAATCGGTATGCTGACGGTGTGGTAGAGAACCATTTACAGTTTGTGGCAAAAAAAAGAACTAATTAATTACATTCGGTCCACCGCTTTGCCTCGTTAGACTGTCTCTCCCTTTCTAAAAATAAAATTACCTGCCAAAAAAAGTTTCTTTTGTCAGAAAAAATGCATCCCCTACCACTAGAGCAGTAGATAGAAGCTCTTTTGCTAGGGATGGGGTAAAATTATTCTTGGAGTGGTGCGATTCAGGGTAATCTTCTACCAGATATCACATTCGTGACTCGTCAAGGTTACCCATGCCCATGCGGTCAAAATGTAGAACGTCCATGTGCAGTTCATGGCTAGTTCCCGAATAACGTCGAGACTGTATTATTTGTCGCATTGAACATCATGTAGTAGAATTGTGAATCAGAAAATTGCTGAACTTGTTCGTATTCTACAATAATACGTACTATGTACCATGGTGCCGATGACAGGCAAAAGTTCTTCTTGATCGGCTGTCGGTAATCCTACTTGCCAATGACACATGTGCTAACTGAATTTGCGAAACCGTAGAGATAACTGTATCTGTTAATCTGTCGTTCCTTCACGTCTCACAATTTCAGCAAAACGACATGGGCAAGTAATCACCACGATCAACCCAAATGGCTAAAAGATTTTGAAGAGGCACCTCGCGACCAAGTCAAGCCCATGTTCGATTGCCTTTGACCCCACTATATTATGGAACATAAAGGGTATCCTGATGGTACGTGGGCCTCGGCTGGTAGGGCGACCTGATCGACATGTGATATCACTGTGCATAAATGGAGAGAATACGGCCGCGTGTAAATAGCTGATGGATGGAATACATGCAAAGAATACGTGGCTGGAACAGATCACGATAAAGGCTGACGCAGGAGATAGCGAGCTCCAGGTAGCTCGTCCACCAAACAGCATTTTCGCATATAAAATTACTAATTTTTGTATCAATTAAATGGATGAATATGAAAAATAATATCACCACATAGTGCCTTAGATGTATCGACACCAACTACAATGATAGGGGCTGAGTCTATGAACTAGAGTGTCATCAAAAGGATGTAACATTGTGTCATGCCAGCAAATATAAGAGTTGGAGCACAAATCATGTCAAGTATGTGATAAGTTTCTTAGTATGCCTAAGAATACAACTAGGTGCGAATACCATCCATGGACA
This sequence comes from Triticum dicoccoides, assembly GCF_002162155.2. Taxonomy (NCBI): domain Eukaryota; kingdom Viridiplantae; phylum Streptophyta; class Magnoliopsida; order Poales; family Poaceae; genus Triticum; species Triticum dicoccoides. The sequence continues at coordinate 688,530,924 of NC_041389.1, read as the reverse complement.
TGATCATAAAATATACGAGTTGTTTGAAGACTTATGGAGCTTTAATGATTTTATATACATAATACAGAAGACAAATAAGACACCATGTTCTTCCACATAAGCTAAAATAATATACATCGTTGATTCGTAATATTTACGGCTGAGATTTAAAGATATTACGTTACACACAGAAGTTATATATGTTGAACCGACACATACAAGGTACATGAATAAGAAGTCTGAAAACAATGAAAAAAGAAAAGAAAACTACAACCATGTTTTCCTAAAAACAGGTTGCCGCAGACAAACATATGCACGTGTTAGAGTCCAGTACACGTACAGGGTGGAAGCGTTGCATGTCCTAATAGCAGGAAAGAAAAGAAGGGAACAGAAAAGTGCTGGTTATATACATAAAGAAACCTACAACTAAACTTCTCAAAAAAAAGGTAGTCTGAGAGACACGCACATCTTATAGTCCAACACACATACGGGGTGACAGTGTTGCATGTCCTAATCGGTCAGAAAAGAAGGGAGAGAAGGAAGTGCCACCAGTTCTAAAAAAAGTGCTGCCATGTATACGCGCTAGAAGGAAAAACAAATAAAAATAGTGCTCCCAGTTCTAAAAAAAAGTGCCGCCATGTATGCGTGATACAAGCAACCAGAAAAATGAATTATTGTTGAGATAAAATTTGGAAAGGATCCATGTTGAATGCGCTGATATATCGCCTTTCTCTTCAAATCGAATACATTGACACGTATTTTTTTTTCATGCAACTCAACACGCATGGGATAAGATCCATTTTCTTTGTATTTTATTAAGAAGCCCATTTGTATATTCATCATCTCTCTTAATATGCGCAGTATCTAAATTAAAAGTCCTCTAGACTAAAGCAACTTCTGATCTATTTCTCAAAACAGTTACGCCCGATCTTAACCCAAAAGAAGCAATATCATGCTCTTAATACATGAAAAAAATACATGGATGATACGTAAAAAAGCCTCACGTAAAAATACCTTTGCAAGGATTTTTTTTGCATGATCCTAAAAAGAGGATGTGTTTCTTTTTCACAATTCCAAAAAGAATAAAATGGAAATATCAACGTTGGACTACGTATTCAGTTAGACAGAATCATCTTATTCATCAGTTATCCTGAACACTAATTATAATGGTCCGACCTAAAGACAACATATCATAAAATTATAAGTTCTCTAGACAAAAGTCACTCCGGATATGTTTCTCAAAAAAATTCACGCTGGATCTTAACCCAAAAGAAGCAATATTATGCTCTTAATACATGGATGATACGTAAAAATACCTTTGCAAGGATTTTTTTGCATCATCCTAAAAAGAGGATGTGCTTCCTTTTCACAATTCCAACAAGAAAAATGGAAATATCAAGTGTGGCGTGCATATTCAGTTAGATAAAATCATCTCATTCATCAGCAATATCCTGGACACTAATTCTAATGCTCCGACCTAAAGACAAATCATAAAATATTCATGTGAAAAAACTAGGATTCTGAAACGCACGGCAAGAAGGATTAGCAGGTCGGACTCAATTACATGTGCTGATCTAATGGCGACATCATGGGCCACCTTAGTAAATGGAAAATCTGTTATGTTTCTTCTTCCATCAGGCACGGTCTAGGAAAAAAGTGTACTCATGTAGGAAACAAAAATTAGAGAACCATTGAGTTTGTTTCTTCGACCATAAGCTGCACATGACAACAAACTTTAACTAACATTTAATGTACGCACTGGTGACACAACTTGCACAATAAATCTATTAGCTAGAAGGCCGTCTCGAGCAATTGGCACACGTATTGGATAATGCAATGACATCTCACCGAATACACTTTGCAAAAAAATAATTATATACCACCATATAGAAGAGTGAGGCGTTTTGGAGGACGAGCTCCATGTGTTTTGTAATCTTGTCCGGGCGTTCGATCGCTGTGATGTGTGCGGCATGCGTTTCCAGGTTTAATACGCGGGCTTTAATGCAGGAATACACCGGTGCCGTCAGCTGCTGTGCTTGATTAGTACATGGGCCTTGGCCACGGCAGATTTTGCACGGACATGATGTTCCTCCTGGGCTGATTTGAATTTTCCCCATGCAACGTCAGGGCCGGGCTGGTGGGACATTAATTTTTTTTGAGGGATTGGTGGAACATTAAATGACAATCGATATGCTGACGGTGTGATAGAGAACCATTTACAGTTTGTGGCAAAAAAAAGAACTAATTAATTACATTCGGTCCACCGCTTTGCCTCGTTAGACTGTCTCTCCCTTTCTAAAAATAAACTTACCTGCCAAAAAAAGTTTCTTTTGTCAGAAAAAGTGCATCCCCTACCACTAGAGCAATAGATAGAAGCTCTTTTGCTATGGATGGGGTAAAATTATTCTTGGAGTGGTGCGATTCAGGGTAATCTTCTACCAGATATCACATTCGTGACTCGTCAAGGTTACCCATGCCCATGCGGTCAAAATGTAGAACGTCCATGTGCAGTTCATGGCTAGTTCCTGAATAACGTCGAGACTGTATTATTTGTCGCATTGAACATCATGTAGTAGAATTGTGAATCAGAAAATTGCTGAACTTGTTCGTATTCTACAATAATACGTACTATGTACCATGGTGCCGATGACAGGCAAAAGTTCTTCTTGATCGGCTGTCGGTAATCCTACTTGCCAATGACACATGTGCTAACTGAATTTGCGAAACCGTAGAGATAACTGTATCTGTTAATTTGTCGTTCCTTCACGTCTCACAATTTCAGCAAAACGACATGGGCAAGTAATCACCACGATCAACCCAAACGGCTAAAAGATTTTGAAGAGGCACCTCGCGACCAAGTCAAGCCCATGTTCGATTGCCTTTGACCCCACTATATTATGGAACATAAAGGGTATCCTGATGGTACGTGGGCCTCGGCTGGTAGGGCGACCTGATCGACATGTGATATCACTGTGCATAAATGGAGAGAATACGGCCGCGTGTAAATAGCTGATGGATGGAATACATGCAAAGAATACGTGGCTGGAATAGATCACGATAAAGGCTGACGCAGGAGATAGCGAGCTCCAGGTAGCTCGTCCACCAAACAGCATTTTCGCATATAAAATTACTAATTTTTGTATCAATTAAATGGATGAATATGAAAAATAATATCACCACATAGTGCCTTAGATGTATCGACACCAACTACAATGATAGGGGCTGAGTCTATGAACTAGAGTGTCGTCAAAAGGATGTAACATTGTGTCATGCCAGCAAATATAAGAGTTGGAGCACAAATCATGTCAAGTATGTGATAAGTTTCTTAGTATGCCTAAGAATACAACTAGGTGCGAATACCATCCATGGACATGATCATAAAATATACGAGTTGTTTGAAGACTTATGGAGCTTTAATGATTTTATATACATAATACAGAAGACAAATAAGACACCACATTCTTCCACATAAGCTAAAATAATATACATCGTTGATTCGTAATATTTACGGCTGAGATTTAAAGATATTACGTTACACACAGAAGTTATATATGTTGAACCGACACGTACAAGGTACATGAATAAGAAGTCTGAAAACAATGAAAAAAGAAAAGAAAACTACAACCATGTTCCTAAAAACAGGTTACCGCAGACAAACATATGCACGTGTTAGAGTCCAGTACATGTACGGGGTGGAAGCGTTGCATGTCCTAATAGCAGGAAAGAAAAGAAGGGAAGAGAAAAGTGTTGGCTACATACGTAAAGAAACCTACAACTAAACTTCTCTAAAAAAAGGTAGTCTGAGAGACACACACATCTTAGAGTCCAACACACATACGGGGTGACAGTGTTGCATGTTCTAATCGGTCAGAAAAGAAGGGAGAGAAGGAAGTGCCACCAGTTCTAAAAAAAAGTGCTGCCATGTATACGCGCTACAAGCAAAAATAAATAAAAATAGTGCTGCCAGTTCTGAAAAAAAGTGCCGCCATGTATGCGTGATACAAGCAACCAGAAAATGAGTTATTGTTGAGATAAAATTTGGAAAGGATCCATGTTGAATGCGCTGATATATCGCCTTTCTCTTCAAATCGAATACATTGACACGTATTAAAATATATTTTTTTCATGCAACTCAACACCCATGGGATAAGATCCATTTTCTTTGTATTTTATAAAAAAGCCCATTTGTATATTCAATACCTCTCTTAATAGGCGCAGTATCTAAATTAAAAGTTCTCTAGACTAAAGTCACTCCTGATCTATTTCTCAAAACATTCACGCCCGATCTTAACCCAAAAGAAGCAATATCATGCTCTTAATACATGAAAAAAATACATGGATGATACATAAAAAAGGCTCACGTAAAAATACCTTTGCAAGGATTTTTTTTGCATGATCCTAAAAAGAGGATGTGTTTCTTTTTCACAATTCCAAAAAGAATAAAATGGAAATATCAACGTTGGACTACGTATTCAGTTAGACAGAATCATCTTATTCATCAGTTATATCCTGAACACTAATTATAATGGTCCGACCTAAAGACAACATATCATAAAATTATAAGTTCTCTAGACAAAAGTCACTCCGGATATGTTTCTCAAAAAAAGTCACGCTGGATCTTAACCCAAAAGAAGCAATATCATGCTCTTAATACATGGATGATACGTAAAAATACCTTTGCAAGATTTTTTTGCATCATCCTAAAAAGAGGATGTGCTTCCTTTTCACAATTCCAACAAGAAAAAATGGAAATATCAAGTGTGGCATGCATATTCAGTTAGATAAAATCATCTCATTCATCAGCAATATCCTGGACACTAATTCTAATGCTCCGACCTAAAGACAAATCATAAAATATTCATGTGAAAAAACTAGGATTCTGAAACGCACGGCAAGAAGGGTTAGCAGGTCGGACTCAATTACATGTGCTGATCTAATGGCGACATCATGGGCCACCTTAGTAAATGGAACATCTGTTATGTTTCTTCTTCCATCAGGCACGGTCTAGGAAAAATGTGTACTCATGTAGGAAACAAAAATTAGAGAACCATTGAGTTTGTTTCTTCGACCATAAGCTGCACATGACAACAAACTTTAACTAACATTTAATGTACGCACTGGTGACACAACTTGCACAAAAATCTATTAGCTAGAAGGCCATCTCGAGCAATTGGCACATGTATTGGATAATGCAATGACATCTCACCGAATACACTTTGCAAAAAAATAATTATATACCACCATATTGAATTACTAATTTGTGTATCAATTAAATGGATGAATATGAAAAATAATATCACCACATAGTGCCTTAGATGTATCGACACCAACTACAATGATAGGGGCTGAGTCTATGAACTAGAGTGTCGTCAAAAGGATGTAACATTGTGTCATGCCAACAAATATAAGAGTTGAAGCACAAATCATGTCAAGTATGTGATAAGTTTCTTAGTATGCCTAAGAATACAACTAGGTGCGATTACCATCCATGGACATGATCATAAAATATACGAGTTGTTTGAAGACTTATGGAGCTTTAATGATTTAGAAAATTCAATGAGCATGCCCCAATAAAATACACTGTTAGATATCCAGGCCATAACACATATTTCAGATGGATCCATATTATAAACGAAATATTTCACTGCTCATGAGCCTGTGAGGAAGAAAACATATGTTTAGATTATGTTCTTTGTTCTCAAATCCCAGAAAGATACTTTGGAGATATTGTAATAAGCTTCTTTCAATTTGATATGTGTGTGATCAAACTTTACTAACATTATCAATTTTAGAAAATATAAAAAATTAGATTAGCCAACAAAAATATATAGTTTTATTTTTCATGGATTATTTCTTTAGCCTTATTGAGATTAATATTTTTGTACAAACATCCATAGATAAAATAATGGCCAGAATTATGTACCAGAAAAACTCAAATTCTAAGATGATGTACATAACAGTATGTAAGCCAAGCAAACACACATGTCATTAAAATAAGAAAAAAAAGGTCTACAACTATCTCCATTTTTAGATAGTTGACTTAGTCCAATAATACATGTTACAAGGTGCAGACATTATATATGTGCGTATATGTACATAATATAATTGGTTTGTCACAAATATTTTAGAAATGGTACAATCATTTGGTAATATACAAAAGTGCATATTTATACAATAATAATGAGCAAAGCTACCCACTGAAAAATATATCTAAATACAAAATGGAAACTTTGACAATACTTAATCTAGCCGCGCAAATGCGCGGGCCACACCACTAGTTATGTTGATCTTGAAGGGCGTCAAACTTGGAATGAAGTCTCTGAAGACTCTCAGCCAAAACTTTTGACTGATCCATTTCATCGCCCAACATATCATCGCTCTTTAAGCATGTTTTGAATCTTTTCCAAAGCTCTTTGTTGTTTAGTGGCAAGGGAAGCAAGTTTGACATAGCTCGGGCCAAATTCATCACCTGATTCACCATCACTAGTTTCAGAGAGATAGCATTCAGTTACCTTAGCACCCCCTGCCATGAGGCATGGTGAAGATGAAGACGATTCAGGTGGAAAGGTCATCTCTTTAAGAGACTCCTTGTATTCATCAAGCCAAGGATCATGATGATTAAGATGACTTTCATAGACCTCAGAAAGCCGGTCCCAGATTAGCTTTGCGTGATTGAGGTGCATGACGTTCCTGAACTAATTTTGGGACAGGCAGGGGCATATGACATCCTTCGCTGTGAGGTTCAGTAGAGTGTACTTGCGAATGTCATCAGCCTCCGCCATCTTGCATAGATCGGTAAGACCAATCTCAGTGACGGTCCACAGTTCGCTGTCCATAGCCATGAGTCGCTTCTTCATCATGGCTTTCCACCGAGGATATTCATGACCTTCAAAGGTGGGACAAGATAGATTCCTCAATCCTGCAGTCGACATAGCTGAAACTCCAGGTGGTTAAACCGAATCACACAGAACAAGGGAGTACCTTGCTCTGATACCAATTGAAAGTGCTAGTTATCGACTAGAGGGGGGGTGAATAGGCGATTTTTATCAAAGTCTTCAAAACGTGGAGGTTTCTAAGACAAACAATAGAAATGACCTAATTGATATGCAGCGGAAGATAAACTACAACAAGCAAGCCATAGTCAAGTATGCAATATCATTAACGTACGAAGACTAATAGCAGCTAGGTAGTAAGGATCAGGATGGAAGATAGTATGAAGCCAATCAACAGTAGTAGTCAAGCAATGAAGTCAAACAGATACACAGATAGGCAGTGACTTCATGAAGACAAACTTAAGTAAAGGATGGAAAGGGATAGAACCGGTCGCTTGTTGAAGACACATGATTTGTTGGACCAGTTCCAGTTGTTGTGAAAACTATACGTCTGGTTAAGGAGGCTGAGATTTAACTCAGAAGAACGTTTCTTCACCTTATTCCCCTTGAGCTAAGGACACCCAGTCCTCGCCGAATCACTCTGGTAAGTCTTCAAGGTAGACTTCCGAACCTTCACAGACTTTGTTCACCCGGCAATCCACAATGACTCTTGGATGCTCAAAACGCGACGCCTAACCGGTTGGAGGATTCACAGTCCTCAAGTGTAATAAGTCTTCAGGTCACATAGACAGAAAGACTTCAGTGATGCCTAACACTCTTTGGCTCTGGATGTTTGGGCTTTGTCCTCGCAAGGATTTCTCTCTCTCAAATGCTTCAAGGTGGGTTGCTCTCAAACGACAAAAGCCGTGCACTAACTCTGAGCAGCCACCAATTTATGGTGTAGGGGGTGGGCTATTTATAGCCATAAGGCAACCCGACCTAATTTGTCCGAAATGACCATGGGTCACTAAGGAACTGACACGTGTTCCAACGGTTAGATTTCAAACACACGCGGCAACTTTACTTGGGCTACAAGCAAAGCTGACTCATCTAGCTCTGGATAAGATTTGCTCTCATTGTCTTCGCTCGAAGACATAGGATTTGGGTTGAGCATCACTTCAGTCACTCTGACTTAGTTCACTTGGACCCCACTTAACAGTACGGTGGTTCCTATGACTCAACAAAGAAGAAAAGGAAACAACGAAACCACACAGTCTTCGCGCTCCATAGTCTTCACGCAATGTCTTCTCATGTCATAGTCTTCAATATGAATATCTTCTCATACCACCATTGTCTTCAATGTCTTCATACATTTTTAGGGGTCATCTCCGGTAGGTAAACCGAATCAATGAGGGACACTACCTACGTTATCCTGCAATTCTCACAAACGCATTAATCCCTCAACCAACTTTGTCATCAATACTCCAAAACCAACTAGGGGTGGCACTAGATGCACTTACAGTTGCTTTGCTACCCATTCCCCCCCCCCACTTTCTTCTTTCCGGTTGTTGCGATCATTTGATGGATCCCAGGAGACAGATGCCACTACCGATGACTACAACTACCCCGATGGTGCCTACTACTACATGGAGACCGCCGATGACCTGGAGTAGATAGTAGGCTCCAAGGCAGGAGGCCTTGCCTTTTCCATCTATGCTAGTTTTGCGCTGGCTTTCCTAAGGCAAACTTGTTTAACTTACACTTATATATTATTGCTTTTGCTGAATTGCTTGTGTTCAAGCTGATGTATTCGATCCCTCGAGGCCCCTGGCTTGTAATATAAAGCTTGTATGACTTAAATTTGTGTCTAGAGTTGTGTTGTGATATCTTTCCGTGAGTCCTTGATCTTGGTCGTACACATTTGTGATGTCTACTACACAACTTGTTCTTGTAGACTCGTGTTGGGCCTCCAAGTGCAGAGTTGTGTAGGACAGTAGCAAATTTCCCTCAAGTGGAGGACCTAAGGTTTATCAATTTGTGGGAGGCGTAGGATGAAGATGGTCTCTCTCAAGCAACCCTGCAACCAAATAATAAAAAATTCTCTTGTGTCCCCAACACACCAAATACAATGGTAAACTGTATAAGCGCACTAGTTCAACAAAGAGATGGTGATAGGTGGGAACCCGATGAACGAGTTCACGCCCGAGGGTGGACTGATCTTCACGGCGTAGGATCAAATCGGGAGGGATAACTAGCTGCAAGCAGTCGGGATAACAAGCTTTATACCTGTCAAGGTTGGATGCAACCCGTATGTTGGGGATGGCTGACCGAAGCTACAAGAACTCCAACCCGTTGTCCGAACAATCGCAGAACCACAAACCGGGACTAACCCACACAAAACAGCCGGAACCGTAGAGAACGAATTAGGGGGAACCAGAGGCTCCTTCTCGCGAATCCGGATGAACTCACAAGAGCAAAGGTAGAAAGGATCTCTCGGATCTCTCTAGCAGTCTTGCTGCATAAACTTGTAGCTGAATGGTTTGACAAAAGGTTTCTAAGAGGATGGGGGAGATGGGTTTTTATAGCAGGGACAACCCCCCTTAGCTAGGTGTGAAAATGGTTTCAAAAGTAAGAAGGTTTGCATGGTTTCCTTGGGAGAATAAGCAGTCAACTTTGGGAGTTATTGGAGAGCTCCTCGGAAATTCACGAAATCTTGACAGCCTGAACACCTTCCACGAGAATGACTACAACTTTTGGCTCACAACTCCAAATGATGTGAGATTTTCTTGCATTGGAAAGATGATTTGATGGAGCTGCTAGTGATGTACCCCTATGGCCCCGTCTCTCGACCACATGGGTGTGGCACAACGAAACATCAGAGGTAAAATCTGATAGCATCAGCTTCACTTGAAACTTGTTTTCTCCAAACTTGTTCCTCCAGACCTGTTGCTTCAAGATATCATACGTTGTTGGATTTCTTCCATGTGATACCTAAGTTCAAACAACAACAATGGGGATGAAAGCATAGTTGTGTCATCAAGGTTACTAGGTAAACTTAAGTTAGCGTTCACATGGTCATGTGTTTGCTTGATTCGGCTTAGTAATTCCTTCCAACTAAATTGTGCACTTTTCTGAAATGTTATGTATGCTGTTCCCATGTGCTCATCATCCTCCCTCCCTTGATGAAGAGTCGTCCTTCACTCTCTTTGATCTACAAAAGATAAGTAGATAATATCCATGAAAAGGAATAATGGAAACCTCATTTGTAGCTTTCACCTTTGAATTGTGTTGCATCTGATCATGTATTTGTTTGTCACAACTTAGAGTTTGTTTAGGGATGATAAGTGTTGTTTCAGTGACCAAGATGTCCTCATCATCCCCCCTCTCTTGAAAAGGATTCGTCCGTGACTCTGCCTGGGCATAACACAAAAGAAAGCAGGGCAATAACAAATCATAATGCAAAGGTTTCATGATATAGAGAATTTTAGTTTTCAACTTTGCTAGCTTATGGATGATGTCAATATGATGCTTTGTTCGACTTAGGAGTTCCTTCCAGCAAATATTTCCATGGAGTACAATTTTATAACTAACCATGACCATGTCCATATCAGCCTCCCTCTTTAGGATAAAAGTCATCCTCAACTTCATTTGGCCTGCAAAATTATAGCACAAGGACAATACAAAATAACTAGGAAAAGAAAATGATAAATAATCATGTGCAACGTTCAGTTTTATTGGATCTTTTATAGCCTCTTCAAGATTAGCAAAATCATATTGCTAGATGGATGATGTACCAAACAATTTTTCTCTAATCTTATCACGCCATTGCTTCAAAAACTCATAAGTGCATACCTCTGGCTTCATCAAAATGGAAGATCCTTTTTGTTTTACCTAATTGATTACTTGAATGCCTTTCTGAAAATCAATCTTCACACACGCACCTTGTGTAGTGGTGTTCCATGTCCTCCATATTTGCTCTTGTATCTCAATCTCCCATCGTTGCAAGAGAGCTGATAGGTATGCCTTTTGCAACTGCACATATTGCAAAGAAAGAGAATTTTGTGAAAGGATAGTTATTGAATGTTCCACTCTCTTTTCATTTGGTGGACTACTATTTTTCCATGGTGGCGGATCGCTATTCTCTTATTGAAAAATCTCAACCTCATATTTAGTGGACTCACATAACTCACTTATCCTCTCACTCTTATTGTGTGGTATATAGGGTTGTGGATCACTTATCTCTCTAATGAGCCGTGGAATGATCTCAATCTCACATTTTGTGGACTCACACAACTCATTAATCCTCTCTCCCTGAATGTGTGGTATATCTAGGTGGAGATCTTGCATTTCTCTAATCTCATGATGAACAATCTGATCCTCACATTTTGTGGACTCACTCACCTCACTTTCCTTATCACTCTCAATATATGGAATTGTGGAAAGTGGAAACTCCTCACATTTGGTGGAGTCACTCAACTCACTTTTGTTTTCACTCTCGAGTGGTGGAATTTTTGAAAGTGGACACTCTTCCTCACTTTTGGTGGAGTCACTCGGCTTGCTTTTCTTATCACTCTCAAGTTGTGGGATTTTGGATTGTGGACTCTCTTCCTCACATGGAATTTGTGGCGCATGTTTCCTGGATGTTGGGACAGTGGTGGTGGTTGGGATGCCAACATTAGGAGTGAGCTTCTTAGGTAAACATGGGCTATGAATCACCAGAGTCGGTTCATCAACCGCGGTCATCCTTTGCGGTGGGTCGTTAGTGTGTCGACGGGTGCCGTAACTTTGCCGTCAGGCATGACGTCCTTGCTGCGATTCATGAGCAGCAACGACACACCTAGGGGTAGCGGTAGCTTTCCCTCGAGCATGCCATCCTTGCCGCATTTCAGGAGAAACAACACCACACCCATAAGCAGCAGCAACACCATGCCCTCGGGCATGTGCTCCTTATTGCACTTCTTGAGTAGTAGTGACACGCCCACGAGCAACAACATCATGCCCTCGAGCATGTCTTCGTTGCTGCACTTCATGATAAACAGGGTATTGCGGTGTCGGACCCCATCACCACTTGCTTGAAGACACTCGTTAAGCCTCCTTCGAAATTCTAGAACCATGTTCTGTAATTCCAGAAACTCGGCACGTGTGAATGGGGCATCTTCTTCCCCTTGATCTTCTCCATGATCACTCGATGCAGTTCCTGCCATGTTAGTGGGGCTGAAAAGTGGGATAGGATAATTTTTGTGGAATCACACAACCTCACCTCTTACTCACCAAAGTTCTTATGAGTTCACATCAGATTGTGCTTCTCCCAGATGTGTTAAAGCGATTGAAAGACAGGGATCAAAGAACTAGCTTCGGTTTTTTGGTGGAGCTCGGTGGGGTAAACAAAAAGGGGCTTGTGCTGAAATCAAGTTGATGCAAATCAAGAAAATATGTGGATGGATGTGCTGGACCTTTGCACCAAGATAGAAAACACACAACACACAAGCTTCTGAAATTTTTCTACCAAGCTGAAACTTTTGGATCTTGCACAACACTTTCTTTTTCTCTCTTGACTTTTTTTGCCATTCTTTTTCCCTCTTTGATTCCTTTTTGCCACTCTTTTCTCTCTCTTTTTCCAAAGCACAACAACCAAATCTGAAAGAAATTACAAAGATAAACTTGGTGTAGATCTAAAAGATGAAGACCATGCAAGGTATGCAACAACAACATCTCAGCACCAACAAGGCTTGAATTTATTGGTGGTGGGGCTTTGGACTTCTAGGACAGAAAATATAGCATGAAAAACACTCGATCTAAAGGGATGGTAGCAAGATAAACTTGAATAACAGATCCTACCATGTCAACAAAGGCTCTGATGCCAGATGATAGGTGGGAACCCAATGAACGAGTTCATGCCCGAGGGTTGCCCGATCTTCACGTCATAGGATCGAATCGGGAGGGATTGATATGTCTCCAATGTATCTATAATTTTTGATTGTTCCATGCTATTATATTATTGATCTTAGATCTTTTATATGCATTTATATGCTATTTTATATGATTTTTCGGACTAACCTATTAACCTAGAGCCCAGTGTCAGTTTATGTTTTTCCTTGTTTTTGAGTTCTACAGAAAAGGAATACCAAACGGAGTCCAATTGACATGCCAATTTCTGATGATTTTTATGGACCAAAAGAGTCCCCCGGAGTAAAAGAGTTGGGCCAGAAGAGTCCCGGGCCGTCCACGAGGGTGGAGGGCGCGCCCTACCCCCTTGGGCGCGCCCCCCTATCTCGTGGACGACTCGGAGACCCCCCTGACGTGAGACCGACGCCACAAATTCCTATAAATACAGAAACCCCTAGAAATAAACCTAGATCGGGAGTTCCGCCGCCGCAAGCCTCTATAGCCACTAAAAACCAATCGGGACCCTGTTCTGGCACCCTGACGGAGGGGGTGATCCATCACCGATGGCCATCTTCATCAGCCCGGCGCTCTTCATGACGAGGAGGGAGTAGTTCACCCACGGGGCTGAGGGTATGTAGCAGTAGCTATGTGTTTGATCTCTCTCTCTCTCTCCCTCTCTCATGTTCTTGATATGGCACGATCTTGATGTACCGCGAGCTTTGCTATTATAGTTCAATCTTATGATGTTTCTCCACCTCTACTCTCTTGTAATGGATTGAGTTTTCCCTTTTAAGTTATCTTATCAGATTGAGTCTTTAAGGTTTGAGAACACTTGATGTATGTCTTGCATGTGATTATCTGTGGTGACAATGGGATATCACGTGATCTACTTGATGCATGTTTTGGTGATCAACTTGCGGGTTCAGTGACCTTGTGAACTTATGCATAGGGGTTGGCACACGTTTTCATCTTGACTCTCCGGTAGAAACTTTGGGGCACTCTTTGAAGTACTTTGTGTTGGTTTGAATAGATGAATCTGAGATTGTGTGATGCATATCGTATAACCATACCCGCGGATACTTGTGGTGACATTGGAGTATCTAGGCGACATTAGGGTTTTGGTTGATGTGTGTCTTAAGGTGTTATTTTACTATGAACTCTAGGGCTGTTTGTGACACTTATAGGAATAGCCCAATGGATTGATCGGAAAGAATAACTTTGAGGTGGTTTCGTACCCTACAATAATCTCTTCGTTTGTTCTCCGCTATTAGTGACTTTGGAGTGACTCTTTGTTGCATGTTGAGGGATTGTTATATGATCCAATTATGTTATTATTGTTGAGAGAACTCGCAGTAGTGAAAGTATGAACCCTAGGCCTTGTTTCGAAGCATTGCAACACCATTTATGCTCACTTTTATCGCTTGCTACCTTGCTGTTTTTATATTTTCAGATTACAAAAAAACCTATATCTACTATCCATATTGCACTTGTATCACCATCTCTTCGCTGAACTAGTGCACCTATACAATTTACCATTGTATTGGGTGTGTTGGGGACACAAGAGACTCTTTGTTATTTGGTTGCAGGGTTGTTTGAGAGAGACCATCTTCATCCTATGCCTCCCATGGATTGATAAACCTTAGGTCATCCACTTGAGGGAAATTTTCTACTATCCTACAAACCTCCGCACTTGGAGGCCCAACAACGTCTACAAGAAGAAGGTTGCATAGTAGACATCAAGCTCTTTTCTGGCGCCGTTGCCGGGGAGGATAGGTAAGCGGCACTAACACCCCATCAACTAAGCTCTTTTCTGGCGCCGTTTCTAGGGAGGTTAGTGCTTGAAGGTATATCTTTGGATCTTGCAATCGAATCTTTTAGTTTCTTGTTTTATCACTAGTTTAGTCTATAAAAGAAAACTACAAAAAATGGAATTGAGGGTGCCTCATATGCTTCATCTTTTTAATATCTTTCGTGAAAATGATGGAAAGGAAAATTGTGCCCAAGTGCTAGAAGAAGAATGCATTAGAATGTTTGGCATAAAATCTTTGTGTGATGAGCATGATTGCAATGTTGTTAGTATGAATTCCTTGAATATCCATGATGCTAATGATATGCAAAGCTACAAGCTTGGGGATTCTATGTTTAATGAATATGATATTTTTAGTCCCCAAAGTTTTGATGAGCAAAATTATTTTGATGATAGCATGCCTCCTATTTATGATGATTATATTGATGAAAGTGGATTTGGAGAGGTCATGACTTTATTTAGTGATGAATCCACTATTTCAGAAGAGGTTCCAATTTATTATGAGAATAAAGTTGCTATCTATGATGATTATTGTGCTGACATGTATAATATAAAGAATAATTATAACCATGAAACTTTTCATCTTGATTTAAATTTTCAATTGGATTATGCCTCACATGATAGTTATTTTGTTGAGTTTGCTCCCACTACTATTCATGAGAAGAAATTTGCTTATGTGGAGAGTAATAAAATTTCTATGCTTGTGCATCATGAAAATAATGCTTTATGTGATGGTTATATTGTTGAATTCATTCATGATGCTACTGAAAATTATTATGATGGATGAATATATGCTTGTAGGGATTGCAATAATATCAAATTTCCTCTCTATGTGCTGAAAATCTTGAAGTTATGCTTGTTTTGCCTTCCTATGCTAGTTGATTATTGTTCTAATAAGTTGTTTGTTCACAAAATCCCTAGGCATAGGAAGTGGGTTAGACTTAAATGTGCTAGTCATATGCTTCATGATGTTGCTATTATGTTTCAATTCTTATCTTTTATGTGAGCATCATTGTCATCATCGTGCCTAGCTAAAAAGGCATTAAAGAAAAGCGCTTGTTGGGAGACAACCCAATATTTACCCCTACTATTTTTGTGTGTCCACATGATTAATCTTAGTAATCATGTTTTATAGCTTTGTTTCAATAAAGTGCCAAGTAGAACCTTTGGGAAGACTTGGGTGAAAGTTAATGCGATCTTGCTGTAAAAAACAGAAACTTTGCGCTCACGAGAATAATTGTCATTTTTAACAGAAGAGTGATTTTAAGTTGATTATTTTTGCAGAAGATTAATAGACAAGTTACTCACGTCCACCAATTTATTTCAAAAAATTTGGAGTTACAGAAGTATTCGAGAGTTACAGATTACTACAGACTGTTCTGTTTTTGATAGATTCTGTTTTCTATGTGTTATTTGCTTATTTTTTGATGAATCTATGAGTAGTATCGGAGGGTATGAACCATAGAGAAGTTGGAATACAGTAGATATAACACCAATATGAATTTATAATGAGTTCACAACAGTACCTAAGTGGTGATTATTTTCTTATACTAATGGAGCTTACGAGTTTTCTGTTGAGTTTTGTGTTGTGAAGTTTTCAAGTTTTGGGTAAAGATTAGATGGACTATGGAATAAGGAGTGGCAAGAGCGTAAGCTTGGGGATGCCCAAGGCACCCCAAGGTAATATTCAATGACAACCAAGCAACTAAGCTTGGGGATGCCCCGGAAGGCATCCCCTCTTTCGTCTTCGTTCATCGGTAACTTTACTTGGAACTATATTTTTATTCACCACATGATATGTGTTTTGCTTGGAGCATCATTTTGTTTTATTTTGTTTTGATTTCTGTTTGAATAATATCCCAAGATCTGAAATTCTTAAATGTTAGAGAGTCTTCACATAGTTGCATAATTATTCGACTACTCATTGATCTTCACTTATATCTTTTGGAGTAGTTTGTCATTTGCTCTAGTGCTTCACTTATATCTTTTTAGAGCACGATGGTAGTTTTATTTTTGAAGAAATTGATGAACTCTCATGATTCACTTATATTATTTTGAGAGTATCTTAGAACAGCATGGTAATTTGCTTTGGTTATGAATTTAGTCCTAATATGATGGGCATCCAAGAGGGATATAATAAAAACTTCCATATAAAGTGCATTGAATACTATAAGAATTTTGATTCTTTATGATTGTTTCGAGATATGAAGATGGTGATATTAGAGTCATGCTAGTGGAGTAGTTGTGAATTTGAGAGATACTTGTGTTAAAGTTTGTGATTCCCGTAGCATGCACGTATGGTGAACCGTTATGTGATGAAGTCGGAGCATGATTTATTTATTGATTGTCATCCTTATGTGTGGAGGTCGGGATCGCGCGATGGTTAACTCCCTAGGAGCATGCACGTAGTGCTTGGTTTTGATGACTTGTAGATTTTTGCAATATGTATGTGAGTTCTTTATGACTAATGTTGAGTCCATGGATTATACACACTCTCACCCTTCCACCATTGCTAGCCTCTCTAGTACCGCGCAACTTTCGCTGGTACCATACACCCACCATCCATACCTACCTATTATGGCATTTACATAGCCATTCCGAGATATATTGCCATGCAACTTTCCACCGTTCCGTTTACTATGACACACTTTATCATTGTCATATTGTTTTGCATGATCATGTAGTTGACATCGTATTTGTGGAAAAGCCACCGTTCATAATTCTTTCGTACATGTCACTCTTGATTCATTGCACATCCCAGAACACCGCCGGAGGCATTCATATAGAGTCATATTTTGTTCTAAGTATTGAGTTGTAATTCTTGAGTTGTAATTAAATAAAAGTGTGATGATCATCATTATTAGAGCATTGTCCCAGTGAGGAAAGGATGATGGATATTATGATTCCCCCACAAGTCGGGATGAGACTCCGAACGAAAAAAAAGAAAAGAAAAAAGGGAAAAAAGAGGCCATAAAAAAAGAGAAGGCCCAAATAAAAAAGACATGAGAGAAAAAGAGAGAAGGGGCAATGTTACTATCCTTTTTCCACACCTGTGCTTCAAAGTAGCACCATGATCTTCATGATAGAGAGTCTCCTATGTTGTCACTTTCATATACTAGTGGTAATTTTTCATTATAGAACATGGCTTTTATATTCCAATGATAGGCTTCCTCAAATGCCCTAGGTCTTCGTGAGAAAGCGAGTTGGATGCACACCCACTTAGTTTGTTTTTGAGCTTTCATACACTTATAGCTCTAGTGCATTAGTTGCATGGCAATCCCTACTCACTCACATTGATATCTATTGATGGGCATCTCCATAGACCGTTGATACGCCTAGTTGATGTGGACTATCTTCTCCTTTTTGTCTTCTCCAAAACTACCATATTTTATTCCACCTATACTGCTATGTCCATGGCTCACGCTCATGTATTGCATGAAAGTTGAAAAAGTTTGAGAATACTAAAGTATGAAACAATTGCTTGGCTGAAACCGGGGTTGTGCATGATTTGAATATTTTGTGTGACGAAGATGGAGCATAGCCAAACTATATAATTTTGCAGGGATAAGCTTTCTTTGGCCATGTTATTTTGAGAAGACATAATTGCTTTCTTAGTATGCTTGAAGTATTATCGTTTTTATGTCAATACTAAACTTTTGTTTTGAATCTTATGGATCTGAATATTCTTGCCACAATAAAGAAGATTACATTGATAAATATGTTAGGTAGAATTCCACATAAAAAATTCTATTTTTATCATTTACCTACTCGAGGACGAGCAGGAATTAAGCTTGGGGATGCTTGATACGTCTCCAACATATCTATAATTTTTGATTGTTCCATGCTATTATATTATCCATCTTAGATGTTTTATATGCATTTATATACTATTTTATATGATTTTTGGGACTCACCTATTAACCTAGAGCCCAGTGCCAGTTTTTGTTTTTCCTTGTTTTTGAGTTTTACAGAAAAGGAATACCAAACGAAGTCCAATTGACGTTCCAATTTTTGATGATTTTTTATGGACCAAAAGAAGCCCCCCGAGTAAAAGAGTTGGGCCAGGAGAGTCCCGGGCCGTCCAGGAGGGCGAAGGGTGCACCCTACCCCCTTGGGCGCGCCCCCTATCTCGTGGACGACTTAGAGACCCCCCTGACGTGAGACCGATGCCACAAATTCCTATAAATAAAGAAACCCCCAGAAATAAAACTAGATCGGGAGTTCCGCTGTCGCAAGCCTCTATAGCCACCAAAAACCAATCAAGACCCTGTTCTGGCACCCTGCCGAAGATCCATCACCGATGGCCATCTTCATCATCCCGGCGCTCTCCATGACAAGGAGGGAGTAGTTCACCCTCGGGGGCCGAGGGTATGTACCAGTAGCTATGTGTTTGATCTCTCTCTCTCTCGTGTTCTTGATATGGCACGATCTTGATGTACCACGAGCTTTGCTATTATAGTTGGATCTTATGATGCTTCTCCCCCTCTACTCTCTTGTAATGGATTGAGTTTTCCCTTTGAAGTTATCTTATCGGATTGAGTCTTTAAGGATTTGAGAACACTTGATGTATGTCTTGCATGTTCTTATCTGTGGTGACAATGGGATATCACGCGATCTACTTGATGTATGTTTTGGTGATCAACTTGCGGGTTCAGTGACCTTGTGAACTTATGCATAGGGGTTGGCACACGTTTTCGTCTTGACTCTTCAGTAGAAACTTTCTGGCACTCTTTGAAGTACTTTGTGTTGGTTTGAATAGATGAATCTTAGATTGTGTGATGCATATCGTATAATCATACCCGCGGATACTTGTGGTGACATTGGAGTATCTAGGTAACATTAGGGTTTTGGTTGATGTGTGTCTTAAGGTGTTATTTTACTACGAACCCTAGGGCTGTTTGTGACACTTATAGGAATAGCCCAATGGATTGATCGGAAAGAATAACTTTGAGGTGGTTTTGTACCCTACAATAATCTCTTCGTTTGTTCTCCGCTATTAGTGACTTTGGAATGATTCTTTGTTGCACGTTGAGGGATTGTTATATGATCCAATTATGTTATTATTGTTGAGAGAACTTGCACTAGTGAAAGTATGAACCCTAGGCCTTGTTTCGAAGCATTGCAACACCATTTACACTCACTTTTATCGCTTGCTACCTTGCTGTTTTTATATTTTCAGATTACAAAAACCTATATCTACTATCCATATTGCACTTGTATCACCATCTCTTCGCCTAACTAGTGCACCTATACAATTTACCATTGTATTGGGTGTGTTGGGGACACAAGAGACTCTTTGTTATTTGGTTGCAGGGTTGTTTGAGAGAGACCATCTTCATCCTACGCCTCCCACGGATTGATAAACCTTAGGTCATCCACTTGAGGGAAATTTGCTACTGTCTTACAAACCTCTGCACTTGGAGGCCCAACAACGTCTACAAGAAGAAGGTTGTGTAGTAGACATCAGGGTTAACTAGCTGCAAGCAGCCGGGATAACTAGCTTTATACCTGCCAAGGTTGGATGTAACCTGTACGTTGGGGATGGCTGACCGAAGCTACAAGAACTCCAACCCGCTATCCGAACAATCGCAGAACCACAAACCGCACTCCAAAAAAATACACTTCCGTGATGATACATGTTTGTCACAGTAGGTCACGTTTTTTGTCATGCATGTACATCCATGACGATTTTATGACAGAATCAAGATAGTCACACCTGTGCTGTCGTAGAAGTGTTCCATGACATTACCAAAATTATCATCACGGAAGTGTCCACTTCCATGACGATAAATCACGCATCATAGAAGTGCTTTTGTCAAGGGTGACCGACATACGACATCCACCGTAATGGGACGCCGTTAAGTGTCGTTAAGCTATCAAGTCCGGTTTTGGATCCGATAACCCGCTAACAGCCACGACCAATGCCGATTTTCCACGTGTAAAATTCTCATTGGCCGACGGAACCACGCGTCAGCTCCGCGTTGGCACAAGTGTCACTCATCCAACGGTCAAGATGGGCCTATGATATGTCGACACATGGACGGGCCCAAAAGTGGCCCATAATGTTTAAATGGGCCAGCCCAGCTAAAGGCCCACAAGATTTAGCAGACCATAATGGGTCGACCCAGCTAAAGGCCCACAAGATTTTGCAGACCATAATCGGCTGGCCCAGCTAAAGGCCCACAAGATTTAGCGGACCACAATGGGCTGACCCAGCTAGAGGCCCACAAGATTTTGCAGACCATAATGGGTCTGCCCAGCTAAAGGCCCAATATTCTCAGTTAAGGCCCGTATGGCTAGTGTCAAATCAGCCCGTCAGCGACCTGTCCTAAACTTGTCATCATCGTGGCCCATGGTCACTTCTGTCCCATTAACAGCCCACTAAGTATTTGGACTGAATTACGGCCTGGTGTATTTTCGGCCTGTTAAAGGTCCCGCTTCATTTGGGACCTTTTACAGGCCATTGAAACTTTCAGCCCATAAATGACCGTGAAGGATTTGGATCATATTCGGCCATGTCTGACATTCAGCCTGTTAGAGGACCACTATATATTTGGTCCACTTTCAGCCTATTGTGATTTTTGGCCTGTTAACATCGGACGAAATCCATGGGCCATACGTGGCCCAACGTCACATCGGGCCCATTAACGACCCATATAAAAATGACGCTAATCTAGCCCGACCGAACTTCCGGCCTATTAAAGGCCCGTGTATTAGGTCTGCGTATTTACGGCCCGTCCGAATTTCCGCCTGTGAAAGATTTGCATCATAAGTGGGCCACCATTTCGGCCTACTAAGACTAGTGGGTTATTTGGCACTATCAGGGCCCAATCTTACTTTCGGCCTATTTAAGGCCCATGTTTTTATGGGCTCGAGATATTTACACCTGTAAATGGCCTATTGTTACCGAGGGCCCAAATTATGTTTAGGCCTGTTAAAGGCCCACTATGGGCACAGGCCTACCAGAAAAATATGAAAGCTTATGCTGATTTAAGCCCAGATATTTTTGATGGGCTACATGCAAATTTCGGCCCATAATCATTTTTAGCCCAATTGGAGTGGGCCCGACGAATGTTGGCATGTTGGGCTCCTACGAAGCTTTCGGCCGAATACATTATTAAGATAAACCTACACTATACAAAAATAGCATCGTAATTACTGAAGCCTTTGGCAGCATCATAAATGCTGTATCACAACAAAATAAATGCCAACCATACAACAAAAGGCCTGTTGGCATAAAGTTTACAGTCCTTGGAGATAAAAGCACCATCAGATGTATAGAAGCACATTTTCACAAAAAAAAGATGTATAGAAGCACAAATCATTTGATCTGAGTGCTAATGTTTCAGGCTGTAGAATCTGATGGAGTAGCACGATCTTCACCTTTTTTCGCCATTGCTCTTGAACAACAGAGCGAATGTCTGATAGTCTGGTTTCACAACCATTCATATCTTGACGACATTTGTCAACCATTATTCTTGTTTCCGAAACAACGTCCATTAGGGATTGGACTTGTGTCTGGAGCACAGATATATCACTCTGTCTAGCCGGAAGATTTTGTCTAGTAGGCGATTTGGACGAGGTTACCTTGACAACCAACTGATATGTCTCCAATGTATCTATAATTTTTGATTGTTCCATGCTACTATATTACCCCTTTTGGATGTTTATGGGCTTTATTTTACACATTATTATCATTTTTGGGACTAACCTACTAACTGGAGGCCTAGCCCGTATTGCTATTTTTGCCTATTTCAGTATTTCGAAGAAAAGGAATATCAAATGGAGTCCAAAGGGAATGAAACCTTCGGGAGCGTGATTTTTGGAACAAACATGATCCATAGGACATGGAGTGCAAGTCAAGAAGTAGCCGAGGCGGCCACGAGAGGGTAGGGGGCGCCCCCCCTACAGGGCGCGCCCCTGTCTCCTGGGCCCCTTGGGCAGCCACCGACGTACTTCTTCCTCCTATGTAAGCCTACGTACCCCGAAAACATCCAGGGAGCAACCGAAACACAATTTCCACCGTCGTAACCTTCTGTATCCGCGAGATCCCATCTTGGAGCCTTCACCGGCGCTCCGCCAGAGGGGGAATCGACCGCGGAGGGCTTTTACATCAACACCATAGCCTTTCCGATGAGTTGTGAGTAGTTTACCATAGACCTTTGGGTCCATAGTTATTAGCTAGATGGCTTCTTCTCTCTTTTTGGATCTCAATACAATGTTCTCCCCCTCTCTTGTGGAGATCTATTCGATGTAAACTCTTTTTGCGGTGTGTTTGTCGAGATCCGATGAATTGTGGGTTTATGATCAAGTTTATCTATGAGAAATATTTGAATCTCCTCTGAATTCTTTTATGTATGATTGAGTTATCTTTGCAAGTCTCTTCGAATTATCAGTTTGGTTTGGCCTACTAGATTGATCTTTCTTGCCATGGGAGAAGTGCTTAGCTTTGGGTTCAATCTTGCGGTGTCCTTAGCCAGTGACAGAAAGGGTTGCAAGGCACGTATTGTATTGTTGCCATCGAGGATAAAAAGATGGGGTTTATATCATATTGCATGAGTTTATCCCTCTACATCATGTCATCTTGCTTAATGCTTACTCTATTCTTTGTGAACTTAATACTCTAGATGCAGGCAGGAGTCGGTCGATGTGTGGAATAATATTAGTAGATGCAGGCAGGAGTCGGTTTACTTGTCACGGACGTGATGCCTATATACATGATCATGCCAAGATAATCTCATAATTATTCGCTTTTCTATCAATTGCTCGACAGTAATTTGTTCACCCACCGTAATACTTATGCTATCTTGAGAGAAGCCTCTAGTGAAACCTATGGCCCCCGGGTCTATCTTTTATCATATTTGCTTTCAATCTACTTTTATTTGCATCTTTACTTTTTGCATCTATATTATAAAATACCAAAAATATATTTATCTTATCATACTATCTCTATTAGATCTCACTTTCGCAAGTGGCCGTGAAGGGATTGACAACCCCTTTATTGCGTTGGTTGCGAGTTCTTTGTTTGTTTGTGTAGGTGCATGGGACTTTTGAGGAGCCTCCTACTAGATTGATACCTTGGTTCTCAAAAATTGAGGGAAATACTTACGCTACTATTGCTGCATCACCCTTTCCTCTTCAAGGAAAACCAACGCAAGCTCAAGATGTAGCAAGAAGGATTTCTGGCGCCATTGCCGGTGAGGTCTTCGCTCAAGTCAAGACATACCAAGTACCCATCACAAACTCATCTCCCTCGCATTTACATTATTTGCCATTTTCCTCTCATTTTCCTCTCCCCCACTTCACCCTTGCCGTTTTATTTGCCCTCTCTTTCCCAATCTCTCTCTCTTTTCTCTTGCCTTTTTCTATTTGCTTGTGTGTTGGATTACTTGTTGCCATGGCGCAAGATAATACCAAATTGTGTGATTTCTCAAATACCAATAATAATGATTTCCCTAGTACTCCGATTGCTCCTCTTAATGATGTTGAGTCTTGTGAAATCAATACTGCTTTGCTGAATCTTGTTATGAAGGATCAATTCGCCGGCCTTCTAGTGAAGATGCCGCTACTCATCTAAACAACTTTATTGATTATTGTGATATGCAAAAGAAGAAAGATATGGATAATGATATTTTTAAATTGAAGTTATTTCCGTTTTCACTTAGAGATCGTGCTAAAGTTTGGTTTTTGTCTTTGCCTAAAAATAGTATTGATTCTTGGAACAAGTGCAAAGATGCTTTTATCTCTAAGTATTTTCCTCCCACTAAGATTATCACTCTTAGGAACGATATTATGAATTTTAAACAACTTGATCATGAGCATGTTGCCCAATCTTGGGAATGAATGAAATTGATTATTCACAATTGCCCTACTCATGGTTTGAATTTATGGATGATCACACAAAAATTTTATGCCGGTTTGAACTTTGCTTCTAGAAATCTCTTAGATTCGGCCGCGGGAGGCACGTTTATGGAAATAACGTTAGGAGATGCTACAAAACTTCTTGATAATATTATGGCAAATTATTCTCAATGGCACACCGAAAGATCTTCTAGTAAAAAAGTGCATGCTATAGAAGAAATCAATGTTTTGAGCGGAAAGATGGATGAACTTATGAAATTGTTTGCTACTAAAAATACTCCTCTTGATCCCAATGATATGCATTTGTCTACTTTTATTGAGAATAATAATGAATTTATGGATGTGAATTTTGTTGGTTGGAATAGTTTTGGAAACAATGCTTATAGAGGAAACTTTAATTCTAGACCGTTCCTTAGTAATTCCTCTAATAATTATGGAAATTCCTACAATAATTCTTATGGTAATTTTAATAAGATGCCCTCTGATTTTGAGAATAGCGTGAAAGAATTTATGATTTCTCAAAAGAATTTTAATGCTTTGCTTGAAGAAAATTGCTCAAAGTTGATGATTTGGCTAGGAACGTTGATAGACTTTCGCTTGATGTTGATTCTCTTAAACTTAGATCTTCTTCCCATAAGCATGATATCAATGAGTCTCTCAAAGTAATGATAATTTCCATTGACGAGTGCAAGGAAAGAACAGCTAGATTGCGTGCTAAGAAAGATAGCTTTGTATCTGGTTTCCATGAAAATAATGATGTAGATCTTAAAGTTATTGATGCGTTTCCTATTAGATCTTTGTTTTGCAATATGAATCTTGATAATAATGGGACTGAAGATGAGTCAAGTTTACCTACAAGGCGTCCCAAAAATTCGGAGTTTTTAGATCTTGATGCTAAATTTGGTAAAAGTGGGATTGGAGAGGTCATGACTTTAAATTGCATTGAACCCACTATCTCGGATTTCAAGGAATTTGATTATGATAATTGTTCTTTAGAAGGTTGTATTTCCTTGTTGCAATCCGTTGTTAATTCTCCACATGCTTATAGTCAAAATAAAGCTTTTACCAAACATATCGTTGATGCCTTGATGCAATATTTTGATGAAAACTTAATTTGGAAGTTTCTATACCTTGAAATCTTAATGATGAGTGGGAACCTACTAGAAAAATTAGAATTAAAGATCATGAGTGTTTTGCTTTGTGTGATTTGGGTGCTAGTGTTTCCACGATTCCGAAAACTTTATGTGATATTCTAGGTTTCCATGATCTTGATGATTGCTCTTTAAATTTGAACCTTGCGGATTCCACCATTAAAAAGCCAATGGGAAGGATAAATGATGTTCTCATTGTTGCAAATAGAAATTTGGTGCCCGTAGATTTTATCGTTCTTGATATAGATTACAATATTTCTTGCCCTATTATTCTTGGTAGACCTTTCCTTAGAACGATTGGTGCGATTATTGATATGAAGGAAGGGAATATTAGATTCCAATTTCCACTAAAGAAAGGCATGGAGCACTTTCCCAGAAAGAAATTCAAATTACCTTATGAATCTATCATGCGAGCTACATATGAATCGAGTGCCAAAGATGGCACTACTTAGATCTATCTTCGCTTTTATGCCTAGCTAGGGGCGTTAAACGATAGCGCTAGTTGGGAGGCAACCCAATTTTCTTTGTGTTTTTTGTTTTTGTTCCTGTTTAGTAATAAATTTTGCTTCTACTTTCTGTTTAGATGTGTTTTATCTTTTAATTAGTGTTTGTGCCAAGTAGAACCTATAGGATAACCTATGATGATAGTTGATTTGATTCTGCTGAAAAACAGAAACTTTGCGCTCACGAGAAACAATTCAATAAATCACAGAAACGTGCTTCTTTTTATGCTGATTAATAAACAAATTGTCCAGTACGTCCTATTTTGGTAGAATTTTTAGGGTTCCAGAAGTTTGCATTAGTTACAGATTGCTACAGACTGTTCTGTTTTTGATAGATTCTGTTTTTCGTGTGTTGTTTGCTTATTTTGATGCATCTATGACTAGTATGTAAGGGTATGAACCATAGAGAACCTGGAATATAGTAGGTTTAACACCAAAACAAATAAATAATGAGTTCATTTCAGTACCTTATGTGGTGGTTTTCTTTTCTTTCACTAATGGAGCTTATAAGATTTCCTGTTGAGTTTTGTGTTGTGAAGTTTTCAAGTTTTGGGTAAAGCTTTTATGGACTATGGAATAAGGAGTGGCAAGAGCCTAAGCTTGGGGATTCCCATGGAACCCCAAGATATTCAAGGATAGCCAAAAGCCCAAGCTTGGGGATGCCCCGGGAAGGCATCCCCTCTTTCGTCTTCGTTCATTGGTAACTTTACTTGGAGCTATATTTTTATTTGCCACATGAGTGTTTTGCTTGGAGCGTCGTGTATTATTTTAGTCTTTGCTTTTTAGTCACAATCATCCTTGCTGTACACACCTTTTGGGGGAAGCCCACTTTATTAGAATTTGCTAGAATACTCTATGTGCTTCACTTATATCTTTTGAGATTGATAGTTTTTGCTCTAGTGCTTCACTTATATTTTTTAGAGCACGGTGGTAACTTAATTTTGAAGAAATTGCTAGTCTCTCATGCTTCACTTATATTATTTTGAGAGTCTTTTAGAACAGCATGGTATTTTCTATGGTTACAAATTTGGTCCTAGAATGATGAACATCCAAGTTGGGTATAATAAAAACTACCATAGGAAGTGAATTGGATGCTCTGATCAATTTGTTGCTTGATAATTGTTTTGAGATATAAAGTAGTAATGTTAGGGTCATGCTAGTGGATAATTATGAAATTGAGAAATACTTTTGTTGAAGTTAGCAAGTCCCGTAGCATGCACGTATGGTAAAAGTTGTGTGACAAATTTGTTGCATGAGGTGATCTTTTGATTGTCTTCCTTATGAGTGGCAGTCGGGGACGAGCGATGGTATTTTCCTACCAATCTATCCCTCTTGGGGCATGCGTAGTAGTACTTTGCTTCGAGGGCTAAGTAGACTTTTGCAATAAGTATATGAGTTCTTTATGACTAATGTGAGTCCATGGATATACGCACACTCATCCTTCCACTTTGCTAGCCTCTCTTACTACCGCACAACTCTCGCCGGTATTGAACCCATTATCTACCTTCCTCAAAACAGCGACCATACCTACCTATTATGGCATTTTCATAGCCATTCCGAGATATATTTCCATGCAACTTTCCACCGTTCCGTTTATTATGACACGTTTCATCATTGTCATATTGCTCTTTGCATGATCATGTAGTTGACATCGTATTTGTGGCAAGGCCACCTTCATAATTTTCATACATGTCGCTCTTGGTTCATTACATATCCCGGTACACCGACGGAGGCATTCATATAGAGTCATATCTTGTTCTAGCTTTGAGTTGTAATTCTTGAGTTGTAAATCCATAAAAGTGTGATGATCTTCATTATTAGAGCATTGTCTCGGTGAGGAAAGGATGATGAAGACTATGATTCCCCCACAAGTCGGGATGAGACTTCGGACATTACAAAAAGAAAACAAAGAGAAGAAAAAGAAAAGAAAAAAAGAGAAAGGCCAAAAAGAAAAAAAGAAAGGCCAAAGAAAAAAAGAAAAAAGAAAAAAAAGAAAAAATAAATGAGAGAAAAAGAGAGAAGGGACAATGCTACTATCTCTTTTTCCAAACTTGTGCTTCAAAGTAGCACCATGATATTCATGATAGAGAGTATCCTATGTTGTCACTTTCATATACTAAGTGGGAATTTTTCATTATAGAACTTGGCTTGTATATTCCAATGACGGGCTTCCTCAAAATGCCCCAGGTCTTCGTGAGCAAGCGAGTTGGATGCACACCCACTTAGTTCTTTTTGTTGAGCTTTCGTATATTTATAGCTCTAGTGCATCCGTTGCATGGCAATCCCTACTCACTCACATTGATATCTATTGATGGGAATCTCCATAGCCCGTTGATACGCCTAATTGATGTGAGACTATCTTCTCCCTCCTTTTTTCCTCACAACCACCATCTTTTACCACCTTAGTGCTATGTCCATGGCTTACGCTCATGTATTGCGTAAGAGTTGAAAAAGCTGAAGCGCGTTAAAAAGTATGAAACAATTGCTTGGCTCGTCATCGGGGTTGTTCATGATGGGAGTATTTTGTGTAATTAAAATGAATCATGGCCTAACTATATGATTTTGTAGTGATAAGCTTTCTTTGGCTATGCTATTTTGATAGGACATGATTATTTGTTAGTATGCTTTGAAGCATTATTATTTTTATGTTTTATAAGCTTTTATCTTGAATCATTTTGATCTGAACATTCATGCCATTATAAAGAAAATTACATTGAGAATTATGCTAGGTAGCATTCCACATCAAAAATTCTGTTTTTATCATTTACCTACCCGAGGACGAGCATGAATTAAACTTGGGGATGCTTGATATGTCTCCAACGTATCTATAATTTTTGATTGTTCCATGCTATTATGTTACCCCTTTTGGATGTTTATGGGCTTTATTTTACACATTATTATCATTTTTGGGACTAACCTACTAACCGGAGGCCTAGCCCGTATTGCTGTTTTTTTGCCTATTTGAGTATTTCGAAGAAAAGGAATATCAAACGGAGTTCAAATGGAATGAAACCTTCGGGAGCGTGATTTTTGGAACGAACGTGATCCAGAGGACTTGGAGTGCAAGTCAAGAAGCAGCCGAGGCGGCCACGAGAGGGTAGGGCACGCCCCCCCTACAGGGCGCGCCCCCTGTCTCGTGGGCCCCTCGAGCGGCCACCGACGTACTTCTTCCTCCTATATAAGCCTACGTACCCTAAAAACATCCAGGGAGCAACCGGAACACAATTTCCACCACTGTAATCTTTTGTATCCGCGAGATCCCATCTTGGAGCCTTCGCCGGCACTCCGCCGGAGGGGGAATCGAGCATGGAGGGCTTCTACATCAACACCTTAGCCCTTCCGATGAGTTGTGAGTAGTTTACCACAGACCTTCGGGTCCATAGTTATTAGCTAGATGTCTTCTTGTCTCTTTTTGGATCTCAATACAATGTTTTGTCCCTCTCTTGTGGAGATCTATTCAATGTAAACTCTTTTTGCAGTGTGTTTGTCAAGATCCGATGAATTGTGGGTTTTTGATCAAGTTTATCTATGATAAATATTTGAATCTCCTCTGAATTCATTTATGTATGATTGAGTTATCTTTGCAAGTCTCTTCGAATTATCAGTTTGGTTTGGCCTACTAGATTGATCTTTCTTGCCATGGGAGAAGTGCTTAGCTTTGGGTTCAATCTTGCGGTGTCCTTACCCAGTGACAGAAAGGGTTGCAAGGCACGTATTGTATTGTTGCCATCGAGGATAAAAAGATGGGGTTTATATCATATTGCATGAGTTTATCCCTCTACATCATGTCATCTTGCTTAATGTGTTACTCTGTTCTTTGTGAACTTAATACTCTAGATGCAGGCAGGAGTCGGTCGATGTGTGGAGTAATAGTAGTAGATGCAGGCAGGAGTCGGTCTACTTGTCACGAACATGATGCCTATATACGTGATCATGCCTAGATAATCTCATAATTATTCGCTTTTCTATCAATTGCTCGACAGTAATTTGTTCACCCACCGTAATACTTATGCTATCTTGAGAGAAGCCTCTAGTGAAACCTATGGCCCCCGGGTCTATCTTTTATCATATTTGCTTTCAATCTACTTTTATTTGCATCTTTACTTTTTGCATCTATATTATAAAATACCAAAAATATATTTATCTTATCATACCATCTCTATTAGATCTCACTTTCGCAAGTGGTCGTGAAGGGATTGACAACCCCTTTATTGCGTTGGTTACGAGTTCTTTCTTTGTTTGTGTAGGTGCATGGGACTTTTGAGGAGCCTCCTACTGGATTGATACCTTGGTTCTCAAAAACTTAGGGAAATACTTACGCTACTATTGCTGCATCACCCTTTCCTCTTCAAGGAAAACCAACACAATCTCAAGACGTAGCACCAACCCAGAATTACGCAGGAATGTGCCTTTTGCACTGTTAGTGGAGAGATACTGACGCACTGTAGCAAGAGGTGACATTGTGCCTGTGGTAGCCTCGTCACCTTCAGGTGGTTGTGGATGTCAATCATTTATTCCATAGCTTCCTGAAAGTTTGAACTTGTAGATTAGTGTACCAAATAAGTTACTAATGAGACAAAAATAAACAAAGTAGGTTACACATTTATACATAACTTATTTTGGTGAACTACTGTAATACATTAGCATGTATTGTAGTGCCAACTACATAATAAAATCACTTTCGGAACATATGTCCATGTAGCATGCCTACTGTATTGTCTATTTCCTCACATTCGTTGACATCTAAGGATAAAGAGACATGGTTTAAAGTAGGATGAACATAGTACGACATCATTCATATCATGGGAAAACAGATATAAAACAAACATGCTATTTTATCATTGTGTGCGCACATGAACATAACAACTAGATTACAGATCAAGACCAAAAGAATATCCTTCATCTCTTTTAAACCATGTAAGGTGAAATGATACGTTAAGAAAACTGTCTATAAAAGTGAACAGAGTAACTGACATTGGCTGCAAACTAAGAGTTAAATGAACACATCACAGTACCAATCAGTTCAAAGGCAGGAGGAGTAAGGACTTACAACAGCGGTTTGAACTGGTGTGCTCATGCCCTTCACCTTGCTGGTGTGGCAATCCTTGAAGATTTGCACTACATTCGGTTCAGGTTCTTTTTGGTCCGCACGGGCTTTCCTCTGTATTTGGAACAAGTCAATATAGATACGATAATATGGCACAGAAAAAAGAAGGAAGTAGCAGCTATTTACAAGAGCCTCGCAGTGTGCACTATAGCTACGAGATCCTGTTGCCTGTTGGAAATTCACTTTAGAACCATTGGTCTTGTTCTTCAAACAGTTAGCCTAGAAGAAGATACACTTGTAAGGCACATACATAAATACAAGTTCAATATGTGGTCTGATCAAATACATATAGCCTACCTGATACTTTGGATCAGACCAGTGTTTAATGAGGGTTGTCCAGTCTTCATCTGTAATATATTCCACTAGAGATGTTTAGTTGATTTCATTGTTAGCCTTGCCTTCAAAGTGAGATTTTCTGAGGTGGTACCGATATTGTCATAGAGCAGACTGAAAACATGAGTGCGTACTTGTTTAGTTGCATCATCTTTCGGATCCAACTTGAACCTCATCTGTTGAAAAGAGAATGTGAGTCTTATTAGGAGGAAGCTAGAAAGTATGGGACAGAGCAAGACAATATTACTAATTGCGATGAATAACATTACTTACGGATAAATGGTCAAGGAAGGTGTTAAACTGGGTACCGCCTTTCTCATTCCTGTACTGGATCCACGTTGGGAGGATACATGCATGACACCTAACGTCAACGGCTGCCTCTGATACTAACTTGGTTGACTCTGTAGCATCACATGGCCTTTTTAAACCCGCCTCAAAATGGATCTCCATTCTTCCTCCTTTAGATTTTGTTAATCTGTCAAGCATTATCCCTGATGTCTATTTTCGCTTGCGCCGTGGTGCTAGTTCAACAACGAATATGGAAAGTGTTACTATACATCAAACTGTGAGAGTACATATAAAGGAGCATCAACTGCAACTTGACTCGGTTAGGCACCATCTTGGTGTTGATGCTCATGAGGTTCATATGATCTTGCCAAGTCCTGTTGTGTCAGCAGTGCTTCCGAAGTAGTGTTAGGTGTGAAGGCAGCTAGGGAACTGGCCAGTTCCGGAGCAAACGAATGAGTAACTCATTGAGATGCTTGTACAGTTGAAGCGGATGCTGCAGCTGGTGGAGCAGGTGATACTGTGTTTGTAGATTTAGCCGGTGGACTTGGACCTTCTACTGCACTATAAGTACCAGCAGAATCTCGACGCCTGATCCTTTTCCGTTTCACCCGACGAGTAACAGCACTCCCTACTATATTATTTTCCTTGCACTTTTTTGACTTTGCCATGTCAAGCCGTACCCATAACACAAAAGAATAAAATCGCTCTTCAGAACTCATTGGTGCATGATACAAACAAGCAATACTTTGATGTAAGACAACCGTATGAGGATGGAATATGTAAGAAAAACCGGACGACATGACATATTCACAGCTACGATGTGTAAACTAAGCAGAAGGATTTTCAAGAAATGAAAGTAATGCAAGCTAGACACCCTATGAAATATGCAACCAATATTACTCTGCCAAGTTAAAAGTGTCTTGTCATAAGTGGCAATTCGAAAAATTAGAAGTAGTACAACATAGAAATCAATGCAAGATGCAACCACTATCAAACTGCCATGTTAAAAGCATCCAATCATGAGTGACTGATGCGGGATACACAACAGAAGTACTTTGATGTAAGAACATGGTATCATAGATAGATGCAGTGCATTCTAGACATAGAAATCCATGTCATATGCACATGCATAATGTATAAACTCAGTAGGTGCAATTTAATCAAAATAGAAGAAATACAGTCTAGACAACATATGCAACATGAAACCAATTATCACACTGTCAACTTAGAGCAAGCACCTGCGATGGTGGAGTACGGGAGATGAACTCATCATGTAGACTTGGGACTTCAACTTCATTAGCAGTAGCAGTGGCAAATCTAGAGAGTCTCTAGTTGCGTCGATGCGGAGGACCACCAACATCCCCTAACTTACTCTTTTCCTTCCTGTTTTCTAATGTTGCCTTATGAAGTCAAAATCACAAGAAGATGAATAAAATTAGCTCTGCATAACTGGTTGATGCATGATACAGACGAACACTACTTTGATGTAAGGCAAGCGCAGAATAGGAGGATAGAATATATACAAAAAAAGACAGTGTTGCATATTCACACGTACGATAGGAGGATGGAATATTTATGAAAAAACAGTAAGCGGAAGGCATTTCAACAAA
Source organism: Triticum dicoccoides (assembly GCF_002162155.2). Taxonomy (NCBI): domain Eukaryota; kingdom Viridiplantae; phylum Streptophyta; class Magnoliopsida; order Poales; family Poaceae; genus Triticum; species Triticum dicoccoides. The sequence continues at coordinate 688,497,587 of NC_041389.1, read as the reverse complement.
ATTATAAGAAATGAAAGCTAGGCACCATATGAACATGCAACCAATATCACTCTATCAGGTAAAATGTGTCTCATCGTAAGTGCCATTTTAAGAAATTAGAAGCAGTACAAGCTAGAAGACAATGCAAGATGAAACCCACATCACAGTCCCAAGTTAAATGTGTCTTATGGGTAAGTGATCGTTGCAGGTATAAGTTGTAAGCTACGCAGATGCAATTCAACATAATCAGAAGCAATACAAACTAGACATCATACGGAAAACGCAACCACATATAACAATTCCAAGTTAGAGCAAGCACTTGTGATGGTGGAGTAGGGGAGATGTGCTCATCATGTACACGTATGTTCTAGAAACAGGAACACGTGTCATATTCACATGCATTCTGTGTAAACTAAGAAGATGCAATTCAACAAAGTTAGAAGCAATACAAGCTAGACATCATACGCAACATGCAACCACATATAATAGTGCCAAGTTAGAGCAAGCACATGTGATGGTGGAGTAGGGGAGATGTGCTCATCATCTACACAGCTACATTGACTATCCAGCCTTGTGTTGTCTTGCGAATCTTGTTGGGAGGATGGCGGAGTAGAATCTATAGAGACCCCCTGTTTGAGTTGCTCCAAAGGACCACCATCATCCACTGCCGGACTAATTTCCTTCAGTTGTAATGATTTTGCATTGTGAAGTCAAACCGATAAGAAAAAGGAATAAAATTCGCTCTTCAGAACTCATTCATGCATGATACTGACGAACACTACTCAGATGAAAGGCAAACACATGATGCGAGGATGGAATATGTATGAAAAACAGGATGGCGTGACATATTCAGACCTATGATGTGGTAACTAAGCAGAAGGCATTTCAACAAATTAGAAGCACTACAAGCTAGACACCATATGAAAGATGCAACCAATATCACTCTACCAAGTTCAAACTATATGGTGTTTCAACAAATTAGAAGCAGTACATGCTAGAAATCATATGCAAGACACAACCAATATCACAGTGGCAACTTAAAGGTGCCTTATCATAAGTGACTGACGCGGGATATGCAAGAACAGTAGTCTGATGTAAGAACATGGTGTGATGAGATATAATATGTTCTAGAAACAGGAACACATGTCATATTCACATGCATCATGTGTAAAGTAAGCAGATGCAATTCAACAAAGTTAGAAGCAATACAAGCTAGACATACGCAACATGCAACCACATATAATAGTGCCACGTTAGAGCAAGCACCTGTGATGGTGGAGTAGGGAGACGTGCTCATCATCTAGACGGCTACGTTGACTGTCTAGCCTTGCGTTGTCTTGCGAAACTTGTTGGGAGGATGGCGGAGTAGAATCTATAGAGAACCTCCGTTTCAGTTGCTCGGAAGGACCACTGTCGGTGTCAAAACCGGCGGATCTCGAGTAGGGGGTCCCGAACTGTGCGTCTAGGCGGATGGTAACAGGAGACAAGGGACACGATGTTTTTACCCAGGTTCGGGCCCTCTCGGTGGAGGTAAAATCCTACTCCTGCTTGATTAATATTGATGGTATGGGTATTACAAGAGTTGATCTACCACGAGATCAGAGAGGCTAAACCCTAGAAGCTAGCCTATGGTATGATTGTTGTTCGTCCTATGGACTAAAACTCTCCGGTTTATATATACACCGGAGAGGGCTAGGGTTACACAGAGTTGGTTACAATGGGAGGAGATCTTCATATCGTATCGCCAAGCTTGCCTTCCACGCCAAGGAAAGTCCCATCCGGACACGGGACGGAGTCTTCAATCTTGTATCTTCATAGTTCAGGAGTCCGGCCATCCGGACACCCCCTAATCCAGGACTCCCTCAGTAGCCCCTGAACCAGGCTTCAATGACGACGAGTCTGGCGCGCAAATTGTCTTCGGCATTGCAAGGCGGGTTCCTCCTCCGAATACTTCATAGAAGATGTTTGAACACAAAGATAATGTCCGGCTCTGCAAAAATAAGTTCCACATGCCACCGTAGAGAGAATAATATTTACACAAATCTAATCTGCTGACGCATTCCATGGCGTGACATCATGCCACGGCCAAGCCTTTATTCATTTTACCATTCCACCTCAGCGCATTTAGCGAGGCGGTTTCCTTGGCACGTCTTGTCGAAGCAGAGATCGTGTCCCCTTATTCCGGGATTCTCATCAATACGGGCGTGGGTAACCCAACCACGCCATTAACCGCGGTGCTTGGGAGATAAGCGAGTTTTATTAGGACGGTGGGGGCTCGTAGTTTTGGCCGCCCATATAAGGGGATAAGAACCTACCCTTTCCATTTACGCCTTCTTCCTCCTTTGCTCATTCGTCCCTGCGCGCTCGAGCTCCAACGCCCAAGCCCGCACTTCCCACCTCAACCTACTCCAATCATGTCCAGAGCGGGAGGTAGATGGATGGCCTCCTCCGTCACGGAGGGGCAAATCAAAAAGTTGAGGAAGGCCGGATACTTGTCCGACGACATCGCGCACCGGCTTCCAGATGAGGGGCAACTCATCCCCACCCCCAGGCCCCATGAGAGGGTTGTTTTCCTTCCCCATTTCCTTCGCGGACTAGGTTTTCCTCTTCACCCGTTTGTCCGGGGGCTCATGTTCTACTACGGCCTGGACTTCCACGATCTGGCCCCGAACTTCATCCTCAACATCTCAGCATTCATCGTCGTGTGCGAGGCCTTCCTCCGCATCCAGCCTCACTTTGGCCTATGGCTAAAGATCTTCAGCGTCAAGCCGAAGGTCATGGGCGACCGCCAAGCGGAGTGCGGAGGCGCCATGGTGGGCAAGATACCCAACGTTACATGGCTCGAGGGCACCTTTGTAGAGACCATCAAAGGGTGGCAATCGGGGTGGTTCTACATCACCGAGCCGCGTGACCCTGAATGGGCAGCGGCCCCCGAATTCCAATCTGGCATTCCCACATGGCTCACATCTTGGAAAGAGACGGGCCTGTCGTGGGGTAACTCGGTAGAAGTGACCAGACTTCAAACCTGCATCAAAGACCTGATCAGCAGGAAGGTTAAACTTGTCACCGTAGTCCAGGTCATGCTCTTCCGCCGGATTCTCCCGTGTCAACGACAGGCTTTTAACTTGTGGGAGTTCGATCCGGCCCAGCACCAAAATCTGTCCCGGCTCTTCGACACAAAGCACGAGGATGCATGGAAGGTGCTATTCAAGAGCTCTGAGGTCTCCCCTCCCGTCACCGAGGATCGTGGATTCTGCGCCAAGCGCCAAGCCAGCGCGGTGAGCTAATTTTCCCATTACGGGGTATTTGTTTTCCATAGATTTGATTCTATGCGGGATCTAAACCCCCACCCCTTTAACAGGACTGGTAGAAGAAGGCCGGACAGATCAACTGTTCGGCTCCTCTGCCCGAAGACCCAGCGGACGCTCGTTTAACGAAGCTGCTGGTTCCGGCACCTCACGTGGTGCCGGAGAAGAAGGCCAATGAGAAGGCCACGGGGACTCGAAAGAGCTCCCGGCGCATGGGGGTGTCGGATTCATCGCCCGACAACCCCGACGCACCCTCTGCCTCGGAAGACGAGGAAGAAGAAGAAGAAGAAGCCTCTCCCCCTCCAACGGGGGGATGAACGAAAAGGAAGGCCTCCCCAACTGGGGAGGCCAGAGGGTCCAAGAAGGGGAAAACCCTTCTGCCGGACTACGCCTCCGATGCCGAAGACGGCAGGGCGGAGTGGCCATCCAGGGTCAAGCCCCAGGCAAAATCGTAAGTGTCCGGTTACCCGAATGACTCATGACGCTCCTCTATTATTCGGTAATGTCTAATGCCGAATTTTAATCATGCAGTCCGCCCAGAGCTCAGCTCGGCGATTCATCGAGCGGCTCCCTGAATTCGTCGGATGTGAATAGTGCTTCACTTCCGACGACCTCCTCCCCTCTCCCTGCGGATGACGCTGAGGTGGGGTCCCGAAGGGGACCGAACCAGGAGGAGGTGGTCCTGGAGGCGCCTCAAGGCGACCTCCCGGATTCCAGGCCCAAAGGGGGTAAAGCCCCGGAGGGGTCTAAGTCCGGCCCCGGGCCGGACACTGCTCTGGAACCACCAGCGGTTCCGGAGTCTGACAGGCGGCGCCTTCATAAGAAGGGCAAGCCTACGCCGCCGGCGACCTCCGTCCATCCGGAGGCGCCGGACAATTTGCTCGAAGCGCTTAACGTCGCCTCCATCGACGAGGAACGCCGCACTGTTATGAGTGCGATGATTCAAAAGGTTCAGTCCGCCAAGAGCGGGCTGACAGAAGCCTGTACAAGTCTATTAACAGGCTTTGAGGTATGTGTTCAAAACATATAAAAATATTACCGCATAGACAGTAGCCCCTGATGCTCGGTTCGGCGTTCGGAAAGAAAAGCCGAGCTGAGGATCTAAAAAGATATACGCAGGAGTCTAATAAAAATATGTCGATATGGGAATGCAGGCTGCGCTACTGACCTCTGCCGCACTGACTGCGGAGGTCAAGGCATTGAAGGGAAGCCTCGAGCGGTACGAGAACGATCTCGGCCGTGCCAAGAAGCAGCTCGAGGACAAGGAGGGTATGTAATACCACATGTAAATGTATATAGAAATACTTGGTTGCAAATAATGACAGGACCAACTTAAATGTTGTAGGGGCCACGACCGAGGTGGCGACCCTGAAGGAGGCGGTCTCCAACGCCGAAAATAGTGCGGCCCTGGAGCGGGCCGAGCGAGAGAAGCAGGAGGCGCGGGTGGCGGAGGTGCGGCAAGAGCTCCAGGCTCTCGTGGAAAAACACGAGAATTTGGAGCATGACTCGAAGACTCGAGAGTCCGAGCTCGCCTTGGCTCTTGAGAGTGCCAAAAACGCTAAGGCCGAAGCCCAAAAGGCCCTCCAGGAGATCGAGGTGATGAAGAAAATAGCGGCGGGTAAGGCATTCTTTATGCAAAGCAAGAATATAAAAGTTAATTATCTGCTACTTACCCGAATCTGGAGCTCTCCAGGAGCGTTCACCGATCTGCCCCGTAGTGTGTCTGATGCCGCCGCATACTACCGAGCCGAAGAGGGGAGCTCGACAGAAAAAGTGTTCTGGTCTCAGTATGCTGAGGCCGAACATCCGGTGCCCCTGAGCGACCAGCTGAAGCAGCTGGTGGCCGAACAGGCCATGAAGGGCCTCATAGCTCGGCTGTGGCCTGGAGAAGCCATGCCTGGGAGCTACTTCGGTCTGGTGCAGTGGTTGGTGGACGCGTGTCCGTGGATTGAGGTCGTCAAGTGCTCCGTCTGCATCGAAGGTGCCCGTCGGGCCCTTGCCCGTGCTAAAGTGCACTGGGGCAAGCTGGACGCTGAGAAGCTTTTGACAGATGCGCCACCGCTGGGCAAGGAGTATTGCACGCTCGAGATGTATTATAAGGGTGTCCTGAAGGGTGCTCGCCGTATAGCGGACGAATTCTCCAAAGATGTAATTTTTGAGTAGGCTCGCATCTGTTATCCTGTACGCTGAAAACTTTGTTCATATGCGTTAAGCAACGCTTGTTAATTTAAAATATTACCTTCTGTGCGGCCGTTTATCAAATCTGAGAGATGCAAGTCGTCGGCTTCGACCCCCATGCCACGAGTGCTGGGGTGTTCGGGATAAACCCGAGCGCTCTTGTTCCCATTCTTGGGTCCATCTAGGGAGGCGCTCAGCACAACGAACCAGGACGTCGGACTTATAATGCTTTATCACTCTCACTTAGCCATAGAATTCTATAATTTGAAATTTCGGCGAAGCCCCTAGTATTCAGAAGACCGAGTTTGGGGCGCTATCCACGCCTAGGCCGGATAAGTCCGGTTCCTCGCCCTAAGCGGCATAAGTCTTTAAGGACTCGAAAAACCTCGCGAACAGCGACCGGTCTCTCGCACTATCATGACAGTCAGTTTTAGCTTTCTCTACTGAGGTGTTAACCCAGCTCAACTGGGGCACAATCGCAGTAGTTCTCCCAGCGCTACCTTAGCCAACAATGCGGAACGTAAGGTACCAAAACATGGGAGCCGGGTGTTGGTGTCAAAACCGTCGGATCTCGGGTAGGTGGTCCCGAACTGTGCGTCTAGGCGGATGGTTACAGGAGACAAGGGGCACGATGTTTTACCCAGGTTCGGGCCCTCTTGATGGAGGTAAAACCCTACGTCCTTCTTGATTGATATTGATGATGTGGGCATTACAAGAGTAGATCTACCACGAGATCAAAGAGGCTAAACCCTAGAAGCTAGCCTATGGTATGATTGTTGTTCGTCCTATGGACTAAAACCATCCAGTTTATATAGACACCGGAGAGGGCTAGGGACACAGAGTCGGTTACAATGGTAGGAGATCTACATATTCGTATCGCCAAGCTTGTCTTCCACGCCAAGGAAAGTCCCATCCCGACACGGGACGAAGTCTTCAATCTTGTATCTTCATAGTCTTGGAGTCCGGCCGATGATGATAGTTCGGCTATCCGGACACCCCCTAGTCCAGGACTCCCTCAGTAGCCCCTGAACCAGGCTTCAATGACGACGAGTCCGGCGCGCATATTGTCTTCGGCATTGCAAGGCGGGTTCCTCCTCCGAATAATTTGTAGAAGATTGTGAACACCAGGATAGTGTCCAGCTCTGCAAAATAAATTCCACATACCACCGTAGAGAGAATAATATTTACACAAGTTCAATCTCATGACGTATTTTGTGGCGTGACGTCACACCACCACCAAGCCTTTAATCGTTTACCGAAGCATTTTCCTTGGCACGTCTTGTAGAAGCAGAGATCGTGTTCCCCTTATTCCGGGATTCCCATCAATACGGACGTGGGTAACCCAACTGCGCCATTGATTGCGGCGCTTGGGAGATAAGCGAGTTTTATCAGGCTGGTGGGGACGCATGGTTTCGTCCACCCATATAAGGGGATAAAGATCCAACCCTTTTACCTACGCCTTCTTCCTCCTTTGCTTATCCATCTCCGCGAACTCGAGCTCCAGCGCCCAAGTCCGCACATCTCACCTCAACCTTCTCCAACTATGTCCGGAGCAGGAGGCAAGTGGATGGCCTCCTCCGTTATGGAGGGGCACATCAAGAAGCTGTGCAGCACCGGATATCTGTCCAACGACATCGCGCACCGGCTCCCTGACGAGGGTGAGCTCATCCCCACCCCCAGGCCCCATGAGAGGGTAGTATTCCTTTCCCATTTCCTCCGCGGACTGGGCTTTCCACTCCATCCCTTTGTCCGGGGGCTCATGTTTTACTACGGCCTGGATTTCCATGATCTGGCCCCGAATTTCATCCTCAACATCTCGGCGTTTATCGTCATGTGTGAGGCCTTCCTCTGCATCCAGCCCCACTTCGGCTTGTGGCTCAAGACCTTCAGTGTCAAGCCGAAGGTTGTGAAGGGCAGCCAAGCGGAGTGCGGAGGCGCCATGGTGGGCAAGATGCCCAACGTTACTTGGCTCGAGGGCACCTTCGTGGAAACCATTAAGGGGTGGCAATCGGGGTGGTTCGACATCACCGAGCCGCGTGACCCTGAATGGGCAGCGGCCCCCGAATTCAGATCTGGCATCCCCATACGGTTCACCTCCTGGAAAGAGAGTGGCCGGACATGGGGTGATTCGGAGGAGCTGACCGGACTCCAAGCCTGCATCCAAAAGCTAGTGAACAAGAAGCTCAAGCTTGTCAACGTAGTCTAGGTCATGCTCATCCGCCGGATTCTCCCGTGCCAACAACGGGACTTCAATATGTGGGAGTTCGATTCGGCGCAGCACCAGACTTTGAGCAGGCTCTTCGACACTACGTACGAAGAGGCCTGGAGGGTGCTGTTTAAGGGCGCCGAGGCTCCCGCGTCCGCTACCGAAGATCGCGGATTCAGCTCGTAGCATCCGGCTAGCGAGGTAAGCGATTTTACCCTTTACGGGATGCTTGTTTTCCATAGTTTGACTCTATGCGGGATCTAAACTCCCTCTCCTTTGACAAGACTGGCTGAAGAAGGCCGAGCGGACTAACTGTCCGGCTCCTTTGCCAAAAGACCCAGCAGACGCCCGCTTAACGGGGCTGCTGGTTCCGGCACCCCACGTGGTGCCGGAGAAGAAGGCCAAGAAGAAGGCCACGGGCACTCGAAAGAGTTCCCGTTTTCAGGTGTCATCGGACGATGACTCCCAGGTGGACTCCTCCCACGAAGGCGAGGAGGAGAAGAAAGAGGCCTCTCCCCTAGAGGGGGGAGGGAAGAAAAGGAAGGCCTCCCCAACGAGGGAGGCTGAAGGGTCCAAAAAGGGAAGGACTCTTCCCTCGGACTGCTCTGCCAACGCCGGCGACAACGACGAGGATTTGCCTTCAAGGGCCAAGCCCCTGGCGAGATCGTAAGTATCCGGACTCCGAATAACTCCATGATTTTTCTTTTCGCCACATGGTGTCTTTATAATGCCGCATACAACCCTGCAGTCCACCCAAGGATGATCTTCCCGCTTCGTCGAGCGGGTCCTTGGGTGCGTCGGATATGGATTCCCTTCCGACCGCCTCCACCCCCCGTGATGCGGATGATGCCGAGGTGGGATCCCGGGAAGGGACCCGCCAGGAGGAGGATGCCCCGGAGGTGCCGCAGGGCAACCTCCCGGACTTTGCGCCGGACTCCGCACCGTAACCTGTAGTGGCTCCGGAGTCCGGTGGGCGGCCCCTTCGTAAGAAGGGCAAGACCGTGGCACCGACGGCCTCCGTCCAACCGGAGGCGCCGGATAGCTTGCTGGAGGCTCTCAATGGCGCTTCCATCAAAGAGGAACACCGCACCGTCATGAGTGCGTTGATTCAGAAGGTTCAGCTCGCCAAGAGCGGGCTGACCGAAGCCTGCAACAACCTTCTAACAGGCTTTGAGGTAAGAATTTTGATATATGTAAAATAGTACCACATAGACAGTAGCCCCTGGTGCTCGGTTCGGTGTTCGGAAAGAAAAGCCGGACTGAGGATCTAAAAAGATATACACAGGAGTCATAAAAAATATGTCAATATGGGATTGCAGGCTGTGCTGCTGACCTCTACCGCACTGACTGCGGAGTTCAATACTTTGAAGCAAAGCCTCGAGCGGTCCGAGAACGAGCTCGGCCGTGCCAAGAAGCAGCTCAAGGACAAGGAAGGTGAGTAACACCTTATTAAAATTGTACCTTACAGAAATGGATTTGGTTGCAAGAAGAATGACAAGGATAACGTGGGTATTGCAGGGGCCACGAACAAGGTGGCGACCCTGAAGGAGGCGGTGTCCGCGGCCGAACATAATGCGGACGTGGAGCGCACCAAGCGAGAGAAGCAGGAGGCGCGGGTGGTGGAGGTACAGCAAGAGCTCCAGGCTCTCGTGGAAAAACATGAGAGTTTGGAGCACGACTCGAAGACTCGAGAGTCCGAGCTTGCATCGGCTCTTGAGAGTGCCAAAGTCGCTAAGGCCGAATCCTACAAGGCCCTCCAGGAAATCGAGGCATTGAAGAAAATAGCGGCGGGTGAGGAATTTTTCATGCAAAGTAAGCATGTGAGTGTGAATTACCTATCACTTACCCGAATTCGGAGCTCTCCAGGAGCGTTCGCAGATCTACCCCGCAGCGTGTCCGATGCTGTCGCTTTCTATAGGGCCGAGGAGGGGAGCTCGACGGAGAAGGTCTTCTGGTCTCAGTATGCTGAGGCCGAACATCCGGTGCCCCTGAGCGACCAGCTGAAGCAGCTGGTCGAGCTCCACAAGGTGGCTGAATAGGCCATGAAGGGCCTCATAGTTCGGCTGTGGCCCAAGGAGGCCATGCCTGGGAGCTACTTCGGCCTGGTGCGACAGCTGGTGGATGCGTGTCCATGGGTTGAAGTCATCAAGCACTCTGCCTGTATTGAAGGTGCCCGTCGGGCCCTTGCCCGTGCAAAGGTGTAATGGGGCAAGATGGATGCTGAGAAGCTTGTGACGGACGCGCCACCGCCGGGCAAGGAGTATCGCACGCCCGAGATGTATTATAAGAGTGTCCTGAAGGGTGCCCGCATTATTGCGGGTGAGTGCTCCAAAGATGTAATATTTGAGTAGACTCGCATTTTGTTATCCTGTGCGCTGAAAACTTTGTTCATATGCGCTAAGCAATGCTTGTTAATTTAAAATATTACCTTCTGTGCGGCCGTTTATCAAATCTGAGAGATGGCAAGTCGTCGGCTTCAGCCCCCATGCCACGAGTGTTGTGGTGTTTGGGATAAATTTGAGCACTCTTGTTCCCATTTTTGGGTCCATCTAGGGAGGCGCTCAACACAACGAACAAGGCAACCAGAATTATAATGCTTGAACACTCTCACTTAGCCATAGAATTCTATAATTTTAAATTTCGGCGAAGCCCCTAGTGTTCGGAAGGCCGAATTTGGGGCGCTATCCACGCCTGGGCCGGACAAAGCCGGTTCCTCGCTCTAAGCGGCATAATTCGTTAGGGACTCGAAAAAAACCTCTCGAACAGCGACCGACTCTCGCCTCATCATGACGGTCAGTTTTAGCTTTCTCCACTGAGGCGCTCGCCCAGCTCAACTAGGGCGCAATCGCAGTGGTTCTCCCAGTGCTACCTTAGCCGATACAACGGAACGTAAGGTACCAAAACATGGGAGCCGGGCAAACCCAACTATTGACCCAAGACATGATTCGGAGCCGATGCATATAATGCTATAAGTTCGGGGTGCCGCACTTGTGAAAGTGTTCGGACTTATCACACCATGATGCGGGAAACATAAGCCCCTGGTGTATTTAGCCATACCAAAGTGTACAGATGCAACATGTCATAAATGAACATATGTATAAGAACGAAATGCAATTATAAGCAAAAAGGTGCTGCATTGTTTATTCAAGAAATACTGCTGTGAATGCAGAACGATACAAATAGTGCGATAAGCAAGGGATGGGACTATTAAACATGTCCCCCTCCAGGGGTAGGCTGTGAAATGGTGTATAAAACAGATTTAATACTCGTAATGGAGACCACCTGGATATTCGTCGTAGCCTTTCTCCTTCCCTGGCTGTTGCATCGTGAGTTCGGCAGGTCTACTGCCGGACAGGGCCTCTGATGAACGGAGTCCTGTGGGTAAAAAAAGAAAAAGAGAAAAAAAGAACGACACACTTGAGAGCCCCTGGTGTGGTTAAGCCGCATTCTGGGCCTATCATGGTCGTGCCCCTCCCCCTATGCCCATGGTATCTCTAGAGCGTAATGATGTACGCGAAGGACCAGTCTTGCAATTTTGCATGGGGCCGCATTGCTACGCATGATCGGAACGTGCCAGGTGGTCTTGATGTAGGTTACTCCGGGCGCATTTAGCCGTGTACAGTCGCTTAACGGCCGGACTCGAGAATTGCCTTAAGAGGCTGCACTGTACTTCTGCCGCGAGAGCCGCTGTATGTTCCTCTGTTCAGAGAGAGCGTTCAGTGTTTCCGTTGACCGTGATGACTCCTCGAGGGCCTGGCATCTTGAGCTTGAGGTTTGCGTAGTGCGGCACCGCGTTGAACTTTGCAAACGCGGTACGTCCGAGCAGAGCATGATAGCCGCTGCGGAACGAAACTATGTCGAAGATTAACTCCTCGCTTCAGAAGTTATCCGAGGATCCGAAGACCACTTCCAGTGTAACTGAGCCTGTACTGTTGGCCTCTACACCTTGTATGACGCCTTTAAAGGTCGTCTTTGTGGGTTTAATCCTTGAGGGGTCTATGCCCATTTTGCGCACTGTATCCTGATAAAGCAAGTTCAGGCTGCTGCCGCCGTCCATCAGGACTCTAGTGAGGTGAAATCCATCGACGATTGGGTCTAAAACCAATGCGGCGAATCCGCCATGGCGGATGTTGGTGGGGTGGTCCCTTCGATCGAAAGTGATCGGGCAGGAGGACCATGGGTTGAACTTCGGGGCGACTGGCTCCATCGCGTAGACATCCCTGAGTGCATGCTTCCGCTCCCTTTTGGGTATGTGGGTTGCGTATATCATGTTCACCGTCCGCACTTGTGGGGGGAAACCCTTCTGTCCTCTATTGTTTGGTGGTTGGGTCTCTTCCTCGTCATCGCTATGCAGCTCCTTGTCGTTGTTGTCGGCAATTAGCTTGCCTGCATGCTTGAGTACCCAACAGTCCCTGTTGGTGTGGTTAGCTGGCTTTTCGGGGGTGCCGTGTATCTGGCACGAGCGATCGAGTATTCGGTCCAAATTGGACGGACCCGAAGTAGTTCTTTTGAATGGCTTTTTCTGCTGACCGAGTTTAGAGCCTCTGAATCCGGCATTGACCGCCGTATCCTCATTATTGTCGCTGTTAATGTGGCGTTTGTTCTTGTTGCGACGCGACCTGCCATTGCGGTCCTTGATATCCGGACTGCCCGAATTTGTGCTGAGGTTGTTGCTGCGGGCTAGCCAGCTGTCAGGACCCCGATCCTGAGTCACACCGATCTAGCATGTAACACATCATATCACTTTGCGGCCTCATGCACGGTATTCCCACGGGTGCCACCTTACCTGGCCCAGGACCGTTTGCGCCTTTTGGCTCACATATATGATAGTGCTGCTAGCATCCATATGACAAAGAACCCGAGCTGACATGGCTAGTCGTGAACCCAAAGTGGCACTAACTTACAGGGACATGCATACATGACCCAACAACGAACGTGCCGGTCATCAGCGAGTAAATCCGGGCTGTAGCAACTAGGCTAGCAGGACTCCGGTAAACTGGGCTGTATCGGTCGACGAGATGACGTTGCGAGATTCTCGGGAGATGAACTACGATAGCAAGCTCCAAAACATGAGCTGGTTCTGCTACACACGTGTGAACACGCTGTCCCAGACAAACATGATCACATGGTAGTCTTACAATAAAACACTACCGAGTTCTAGTAGGGAACCATCATCGAGGATATCGAAGTCTTGTGCACTTAATTTAGAATTCTTTACCTAGAACAAGTCAATCAGTGGCTTGGTGTGCTAGGGAATACATATGGAATGAAGATGATCAGTCTATCAGACCATAGAATACTTCGCACATGCATGACTGACTTGGGATGATTCTAGAGGAGCAAAAACAAACTTTCTCGAATTCACGACAGCAACTTACATCAAATGCACGTGAATCAAAGGAAGTCACTTCTTTCATCCAAACATATACTTCATGAACGGGGCATGAAGAAAATGCTTACACAAGTTTCCAACACTAGCTTAATGTTCAACAAAATCATGGAGGAGATAAGGATGTTGTCAATGGGCTCAACAACAATTCATCCGGGTTTCCTTTTAAAAGGAATTCCATAGTTAAGTGAACACGGTGATAGCATTGGTCAGACCAAAGAATATAATGGTGTATGCTCGAGGAAAAACCACGAGTAAGACAACATTACGAATATCGTTGGTTCTGATTTGATTTGACGATAGCCCATACTCAATCAAAGGTTTGGGTAAGATAATAGATCCAACAATTGATCACAAGGACCAATTGATGAAGATATCATCTTTCTTCAACACACACAAAAAAAGATATCCCTTAACATGAACTAAGTCGGACAAGCTTTTATCTTCCAACTCTCCAAGTTGTTGTTTAGCTTGACCAACTAGCTCAGGGGTATCCCACACAGATTCTTGGAGAAGGGGTGGTTTACAGGAAACCATCTTGATCACGAACTCAACATAGCAGTCAGGTGACGACCTGGTGATACTTCCGAGAAGATATTTGGAAAATCACGAACCACCGATATGTTACTAAGCTCGAGATCAATCTTGCTTTTCACGGCAAGATGATATGATCAAAAGAGCGAGGAACCGATACGATCCTGACTCACTGATCGAGGAGTGCACCCGGAATAAGGACTAGGTAGCACGATCAACCTTAGGGCGATGATTCAAAAATCAACACGCTAAGAATGAGGTTATTGTCCTTTTAACTACCAAGCAACAGCGTTGCTAGGAGTATAGATTTCACACACCATAGTTCACCTGTCGGCATTCCGGTTACAATAACACGGAAAACGAGGAATTAACAATGATGGCAAGAAGTATTACTGTATCAAGAGTTCATAGGATGGTGTGCAATTCCCATGATATCCTTGATATAAAGATGGTAATACTCCAAGGTGGAACAGAACAAAAACTGGATTAGTATTTTGATCTGCGGAGTATGACTACTTTGACCCAATCCTAGATATGGATGAGGTTCTGGAGTTTGTTTCTCCTAGTCATTCTGGAATAGAATGGCTTGACGGACCACAAGAGTAATAGACATCGATGAGCGAATTCACGCATACTCTCGACTATCAATTGATAGACGAAGGTCAGAAGACAACTAAAGAGGGCAACTCAAAGGAACATATATCTTTCTGAGTTGTGGATGCATATATTAGTATGTCGAGCAAAACTCAACATATTTCTTCCGGATAACCCATGCAGAAAGGTTGAACTGGCAGAGTCACAATATAGAATGGAGAACTCACCAAAGAGCACTCTATTGTGATATTCGGTTCAATGAGGAACTTCTGCCATATTGGTTCATCGTATTGGAAGAACGATATACCACGGACCTCGAGGACTATCGCAAAGGTTACTAATAACCTAAAGGGACGAGCAAACACTATCAACATGAAGTAGGTAGGGTGGATCTTGGGTCAAGAACCCAGGAATAGAATACCTACTAACTAGTTGGCATCACAGGATGCTTTCGAGAATGATGGCCAGAATCATCACACTGGAAACACGAACATGGCTAGATTACTAGATGATCCCCTAAGACACCTAGGGTCATAATACTAGCTCCAACATATATGTCAAGGCAATAAAGTACCTCAACTCACTGATTTGTGTGATTAATCTGACCAAAGGCACATCGGGAACAGGAGGAAGGGATTTGCAAATGCATCAGACTATTTAGAAACCTGGGATGACTCGGACAACATAACGGCTGTAAATGCTCGAAAGATTGGAGACATGCTACAAAAATGGTGGCATAGCCACTCAGAAGCACAATATCAAGGTTTCAAGATCAACAATTAACATACAGAAGATAGTAGGAACTGAACTCAAGCTTAGAACCATCAATCCTATAGGTCTACGGATTAGTAACACGTGATCCTGATAGAAAGAAGAGAAATCCTAATTCCTTAACCCCGTAGGAAAGATAAGATGACTCAGATCAGAAGGGCATACGGTATAAGGAGTAAAAAGAGCCTTACGTTCCATCCCACAATCAATTCCCTTATATAACTAAAGAATTTCTAGACTCAACTTCGACCAGTATGGCTTGGTAATCCTACAGCCAGTCAAGCTCTGATACCAAAGCTGTTAGGACCCCGATCCTGAGTCACACCGATCTAGCATGTAACACATCATATCACTTTGCGGCCTCACGCACGGTATTCCCACGGGTGCCACCTTACCTGGCCCGGGACCGTTTGCGCCTTTTGGCTCACATACATGATAGTGCCGCTAGCATCCATATGACAAAGAACCCGGGCTGACATGGCTAGTCGTGAACCCAAAGTGGCACTAACTTACAGGGACATGCATACATGACCCAACAACGAACGTGTTGGTCATCAGCGAGTGAATCCGAGCTGTAGCAACTAGGCTAGCAGGACTCCGGTAAACCGGGCTGTAGCAGGCTAACAGGACTCCGGTATCCATCGCGTGACATTTCCCCGAAGGGACAGACACAGGAACGAAGAAGGACACATGCCGGCCAGCCTAAGTATTCCGGAGAAGTAGCAAGATACCATGGCTCAGTGGAAGCACTAGGAGACATTTCCCGGTAAGAGAGGCTACTAAGGATAAACTACTAGATAGTCAGATCCCACACATACCAAGCATTTCAATAACATACACACAATATGCTCGATATGTGAAAATACAACATGGCATCACAACATGACTCTACGACTCAAGTATTTATTCAATAGGCTCCGAGGAGCGAGATATTACAAACATGGGTCTCATGACCCAACACTCAGAGCATACAAGTCAAAGCACAAGCGGAAGCTTAACATGTCTGAGTACAGACATCTACAAATGAAAAAGGCTGAGAAGCCTGACTATCTACCAGATCCTGCCGAGGGCACAAGATCGTAGCTGAGGTAACAAGCTAAACGTCGAAGTCCACGCGGAACTACTAGCGAGACTGAAGTCCGTCTGCAAAAACATAAATTAAGCAACATGAGTACAAATGTACCCAACAAGACTTACATCAGATCTAACTACATATGCATCATTATCAACAAAGGGGGATGGTGGGGTTTAACTACAGCAAGCCAGCTTTGACTCGGTGGCTATCTTGAACTACGACTGCAACTAAGTCTTTTGAGGTGGCGCACACGAATCCACATATTCACCATATCAATACACCACTATGGATCCGCTCCCGTCTCTCTACGAGAACGCCATCCATAGCACTCACCACTTTTAGTTGTCTATGAACTGTACAGGCAACCCAGAAGTCCTTTATCGCGGACACGGCTATTCGAATAGATCATATTAACCCTGCAGGGGTGTACTTCTTCACACATGCTCTCACCACTTACCGCCGTTTACACGACATGTACTCGGAAACCTTCAAGCGGAAGCCCAGCGAGGGTGTCGGCCACGACCTGACTAACCACACAAGTCTCTCGTCCAGGTTTATCGCCTATTCGGGTTCCATCAGCGAGGAGATCCGGCCGGGGTGTCGCTCACGGCCCCAAACGATGTGTGCAGGGTTCCCAAGTCCACCATCCGGGTGCCACTTGGTACACCGGGCCACTGTGCCTAGTCTGTCCCAAGCCCACCTGTACCGGGTGCCACTTGGTAGACTACTAACACTACCTACAAACACCAGAAACTAGTTGCAACTCCTAGACAGAGATCGAGTTGATTAATAAGTCGAGAGAGTCAATTAAGGATCCCAATGTGTGGTAGTAGCTATTCATGGATCACAAACACAGAACTCAGTTCCTGAGGACGGCTGCAATGAGACAACCCACCATGTACTCCTACATGGCCTCTCACCGCTACCTTTACCAAATCGTGTTCACACACTTAGCTCTCAACAGTTGGACATGTTCACACACCTCCGATTCATCCCCGATGAATCAGACCTGACACAACTCTAAGCAATAGCAGGCATGACAACAAGCATGAATGAGTAGGCACATCAGGGCTCAAACAACTCCTACTCATGCTAGTGGGTTTCATCTATTTACTGTGGCAATGACAGGTCATGCAAAGGATAAAGGGGTTCAGCTACCGCAGCAAGTAACAGATGAATCGGTGTTGTCCTAATGCAGTAAAAGAGAGCAGGGGCGAGAGAGTGGGATTTTATCGGAATGAACAAGGGGGTTTTGCTTGCCTGGGACTTCTGAAGATAATATAGTTTCTTCATCGGTGTCATCGAACTCATCGTCG
Organism: Triticum dicoccoides; assembly: GCF_002162155.2. Taxonomy (NCBI): domain Eukaryota; kingdom Viridiplantae; phylum Streptophyta; class Magnoliopsida; order Poales; family Poaceae; genus Triticum; species Triticum dicoccoides. The sequence goes on along the minus strand of NC_041389.1, from coordinate 688,480,237 downwards.
GAACATCGTCTACTGAGAGGGGACAAACACCAGCAAACAAGGAAGAACACAATCAATGCAATGCACAATATGATGCATGATCATGACATGGCAATATGCTGTGGTTTGAGCTAATGCAACTAGCAACAAGTTAAATGAAGTTGGTTTGAATCCAAAATTCAAATCCAAACTCCATATGTGAAGGTTTAAATGCCATTTAAATGATTTGTACTAAACAGCAGCCATAAGTTGTTCTAACATGCATGGAAATAGTACAGATGGATAGATTGGATTTTTCTGATCATTTTTCATATATAATTTATCTCATTTGGAGTTACGGTTGATTTTATATGATTTTTAGAAGTTTATACTATTTTCTGGAATTTCCTGGTTTAATTAAAATCCAGAAAATCACTTACTGCGTCAGCATGACATCACCCGGACGTCATCAGGTCAACAGGGCAGGTTCAGGTCAAACCTGACCAGTTGGGTCCACTGGTCAGTGATTGGGGCTGATTAGTGTCGCTGACATGTTGACCCAGTCAACGGCCACGTCAGCTGGGTCAATTCTGACGCGTGGGGCCAGTCAACGTGTGACGTGGCCAGGTCAAACTGACCTGTGGAGCCCGTAGGGTTAGTGTAACCTAAACAGGAGCTAAGCAGGGTTAGTTAAGCAGTGGGGCCCATCCGTCAGTGAGCTATGGGGTTAGTTAGTGGCATCATTAGCCACTAATGACGGTGCCACGTCAGCAGCCACCGGAGTTGGACGCCGGCGACCAAACCCAATGGCGGAGGATCGCCGGAGTTGCTCGGAACGGCGCTAACGAGCACCGTTTCGCTCGTGGTTTGCGGCTACGGTGAGCTGGTGGTGCGGCACATCTAAAGGAGGCAGCGGGAGGTGTCGGGGTGCAGTGTAGCGGCGGCGGCGACGGGCGGAGCGGCAGTCGGAGTTCGGCCGGGTGCGGGAACGTGGCTACAGCGCTCGAGAGAGCGAGTTGGGGTGCGGGTTGGGTTCCTGGCGAGGTCTGGAGCATGTTCACGTGCCCAGGAGCGACGAATACGGCCTCTGGCCACGGCGGTGAGGAGCTCAGGCGGCAGCGCGAATCGGTCACCAGCGGAACGGTGGCCACGGTGAGAAAAGGAGCATGGGAGCAAGGGGAGAGGAGGCAGGGGCTCACGGCGAGTCGGTTGGAGCAGACGGCGAGCTCGGGGGAGGTCGGACAGCGACGTAGCGAAGCCGGCGATCTCGGGCGGCCGGAGATGGGGAAGACGGCGTGGGCGGCGATGCAGGGCTCCCGGTGTTGTGTAGCTCCATGGAGAGGTCGGGGGCGTCGAGGCGGAGCCTTTGGTCACTCTGGTGGGGTGGAACGACGGTGGTGGCTACGACTGCGACGAGCGGCGGCGACGGGCGCGCTCGGTGGTCGCGTGGGAGAGAAACAAAGGAGGGGGAGGGAGAGCAACGATTGAGGGAGAGGAGAGAGGGGCCACCAGGGGGGTTCGTGGCATCGCGGTGGCGTGAGGGGGAGGCTCGGGAATGCCTCGATGGAAGCAGGAGGTGGAGGCCTCCCAGCGAGCGCGTGTGTCATCGCCTCTGCCTACTGGCAGAGGTTGAAGATGGCACGGCTGCCTGGTGGGCTGGGCTACCTAATGGGCCGGCTACAGGTAAGGCCAGGTAAGTGGCCCAGGTACTCTCTCTCTCTCTCTAATTTATTTGTTTTAGTTTTCTATTTCTTCTGTAGCTTTAGGGCTTTATTAAAAATACTAAACATTTCCAAAAATCCTGCAAATAATTGTGGGCTCTGCTGGGGTTATTCCTGATAGCCCACACTTAAGTTCAGAATTAATTGAGTGATTAAAATAATATATATCATTTAAATGCCCAATTGCAAATACTGTATGATTTAATTTAGTGACCAAATATGTCATGGAAAAATGTGCAACACCACTGGTTATTGCTTCTAGCATTTTCCAGAAATGATGAACATTTTTGAAAGCCATTTGGATTCACTGAAATTATTTTAGTTGAACCTAGTGAATTCCTTTGATGCTAGGGTTTAGGCAATCCCCATTTCAGGTTTAAAAGAAATTTAAACATGATGCACACATGCAAGGCTAGTCTAGTGCATACCAGAACTAGGGATGTGACAACTCACCCCCACTAAGCAAAAATCTCGTCCCGAGATTCAGGCGTAGGGTAAGATGAAGGGGAAAACGCAACTAACGTAATCTTCACGATCCAGGTTGCACTTCAAATGAACGTTGATTCAATCACCATCTTTGACTCGATGTCTTCTTCTGAGAACTCCAACTAACATGACAACGAGAGGAGAAGGAGACTCTAGAAGGATCAATCTTCCCGAAGATCGAACAACTTAGGATCAACGCATGGAATGAGACATAGCAACATCACTCGAGCTGAGACACAAAACACACATCTAGAGGGATGGCGTGGAACAAATGACGAGGGTTCACTAGGTAGACAACAATTCCATGCTTGAGGAGATGGTGAATGGTTTCAACGTAGCGAGAAGTTGAGTTGCCATGATGCCACAGCGGGACATCCTGGAGGAGGGTGATTCATAGATTATTACCTTAAGTGGCAGAAAGAATTACCTTTGATTCAGAGACCATTGAAAATCTTTATACCAGCCTAAGGCAATTCTCAAGCGGTCGTTTGGAGGGGTTCGATAGAATGGCATACTTGGACTAGTATGGATGATGTGGATTACCTTGTTGAAAGCAACAAAATGAATGATTTTAGTAACTCGAGAGAAGCTCAATAGTAGAGAGTGAGTCCACTGTTTGAGAAGTTATAGCATAATTGAGGAAGCTGAGAGCAAACCCAGTTAGTGTCGATGATAACACCTAGCGCTTGCGCGTGCTCTCAAGAACTTGAGCATTTCCATATTCATCAAGGTTTTACCAACATCCGTGTCAAGGATCCTGGCAACACAACATACTACCATGATGGATAGTGATGGACGATGCAGATGCATAGGAAGATAACAGCTTCTCAGATTTCACCTTAGCGAGGCCAAGGAAACAAAATCTGGATGATCGACCGAGAGACATTTAGCACTCCGCTTCTAATGTTCTCCTTGATGTGCTAGCGCAATCCATTCATAGATATGGTTTGATATCTAGAACATCAAGTAAAAGGTCGGACTTCGGGAACACAAAATTCCATAAGGAACAACTAGGGAGTAGATCCTACGAAATCCTTATGCGGAGGTGGCCAACTTCCTCAATCAAGATACTACATCAAGAGGTCTTCCGGTTGGGTGTGTTGGCCACGACATCCACTTTACCGGGTTACAGAGAGACCATTATTATAGTTCTTGGGAAACGTTCCAACCATCATATCTGCCTGAGATTCAGATCTGGTTGGTGTCAGAATAATCCAGACTCATCAAGTCTAGGAAGAAAAATGAAAGTTTGCAACACAAGTCGACGAGATGACGTTGCGAGATTCTCGGGAGATGAACTACGATAGAAAGATCCAAAACATGAGCTGGTTCTGCTACACACGTGTGAACACGCTTTCCCAGACAAACATGATCACATGGTAGTCTTACAATAAAACACTACCGAGTTCTGGTAGGGAACCATCATCGAGGATATCGAAGTCTTGTGCACTTAATTTAGACTTCTTTACCTAGAACAAGTCAATCAGTGGCTTGGTGTGCTAGGGAATACATATGGAATGAAGATGATCAGTCTATCAGACCATAGAATACTTCGCACATGCATGACTGACTTGGGATGATTCTAGAGGAGCAAAAACAAACTTTCTCGAATTCACGACGGCAACTTACATCAAATGCACGTGAATAAAAGGAAGTCACTTCTTTCATCCAAACATATACTTCATGAACGGGGCATGAAGAAAATGCTTACACAAGTTTCCAACACTAGCTTAATGTTCAACAAAATCATGGAGGAGATAAGGATGTTGTCAATGGGCTCAACAACAATTCATCCGGGTTTCCTTTTAAAAGGAATTCCATAGTTAAGTGAACATGGTGATAGCATTGGTCAGACCAAAGAATATAATGGTGTATGCTCGAGGAAAAACCACGAGTAAGACAACATTACGAATATCGTTGGTTCTGATTTGATTTGACGATAGCCCATACTCAATCAAAGGTTTGGGTAAGATAATACATCCAACAATTGATCACAAGGACCAATTGATGAAGATATCATCTTTCTTAAACACACACACACAAAAAGATATCCCTTAACATGAACTAAGTCGGACAAGCTTTTATCTTCCAACTCTCCAAGTTGTTGTTTAGCTTGACCAACTAGCTCAGGGGTATCCCACACAGATTCTTGGAGAAGGGGTGGTTTACAGGAAACCATCTTGATCACGAACTCAACATAGCAGTCAGGTGATGACCTGGTGATACTTCCGAGAAGATATTTGGAAAATCACGAACCACCGATATGTTACTAAGCTCGAGATCAATCTTGCTTTTCACGGCAAGACGATATGATCAAAAGAGCGAGGAACCGATACGATCCTGACTCACTGATCGAGGAGTGCACCCGGAATAAGGACTAGGTAGCACGATCAACCTTAGGGCGATGATTCAAAAATCAACACGCTAAGAATGAGGTTATTGTCCATTTAACTACCAAGCAACAGCGTTGCTAGGAGTATAGATTTCACACACCATAGTTCACCTGTCGGCATTCCGGTTACAATAACACGGAAACCGAGGAATTAACAATGATGGCAAGAAGTATTACTGTATCAAGAGTTCATAGGATGGTGTGCAATTCCCATGATATCCTTGATATAAAGATGGTAATACTCCAAGGTGGAACAGAACAAAAACTGGATTAGTATTTTGATCTGTGGAGTATGACTACTTTGACCCAATCCTAGATATGGATGAGGTTCTGGAGTTTGTTTCTCCTAGTCATTCTGGAATAGAATGGCTTGACGGACCACAAGAGTAATAGACATCGATGAGAGAATTCACGCATACTCTCGACTATCAATTGATAGACGAAGGTCAGAAGACAACTAAAGAGAGCAACTCAAAGGAACATATATCTTTCTGAGTTGTGGATGCATAGATTAGTATGTCGAGCAAAACTCAACATATTTCTTCCGGATAACCCATGCAGAAAGGTTGAACTGGCAGAGTCACAATATAGAATCGAGAACTCACCAAAGAGCACTCTATTGTGATATTCGGTTCAATGAGGAACTTCTGCCATATTGGTTCATGGTATTGGAAGAACGATATACCACGGACCTCGAGGACTATCGCAAAGGTTACTAATAACCTAAAGGGACGAGCAAACACTATCAACATGAAGTAGGTAGGGTGGATCTTGGGTCAAGAACCCAGGAATAGAATACCTACTAACTAGTTGGCATCACAGGATGCTTTCGAGAATGATGGCCAGAATCATCACACTGGAAACACGAACATGGCTAGATTACTAGATGATCCCCTAAGACACCTAGGGTCATAATACTAGCTCCAACATATATGTCAACGCAATAAAGTACCTCAACTCACTGATTTGTGTGATTAATCTGACCAAAGGCACATCGGGAACAGGAGGAAGGGATTTGCAAATGCATCAGACTATTTAGAAACCTGGGATGACTCGGACAGCATAACGACTGTATATGCTCGAAAGATTGGAGACATGCTACAAAAATGGTGGCATAGCCACTCAGAAGCACAATATCAAGGTTTCAAGATCAACAGTTAACATACAGAAGATAGTAGGAACTGAACTCAAGCTTAGAACCATCAATCCTATAGGTCTACGGATTAGTAACACGTGATCCTGATAGAAAGAAGAGAAATCCTAATTCCTTAACCCCGTAGGAAAGATAAGATGACTCATATCAGAAGGGCATAAGGTATAAGGAGTAAAAAGAGCCTTGCGTTGCATCCCACAATCAATTCCCTTATATAACTAAAGAATTTCTAGACTCAACTTCGACCAGTGTGGCTTGGTAATCCTACAGGCAGTCAAGCTCTGATACCAAAGCTGTCAGGACCCCGATCCTGAGTCACACCGATCTAGCATGTAACACATCATATCACTTTGCGGCCTCACGCACGGTATTCCCACGGGTGCCACCTTACCTGGCCCGGGACTGTTTGCGCCTTTTGGCTCACATATATGATAGTGCCGCTAGCATCCATATGACAAAGAACCTGGGCTGACATGGCTAGTCGTGAACCCAAAGTGGCACTAACTTACAGGGACATGCATACATGACCCAACAACGAACGTGTCAGTCATCAGCGAGTGAATCCGGGCTGTATCAACTAGGCTAGCAGGACTCCGGTAAACAGGGCTGTAGCAGGCTAACAGGACTCCGGTATCAATCGCGTGACATTTCCCCGAAGGGACAGACACAGGAACGAAGAAGGACACATGCTGGCCAGCCTAAGTGTTCCGGAGCAGTAGCAAGCTACCATGGCTCAGTGGAAGCACTAGGAGACATTTCCCGGTAAGAGAGGCTACTAAGGATAAACAACTAGATAGTCAGATCCCACACATACCAAGCATTTCAATAACATACACACAATATGCTCGATATGTGCAAATACAACATGGCATCACAACATGACTCTACGACTGAAGTATTTATTCAATAGGCTCCGAGGAGCGAGATATTACAAACATGGGTCTCATGACCCAACACTCAGAGCACACAAGTCAAAGCACAAGCGGAAGCTTAACATGTCTGAGTACAGACATCTACAAATGAAAAAGGCTGAGAAGCCTGACTATCTACCAGATCCTGCCGAGGGCACAAGATCGTAGCTGAGGTAACAAGCTAAACGTCGAAGTCCACGCGGAACTACTAGCGAGACTGAAGTCTCTCTGCAAAAACATAAATTAAGCAACGTGAGTACAAATGTACCCAGCAAGACTTACATCAGATCTAACTACATATGCATCATTATCAACAAAGGGGGATGGTGGGGTTTAACTACAGCAAGCCAGCTTTGACTCGGTGGCTATCCTGAACTACGACTGCAAGTAAGTCTTTTGAGGTGGCGCACACGAATCCACATATTCACCATATCAATACACCACTATGGATCCGCTGCCGTCTCCCTACGAGAACGCCATCCATAGCACTCACGCTTATCTTGCGTATTTTAGAGTATCCCCTTTCACTTGTCTATGAACTATACAGGCAACCCAGAAGTCCTTTACCGCGGACACGGCTATTCGAATAGATCATATTAACCCTGCAGGGGTGTACTTCTTCACACATGCTCTCACCACTTACCGCCGTTTACACGACATGTACTCGGCAACCTTCAAGCGGAAGCCCAGCGAGGGTGTTGGCCACGACCTGACTAACCACACAAGTCTCTCGTCCAGGTTTATCGCCTATTCGGGTTCCATCCGCAAGGAGATCCGGCCGGGGTGTCGCTCACGGCCCCAAACGATGTGTGCAGGGTTCCCAAGTCCACCATCCGGGTGCCACTTGGTACACCGGGCCACTGTGCCTAGTCTGTCCCAAGCCCACCTGTACCGGGTGCCACTTGGTAGACTACTAACACTACCTACAAACACCAGAAACTAGTTGCAACTCCTGGACAGAGATCGAGTTGATTAATAATTCGAGAGAGTCAATTAAGGATCCCAATGTGTGGTAGTAGCGGTTCATGGATCACAAACACAGAACTCAGTTCCTGAGGACGGCTGCAATGAGACAACCCACCATGTACTCCTACATGGCCTCTCACCGCTACCTTTACCAAATCGTGTTCACACACTTAGCTCTCAACAGTTGGACATGTTCACACACCTCCGATTCATCCCCGATGAATCAGACCTGACACAACTCTAAGCAATAGCAGGCATGACAACAAGCATGAATGAGTAGGCACATCAGGGCTCAAACAACTCCTACTCATGCTAGTGGGTTTCATCTATTTACTGTGGCAATGACTGGTCATGCAAAGGATAAAGGGGTTCGGCTACCGCAGCAAGTAACAGATGAATCGGTGTTGTCCTAATGCAGTAAAAGAGAGCAGGGGCGAGAGAGTGGGATTTTATCGGAATGAACAAGGGGGTTTTGCTTGCCTGGCACTTCTGAAGATAATATAGTTTCTTCATCGGTGTCATCGAACTCATCGTCGGAACATCGTCTACTGAGAGGGGACAAACACCAGCAAACAAGGAAGAACACAATCAATGCAATGCACAATATGATGCATGATCATGACATGGCAATATGCTGTGGTTTGAGCTAATGCAACTAGCAACAAGTTAAATGAAGTTGGTTTGAATCCAAAATTCAAATCCAAACTCCATATGTGAAGGTTTAAATGCCATTTAAATGATTTGTACTAAACAGCAGCCATAAGTTGTTCTAACATGCATGAAAATAGTACAGATGGATAGATTGGATTTTTCTGATCATTTTTCATATATAATTTATCTCATTTGGAGTTACAGTTTATTTTATATGATTTTTAGAAGTTTATACTATTTTCTGGAATTTCCTAGTTTAATTAAAATCCAGAAAATCACTTACTGTGTTAGCATGACATCACCCGGATGTCATCAGGTCAACAGGGCAGGTTCAGGTCAAACCTGACCAGTGGGGTCCACTGGTCAGTGACTGGGGCTGATTAGTGTCGCTGACATGTGGACCCAGTCAACGGCCACGTCAGCTGGGTCAATTCTGACGCGTGGGGCCAGTCAACGTGTGACGTGGCCAGGTCAAACTGACTTGTGGGGCCCGTAGGGTTAGTGTAACCTAAACAGGAGCTAAGCAGGGTTAGTTAAGCAGTGGGGCCCATCCGTCAGTGAGCTATGGGGTTAGTTAGTGGCATCATTAGCCACTAATGATGATGCCACGTCAGCAGCCACCGGAGTTGGACGCCGGCGACCAAACCCAATGGCGGAGGATTGGCGGAGTTGCTCGGAACGGCGCTAACGAGCACTGTTTCGCTCTGGTTTGCGGCTACGGCGAGCTGGCGGTGCGGCGCATCTAAAGGAGGCAGCGGGAGGTGCCGGGGTGCAGTGTAGCGGCGGCGGCGACGGGCGGAGCGGTGGGCGGAGTTCGGCCGGGTGCGGGAACGTGGCTGCAGCGCTCGAGAGAGCGAGTTGGGGTGCGGGTTGGGTTCCTGGCGAGGTCTGGAGCACGTTCACGTGCCCATGAGCGACGAATACGGCCTCTGGCCACGGCGGCGAGGAGCTCAGGCGGCGGCGCGAATCGGTCACCAGCGGAACGGTGGCCATGGCGAGAAAAGGAGCACGGGAACAAGGGGAGAGGAGGCAAGGGCTCACGGCGAGTCGGCTGGAGCAGACGGCGAGCTCGGGGGAGGTCGGACGGTGACGTAGCAAAGCCAGCGATCTCGGGCGGCCGGAGATGGGGAAGACGGCATGGGCGGCGATGCAGGGCTCCCGGTGTTGTGTAGCTCCATGGAGAGGTTGGGGGCGTCGAGGCGGAGCCTTTGGTCACTCTGGTGGGGTGGAACGACGGTGGTGGCTACGACTGCGATGAGCGGCGGCGACGGGCGCGCTCGGTGGTCGCGTGGGAGAGAAACAGAGGAGGGGGAGGGAGAGCAGCGAGTGAGGGAGAGGAGAGAGGGGCCACCAGGGGGGTTCGTGGTATCGCGGTGGCGTGAGGGGGAGGCTCGGGAATGCCTCGGTGGAAGCAGGAGGTGGAGGCCTCCCAGCGAGCGCGTGCGTCATCGCCTCTGCCTACTGGCAGAGGTTGAAGATGGCACGGCTGCCTGGTGGGCTGGGCTACCTAATGGGCCGGCTACAGGTAAGGCTAGGTAAGTGGCCCAGGTACTCTCTCTCTCTCTCTAATTTATTTGTTTTAGTTTTCTATTTCTTCTGTAGCTTTAGGGCTTTATTAAAAATACTAAACGTTTCCAAAAATCCTGCAAATAATTGTGGGCTCTGTTGGGGTTATTCCTGATAGCCCACACTTAAGTTCATAATTAATTGAGTGATTAAAATAATATATATCATTTAAATGCCCAATTGCAAATACTGTATGATTTAATTCAGTGACCAAATATGTCATGGAAAAATGTGCAACACCACTGGTTATTGCTTCTAGCATTTTCCAGAAATGATGAACATTTTTGAAAGCCATTTGGATTCACTGAAATTATTTTAGTTGAACCTAGTGAATTCCTTTGATGCTAGGGTTTAGGCAATCCCCATTTCAGGTTTAAAAGAAATTTAAACATGATGCACACATGCAGGGCCAGTCTAGTGCATACCAGAACTAGTGATGTGACACCAGCTGTCCTCTCCCGCGCAGAAGCGGGTCATGAGTGATGTGAGGGCTGCCATGGATTTCGGCTTTTCCTGTCCCAGGTGCCGGGCAAGCCACTCGTCGCGGATGTTATGTTTGAAGGCCGCGAGGGCCTCCGCATTCGGACAGTCGATGATTTGATTTTTCTTAGTTAAGAACCGTGTCCAGAATTGTCTGGCCGATTCGTCTGGCTGCTGAATTATATGGCTTAGGTCGTCAGCGTCTGGTGGTCGCACATACGTGCCCTGGAAGTTATCAAGGAATGCGGCTTCCAGGTCCTCCCAACACCCAATTGATTCTGCTGGCAAGCTGTTAAGCCAATGCCGAGCTGGTCCTTTAAGCTTGAGTGGGAGGTATTTGATGGCGTGAAGATCATCACTGCGGGCCATGTGGATATGAAGGAGATAGTCTTCGATCCCAACCGCGGGGTCTGTTGTGCCATCATAAGATTCAATATTCACGGGTTTAAACCCTTCGGGGATTTGATGATCCATTACTTCATCTATGAAGCATAGTGGGTGTGCGGCGCCTCTGTATTGGGCTACATCACGACGAAGCTCAAAAGAGCTTTGTCTACTGTGTTCGGCGCGGCCGGACTTGCTGTGTCCGGCGCGACGGTTGTCGTCACGTATCATGGGGCGCCCACGCGATCCATAGATCGATCTTAATTGTCTTGCCTTTTCCTCCAATATATCTCGCAAGTCCAGAGCGTTCCCCTGTGACCTTGTGCTTTTCGAGCGATGCCGGGGTACGGTTCTAGTGGAGGGCCTAGAGGCCTCTCTGTTGCGGCCACGGGGTGGTCGGTCAGCCGTATTGTGCGCTGGTGATGCAGGTTTATATGCCTCCTCCTCTAATCAGGGGAGCAGCTTGCATTTGGGGTAGCTTTTGGAGGGCCGTTCGAGCTCATGCTCTTCGGCCGCAAGGACTTCAGTCCATCTGTCGGCTAGCAGATCTTGATCAGCTCTAAGTTGTTGCTGCTTTTTCTTGAGGCTGTTTGCCGTGGCCATAAGCCTGCGTTTAAAACGCTCTTCTTCGACGGGATCCTCAGGCACGACAAAGTCGTCATCGTCGAGGTTTGCCTCGTCTCCGGAGGGAGGCATGTAATTATCATCCTCTACCTCTTCGTCTACCGCTCTCTCATGAGGGCTGGCTTCTCCGTCCTCCTGTGCTGAATCTTGCTGGAGGGGGTTGTCTTCGGCACTGTCTGGGGTATTATTATCTCCGGTGCCGGAATCTCCATTCTTGCTGTGGCGGGATTTAGAGCGGCGCCGCTGACGCCGGCACTTGGGCTGTTTCTTGGAGGGGTCATCCTCCGCTATTCCTTTGCCATTCCCATCCTTTGGGATATCACCATGTATATGTCATATGATGAGGTGGCTTTCCAGTGCCCAGTAGGCGCTGGTTCTTGGTCGTCTTCGGCATCGTCGTCCATACCGTCGATGTCTTCGGAGTCGAAGTCTAGCATGTCGGTTAGATCGTCGACAGTGGCTACTAAGTGGGTGGTGGGTGGGCTTTGAATTTCTTCGTCGTCCGCATCCCAACCGTCCTAACCGCAGTCCAGCCATGGCTCTCCTGATAACGAGAGATACCTTAGCGAACTCAAGATGCCGCCGAAAGGTGCATGTTGAAAGATGTCGGCAGCGGTGAACTCCATGATCGGCGCCCAAACGGATTCGATTGGAGGGGTCGTGGGAGGTTCGAAGTCCGGCGAGGAGTCCGGCACCTCGGAGTCACGAGCTTCACAAGGGATAAGGTCGGTATTCGGCTCCATCGCCGCAGAGGTTGCAGCTCTCGAGGCGGTGTCTAGCCACCCGTCCTCGATCTGCGCAGCCGGCTCCGAATTGAGGGTCGGAGCGGACTCGTGTGCGGCCTCCAGGGCACTGTCCGGCTGCAGAGCTAAATCATGCTCATCGTGACAGTGCGGCGCACTCGGCTGTGGCTCGAATCCATCAAAGATCAAGTCTCCGCGGATGTCAGCCGTGAAGTTCAAACTTCCAAATCTGACCTGATGGCCAGGGGCGTAGCTTTTGATCTGCTCCAGATGGCCAAGCGAATTGGCCTGCAGTGCAAAGCCGCCGAATACGAAGATCTGTCCGGGGAGAAAAGTCTCACCCTGGACTGCGTTGTTGTTGATGATCGAAGAAGCCATCGAGCCTATTGGTGACAAAACAGAGGAACTCTCAATGAAAGCACCAATGTCGGTGTCAAAACCAGCGGATCTCGGGTAGGCGGTCCCGAACTGTGCGTCTAGGCGGATGGTTACAGGAGACAAGGGGCACGATGTTTTACCCAGGTTCGGGCCCTCTTGATGGAGGTAAAACCCTACGTCCTGCTTGATTGATATTGATGATGTGGGTATTACAAGAGTAGATCTACCACGAGATCAAGGAGGCTAAACCCTAGAAGCTAGCCTATGGTATGATTGTTGTTCGTCCTATGGACTAAAACCATCCGTTTTATATAGACACCGGAGAGGGCTAGGGTTACACAGAGTCGGTTACAATGGTAGGAGATCTACATATCCGTATCGCCAAGCTTGTCTTCCACGCCAAGGAAAGTCCCATCCGGACACGGGACGAAGTCTTCAATCTTGTATCTTCATAGTCTTGGAGTCCGGCTGCTGATGATAGTTTGGCTATCCGGACACCCCCTAGTCCAGGACTCCCTCACCGGGAAAACCCAACAATTGACCAAAGATATGATTCGGAGCCGATGCATATAGTGCTATAAGTTCGGGATGCCGCACTCATGAGAGTGTTCGGTCTTCTCACACCATGTTATGGGGTGCTTAAGCCCCTGGTGTATTGGCCGTACCAAAGTGTATGGCTGCATAATGTCATGACTGAACATATATATAAAAAAGGAATACAATAATAGATAGAAGCTATGCATTGTTTATTATTTAGGGGCTGCTATGAAAGCAGAACGATACAAATACTGCGATAAGCAAGAGATGGGATTATTTGACATGTCCCCCTCCAGGGGCAAGCTGCGGGTTTTGTAAATAAAAACATGTATTTAACTCGTTATAGAGGCCACCTGGACATTCGACGTGGCTTGTCCTCACCCTGGCTGTTGCATGGTGTGTTCGGCGAGTGTATTGCCGGACAGGCCTTCTGAGTAGTTGGGTCCTGAAAGTTTATATATAAAAAAAGGAAAACGGCTGAATAGGGAGCCCCTAAGTGCGGTTGAGCAGCATTCTGGCCGTGCCGTAGTTGTGCCCCTCCCCTTATTCCCATGGTATTTTCAAAGCATAATTATGTACGCGTGGTACCGATAGCACCATCTGACAAGGGCTGGGGTTGGTGCCGCACTGCTATGCTTGCTTGGATCATGCCGGCCGGCTATGTTGTAGGTTGCTTCGGGCGCGCTTGACGTTGTCCGGACGTTTGATACCCGGATTGGAGAGCTGCCTTGAGAGGCTGCTCTGTACTTCCGCCGCCAGGGCCGCCGTGTGCTCCTCCGTTCGGAGAGAGCGTTCGGTGTTTCCATTCACCCTGATGACTCCGCGAGGGCCTGGCATCTTGAGCTTGAGATATGCGTAGTGCGGCACCGCATTGAACTTTGCAAATGCGGTTCATCTGAGAAGGGCGTGATAGCCACTGCGGAATGGGACTATGTCGAAGATTAACTCTTCGCTTCGGAAATTATCCGGGGATCCGAAGACCACTTCGAGTGTAACTGAGCCTGTATAGCTGGCTTCTACACTCGGTATGACACCTTTAAAGGTTGTCTTTGTGGGTTTGATCCTTGAGGGATCTATACCCATTTTCGCACTGTATCCTGATAAAGCAGGTTCAGGCTGCTGCCGCATCCATGAGGACTCTGGTTAGGTGAAATCCGTCAATGATTGGGTCTAGGACCAATGTGGTGAATCCGCCGTGATGGATGCTAGTGGGGTGGCCCCTTCGATCAAACGTGATCGGGCAGGAGGACCATGGGTTGAACTTTGGGGCGACTGGCTCCAACGCATAGACGTCCTTGAGAGCACGCTTCCGCTCCGCCTTGGGGATGTGGGTTGCGTATATCATGTTCACCGTCCACACTTGCGGGGGGAATCCCTTCTGTCCTCTGTTGTTCAGCGGCCGGGGCTCCTCCTCGTCATTGCTACGCAGCCCCTTGTCTCTGGTTTCGGCACTTAACTTGCCTGCTTGCTTGAACACCCAACAATCCCTGTTGGTGTGATTGGCTGGTTGTTCGGGGGTGCCGTGTATCTGGCACGAGCGGTCGAGTATCCGGTCTAAGTTGGATGGGCCCGGAGGGTTTCTTTTGAATGGCTTCTTCCGCTGACCGGGTTTAGAGCCTCTAAATCCGGCGTTAACTGCCGTATCCTCAGTATTGTCACCGTTAATGCGGTGCTTGTTGCGACGTGACCTGCCATTGTTGTCCTTGGTATCCGAATTACCAGGGCTCTTGGTTATGTTATTGCTACGAGCTAGCCAGCTGTCTTCGCCCGCACAAAAGCGGGTCATGAGTGTCGTGTGGGATGCCATAGATTTTGGCTTTCCCTGTCCTAGGTGTCGGGCAAGCCATTCGTCTCAGATGTTGTGCCTGAAGGCTGCAAGGGCCTCGGCGTCCGGACAGTCGACTATTTGTTTTTTCTTGGTTAGGAACCGCGTCCAGAATTGTTTGGCCAATTCTTCTGGCTGCTGGATTATGTGGCTTAGGTCATCGGCGTCGGGTGGTCGCACATAAGTGCCCTGGAAGTTGTCAAGGAATGCGGATTCCAGGTCCTCCCAGCAACTAATTGACTCTGCTGGCAGGCTGTTAAGCCAATGTCGCGTTGGTCCTTTAAGCTTGAGCGGGAGGTATTTGATGGCGTGTAGATCATCACTGCGGGCCATGTGGATATGAAGGAGATAATCCTCGATCCATACCGCGGGATCAGTTGTGCCATCGTATGATTCAATGTTTACGGGCTTAAAACCCTCAGAGATTTGACGATCCATTACTTCGTCTGTGAAGCACAGTGGGTGTGCGGCACCCCTGTACTGGACTATATCGCGGCGCAGCTCGGATGAGCTTGGTCTGTTGTATTCGGCCTGGCCGTATTTATCATATCCGGTGTGACAGTTATCATCACGTGATGCGGGGCGCCCATGCGATCCGTAGATCCATCTTGCTTGCCTTGCCTTGTTCTCCAATATGCCTCGCAGGTCTGTTGCGTCTCCCCGTACTCTGGCATGTTTTGAGCGGTGCCGGGGTGCGGCTTGGGTTGAGGGCCTGAAGGCCTCTCTGTCGCGGCCACGGGGTGGCTGATCGGGCGCATTGTACGCTGGTGATGTAGGTTTAGTTGCTTCCTCCTCAAGTTGGGGTAGCGGCCTGCGTTTTGGGTAGCTCTTGGAGGGGCGTTCGAGTTTATACTCTTCGGCCGCCAGGACTTCGGTCCATCTGTCGGCTAGCAAGTCTTGGTCAGCTCTAAGATGCTGTTGTTTTTTCTTGAGGCTGCATGCCGTGGCCGTAAGCCTGCGTTTGAAATGCTCTTGTTCGACGGGATCCTCTGGCACGACAAATTCGTCGTCGTTGAGGCTTGCCTCGTCTTCGGAGGGAGGCATATAGTTGTCGTCCTCAACCTCTCTGTTGGCCGCTCTCTCATGAGGGCTGGCTCCGTCGTCCTCCTGCACTGAATCCTGCTGGAGGGGGTTATCTTCGGCACTATCCGGCGTGTTGTTATCTCCGGTGCCAGATTCGCCGTTCTTGCTTTGGCGGGATTTAGAGCGACGCCGCTTACGTCGGCGCTTGGGTTGCTTCTTGGAGGGGTCATCCTCTGTTTTTTCATCGCCATCCTTTGCTTTGGGGGTGTCCACCATGTATATGTCATATGACGAGCTGGCTTTCCAGTTCCCTATAGGTGCTGGTTCTTGGTCATCTCCTTCATCGGCGTCCATACCGTCGATGTCTTCGGAGTCGAAGTCGAGCATGTCGGTTAAATCGTCGACAGTGGCTACGAAGTGGGTGGTGGGTGGGCCTCGAATTTCTTCGTCGTCCGTATCCCAACCATGCTGATCGTAGTTCGGCCAGGGCTCTCCTGACAAAGAGAGAGACTTTAGTGAATTCAGGATATCGCCAAAGGGCGAGTGCTGAAAGACGTCCGCGGCGGTGAACTCCATGATCGGATCCCAATCGGGTTCGATCGGAAGGGGTGCGGAAGATTCGGAGTTCGGAACGGAGTCCAGCACCTTGGAGTCACGGGCCTTGCAAAGGACTAGGCTGGTATTCGGCTCTATCGCCGTAGAGATTGCGGCTCCTGGGACGGTGTCCAACCGTCTGTCCCTGGTTAGCGCAGGCGGCTCCGAACTAATGGTAGCAGCGGACTCCTGAGCGGCACTCTAGGCGCTATCCGGCGGCAGAGCTAGATCATGCCCATCGAGACAGTGCAGCGCGCTCGGCCGTGGCTCGAATCCGTCGAAGATCAAGTCCCCGCGAATGTCGGTCGTGTAGTTTAAGCTTCCAAACCTGACCTGACGGACGGGGCGTAGCTTTCGATCTGCTCCAGATGGCCAAGCGAGTTGGCCCGCAGTGCGAAGCCACCGAATATGAAGATCTGTCCGGGGAGAAAAGTCTCACCCTGGACCGCGTCATGATTGATGATCGAAGAAACCATCAGGCCTAAAGGCAACGACACAGAGGAACTCTCAATGAAAGCACCAATGTCGGTGTCAAAACCGGTGGATCTCGGGTAGGGGGTCCCGAACTGTGCGTCTAGGCGGATGGTTACAGGAGACAAGGGACACGATGTTTTTACCCAGGTTCGGGCCCTCTCGGTGGAGGTAAAACCCTACTCCTGCTTGATTAATATTGATGATATGGGTATTACAAGAGTTGATCTACCACAAGAGCAGAGAGGCTAAACCCTAGAAGCTAGCCTATGGTGATTGTTGTTCGTCCTATGGACTAAAACTCTCCGGTTTATATAGACACCGGAGAGGGCTAGGGTTACACATAGTCGGTTACAATGGGAGGAGATCTTCATATCATATCGCCAAGCTTGCCTTCCACGCCAAGGAAAGTCCCATCCGGACACGGGACAGAGTCTTCAATCTTGTATCTTCATAGTTCGGGAGTCCGAGCAAAGGTCAAAGTCCGGCCATCCGGACACCCCCTAATCCAGGACTCCCTCAACCACCATCATCCAATGCCTTGCCAATTTCCTTCAGCTTTATTGATTTTGCATTGTGAGGTCAAACCGACAAGAAAAAGGAATATAATTCGCTCTTCAGAACTCATTCATGCATGATACTGACAAACACTACTCCGATGAAAGGCAAAGTCATGATACGAGGATGGAATATGTACAAAAAACTGGACGGCTTGACATATTCACACCTATGATGTGGTAACTAAGCAGAAAGAACTTCAACAAATTAGAAGCACTGCAAGCTAGACACCATACGGAAGGTGCAATCAATATCACTCTGCCAAGTTAAAACTGTCTTGTCATAGGTGGCATTCATCAAACTAGAAGCAATACATGCTAGAAATCATATTCAAGACACAAACCAATATCACACTGCCAACTTAAAGGTGTCCCATCATAAGTGACTGATGCAAGATACACAAGAAGAGTAGGTTCATGTAAGAACATGGTGTGGTAGACAGATATAGTATGTACCAAAAATAGGAAAGCGTGTCATATTCACATGTATCATGTGTAAGCTAAGCAGATGCAGTTTACACTAATTAGGATATCACACTACCAAGTTAGAGCAAGCACCTTGGATGGTGGAGTAGGGGAGCGGAGAATTGGATCTTGTAATGCACTAGCAGTACAAGGAGAATCAGTACAAATGCTCCGTTTATGTTCCTGCAGAGGACCACCATCATCGCCTTCCTTACTCTTTTCCTTCCTCTTTCTTGATTTTGCCTTGTCAAGTCAAACCCACAAGAAAAAGGAATAAAATTTGCTCTTCAGAACTCATTGATGCATGATACTGATGAACACTACTTTCATGTAAGGCATCCGCATGATAGGAGGATGGAATATGTACGAAAAACAGGACGGTGTGACATATTGACATGTATGATGTATAAAGTGTAAACTAAGCACAAGCTGTTTGAACTTGTTAAAATCAATCCAAGCTAGAAACCATATGAAAGACGAAACCAATATCACTCTGCCAAATTAAAAGGGTGCCCTAACAAATGTATTTGACCAAATTAGAAGCAATACATAGCAACATGTTAGAAATAATATGCAATATGCAATGAATAAAGGTGACTTATCATAAGTGATTGATGCAGGATACAGAAGAGAGGTAGTTTCATGTAAGAACAAGGTTAACACATAGATGTAGTGTGTACCAAACATAGGAAGGCATGTCATATTCACAGGTATAATGTGTAAACTAAGCAGATGCAATTTACCCTAATTAGAAGCATTACAATCTAGACACCGTATGCAACATGCAACCACATATCACACTGCGTGTAGGGGAAGTGCGGTTTTCAAGTATAGAGCTACGTTCAATATCTTCATTTAGGCTTGCTGTTTCTTGAGAATCATGTGGAGAGGATGAAACTGCATTCTTTATAAGAGTAGCACGTCTCATACTAACCCACGGGCGTGACTGTCTCATCATAAGCGATAGATGCAGGATACACAAGAAAAGTATTTGGAACTTGCACTGCAGTACGAGTAGCAGGAGAATCGACAGAGGTCATCTATTTCGGTTGCTCCAGAGGACCACCGTCATTCTGTGCCTTCGTCCTTTCAGATTTTGCCTTGTCAAGTAAACACATAAGAAAAAGGAATGAAATTCGCACTTCCAAATTCGTTGATGCATGAACGAACAATGTATGGCAACCACATTGTAGGAGGATGGAATATGTATGAAAAACACTAAGCAGAAGGCATTTCAACAAATTGAAAGCAATGCAATCTAGACACCATATGAAAGATTCAACCAAAATCACTCTACCAAGTTAGATGTGTCTCATTATAAGTGGCACTTCAACAAATTAGAGGCAATACATGTTTGAAATGATATGCATGATGCAACCAATATTACACTATCAATGTCAGGACCCCGACTCAATGCCACATAGATCTAGCATGTAACACTTCATATCACTTTGCGGCCTCACGCACGGTATTCCCACGGGTGTCGCCTTACCGTTACCCGGGACCGTTTGCGCCTTTTGGCACACGTATATGACAGTGCCGCTAGCATCCATATGATAAGGAGCCCGGGCTGACATGGCTAGTCGTAAATCCAAAGTGGCACAAACTTACAGGGACAGGCATCCATGACCCAGCATCGAACGTGTCGGTCATCAGCGAGTGAATCCAGGCTGTAGCACTGGGCTAGCAGGACTCCGGTGAACCGGGCTGTAGCGGGCTAACAGGACTCTAGTATTCATCGCGTGACATTTCCCCGAAGGGACAGACACAGGAACGAAGAAGGACACATGCCGGCCAGCCTAAGTGTTCCGGAGCAGTAGCAAGCTACCATGGCTCGGTGGAAACACTAGGAGACATTTCCCCGTAAGAGAGGCTACTAAAGATAAACAACTAGATGGTCAGATCCCACACATACCAAGCATTTCAATAACATACACACAATATGCTCGATATGTGCAAATACAACATGGCATCACAACATGACTCTATGACTCAAGTAATCTATTCAATAGGCTCCGAGGAGCGAGATATTACAAACATGGGTCTCATGACCCAACATTCAGAACATACAAATCAAGCACAAGCGGAAGCTATCATGTCTGAGTACAGACATCTATAAATGAAAAAGGCTGAGAAGCCTGACTATCTACCAAATCCTGCCGAGGCACAAGATCATAGCTGAGGTAACAAGCTAAACGTCGAAGACCACGCGGAAATACTAGTGAGACTGAAGTCTCTCTGCAAAACATAAAATAGGCAAACGTGAGTACAAATGTACCCAGCAAGACTTACATCAGAACTATCTACATATGCATCATTATCAACAAAGGGGATGGTGGGGTTTAACTGCAGCAAGCTAGCTTTGACTCGGTGGCTATCCTAAACTACGACTGCAAGCAACTCTTTTGAGGTGGCGCACACGAGTCCACATATTCACCATATCAATACACCACTATGGATCCGCTCCCGTCTCCCTACGAGAACGCCATCCATAGCACTCACGCTTATCTTGCGTATATTAGAGTATCCACTTTCACTTGTCTATGAACTGATATGAGCAACCCAGAAGTCCTTTTCCGCGGACACGGCTATTCGAATAGATCATATTAACCCTACAGGGGTGTACTTCTTCACACACGCTCTCACCACTTACCGCCGTTTACACGACATGTACTCGGCAACCTTCAAGCGGAAGCCCAACGTGGGTGTCGGCCACGGCCTGCCTAAACACTCGAGTCTCTAGTCCAGGTTTATCGCCTATTCGGGTTCCATCCATGAGGAGATCCGGCCGGAGTTTCGCTCACAGCCCCAAACGATGTGAACAGGGTTCCCGAGACACCAAACGGGCGCCCGGTACACCGTGCCACGTGCCTACCGCATCACAGCCCACCCCTACGGTCAGCGCTGCGCACGGCCTCCAGCATACTACAAACACCAGAAACTACTTGCAACTCCTGGACAGAGGACAAGGGTGATCAAGAAGCCGAGAGGGTCCATTGGTTTCGGGCCCAATGCGTGGTAGTAGCTGAATCATGGATCACAAACACAGAACTCAGTTCCTGAGGACGGCTGCAATGAGACAACCCACCATGTACTCCTACATGGCCTCTCACCGCTACCTTTACCAAATCGTGTTCATACACTTAGCTCACACACAGTAGGACATGTTCACACGCCTCTGATTCATCCCCGATGAATCAGACCTGACTCAACTCTAAGCAGTAGCAGGCATGACAAACAAACATGAATGAGTAGGCACATCAGGGCTCAAACAACTCCTACTCATGCTAGTGGGTTTCATCTATTTACTGTGGAATGACAGGTCATGCAAAGGATAAAGGGGTTCAGCTACCGCAGCAAGTAACAAATATGTCGTTGTTGTCCTAATGCAGTAAAAGAGAGCAGGAGCGAGAGAGTGGGATTTTATCGGAATGAACAAGGGGGTTTTGCTTGCCTGGCACTTCTGAAGATAACATTGAGTCTTCATCAGTGTCAACGATCACATCATCAGTATCACGTCTATCGAGAGGGAACAAATACCGGCAACACAGAAAGGGAACACAATCAATGCAATGCACAATATGATGCATGATCATGACATGGCAAAATGAATGTGTTTTGGGCTAATGCAACTAAAACCAGATTAAATGAAGTTGGTTTGAATCCAAGATTCAAATTCAAACTCCATATGTGATTATTCAAATGCCATGTAATTGATTTGTGCTAAACAGCAGCTATAAGTTGTTCTAACATGCATGAAAATGGTACAGATGGATTCCTTGAATTTTTCTGATAATTTTTCATATATAATTTATTTAATTTGGAGTTACGGTTAATTTTCTATGATTTTTAGAAGTTTTAGGTATTTTCTGGAATTTCCTGAATATTTAGAATTAAAATAATTCCAGAAAATGAATTATGGCGTCAGCATTGCGTCACTATGACGTCAGCAGGTCAACAGACGCTGCTGGTGGTCAAACCTGACCAGTGGGGTCCACTGGTCAGTGACTGAGGCTGGTTAGTGTCAATGGCAGGTGGGGCCGGGTCAACAGACACGTCAGCAGGTCAATACTGACGTGTGGGGTCGGTCAACGTCCATGTCAGCATGGTCAAAGCTGACGGGTGGGGCCCATGTGGTTAGTTAAACTAAACAGAAAAAATACTAATCCTAATTAGGCGCAGGGGCCCACATGGCAGTGGCTCATAGGGTGATTAGCCCCTAATTAAGTGGCCACATCGGCGAATGACGCCGGCGACCACGGCGACGGCGAGACCTCGCCGGAGTTGCTCGGGACGGCGCTACGGCCCGCGGCTGGTCGCGCTGAGGGCACCAAGAGGAAGCCCGTGCTCCCGCACATCTAGGGGGACCCACGAGAGGGCGTGGGGTGGCCGGAGTTGAGCGCGGCATCGACCCCGGCGGCGGCCGGAGCTCGGGGGTTCGCGGGACCGGCGCTGCGGTGTGCAAACAAGATAGTGGTCGCGCTAGTTTTACTCTACGGGACGCAACGAGTGCAACGGACGCAGGCGTGGGACCATTTGGTCACCGGGGCTTCACCGGCGACGAGCCCGTGCGGCGGAGCGTCTCGGCTCCGGTGGAGGGAGCGGCTAGGGGGTGAATTAAGCAAAGAGGCATGGGGGAAATATGCAGCGGCTCACCGCGGTTCTTCTGGTGCTGCTGGCGAGGCAGGGGAGGCACGGGGTCCGGCGAATCGACGGAGGGGAGCTTCGGTGGCCGGCGACGGAACGGCGATGGTGGCGGCGTTGCAGGGCTTCCGGAGGGCCGTGGGTCGGTGGGGAGGAAGGAGGGGGTCG
The DNA here is from genome assembly GCF_002162155.2 of Triticum dicoccoides. Lineage (NCBI taxonomy): Eukaryota > Viridiplantae > Streptophyta > Magnoliopsida > Poales > Poaceae > Triticum > Triticum dicoccoides. The sequence continues at coordinate 688,457,540 of NC_041389.1, read as the reverse complement.
AGGCGGAGCTCCCTGGGGCGTCGGTGAGGCGTGGGGAGCACGGTGGCTGCGGCAATCGGCGTCGGTGGCGATGGGCTCCGCTCGGGCGCGTGCAGGGAGGGAAGCAGAGGAGGGAACGGGGTCCAGGGGAAGAGAGGGGAGGTGCAGGGGGCGAGGGGAAGTGCGTGGCGTCACCAGAGGGCTCGGGGAGGAAGCAGGAGGTGGCCAGAGCAGGGTGGAGGTGGCGCACACGGCGGCGTCGCGGTGTCCGCGTCCTTCTGGCGAGGAGGAAGATGACAGGGGAGTAGCGGTGGCGGGCTGGGCCGTGCTGCTGGGCCAGGTGGGCTACCAGGTGAGCGCCAGGTAAGGTTTCTCTCCTCTCTTTTATTTCTATTCTGTTTTATATTTTTCTATTTCTGCAATTTGTTTTTGATTTGTTTTAAAATATCAAATCATTTTATAAAATCCTGGAAATAATTATGGGTACTTACTGAATTATTTCAGTGACCCTTATCAATTCCCAACATTTATTTGAGCATTTAAATTATTTATAGTATTTAAATGCCCAAAGTCAAATACAATATGATTTAATTCAAAAATCCAAAATGACCTAAGAATATAATCATCATTTTTGGCAGAGGTTTCCACCTTAACCAGAAATCATGAACTTTTCTTAGGAACCTTTTGGGTTTATTGAAAAGATTTTAATTCACCCTAGTTGAGTTGATTTAATGCTAGGGTTTGAACATCCCCATTTCAATCTTAGGCAAAATTTAAACATGATGCAAACATGAAGCTAGCCTAGAGCACTACCAGCAGCTAGGGATGCGACAACTCACCCCCACTAAACAAGAATCTCGTCTCGAGATTCAAGCGTAGGGTAGGATGAAGGGGAAACGCAAACTAGTACAATCTTCACGATCCAGGGTGCACTTCAGTTGAACGTTGATTCATTCACCATCATTGTCTTGATGTCTTGTTCTGAGAACTCCAGTTATTATGACAATGAGAGGAGAAGGAGACTCTAGAAGGATCGATCTTCTTGAAGGTCGAACAACTCAGGATTAACTCACAGAATGAGACATAGCAACATCTCTCGAGCTGAGAGACGAAGCATACCTCTAGAGGGATGGAGTGGAGCAGGTGACGAGGTTCACTAGGTAGACAACAATTCCACACCTAAGAAGGTGGTAAACGATTGTCAACGTAGCGAGGAGTAGAGTTGCCATGATACCACGACGAAACATCCTGGAGGGGGGGGGTGATTCGTAGATTATTATCTTAAGTGGCAAAAAGAATTACATTTGATATAGAGATCGTTAAGACTCTCTATATCAGCCTAAGGCAAATCACAGCAATCGATTGGCGGGGGTCGGTAGAATGGCATACTCGGACTTGGATGATGTGGATTACCTTGTTGAAGACAACGTAATGGATGATTTTGCTTATCACCGGAAATGGAAGAGACCCATGGTAGAATGGCACATTGGCGGTGCAAGCTAGGAACAAAATGCAAATGCTGGGAATGATTCTGGTAACTGGGGAAGAACCCAACAAAAGAGAGTGAATTCACTGTTTGAAAAGGTCATAGCATTTGCCGAGGAAACTGAGAGGAATCCCAGTTAGAGATGATGATAACACGTAGCGCTTGTGCGTGCTCTCAAGAACTTGAGCATTTCCACAATCATCAAGGTTTTTATCAACAACCGCGTCAAGGGTGCTGACAACACAACATACTACCATGATGAATAGCGATGGACGATGCAGATGCGAAGGAGGATAACACTTTCTCATATTTCACCTTAGCGAGGCCAAGCAAATAAAATCTGGATGATCGACCGAGAGACATTTAGCACTCCGCTTCTAATGTTCTCCTTGATGTGCTAGTATAACCCATTCATAGATATGGTTTGATATCTAAAACATCAAGTAAAAGGTCGGACTTCGGGAACACAAAAATCCATAGGGGCAACTAGGGAGCAAATCCTACGAAATCCCTATGGGGGGGGGGGGTGGCCAACTTCCTCAAACAAGATACTATAATAATAGGTCTACCGGATGGGTGTGTTGGCCACGACATCCACCTTACCGGTTATCGAGAGACCAATATTATAGTTCTTAGGGAAATGTTCCAACCATCATATCTGCCTGAGATTCAGCTCTGGTTGGTGTTAGGATATTCCAGGCTCATCGAGTCTTAGGAACAAAAATGAAAGTTTGCAACACAAATCGATGAGATGACGTTGCGGGATTCTCGGGAGATGAACTACGATAGCAAGCTCCAAAACATGAGCTGGTTCTGCTACAAACATGTGAACACGTTGTCCCAGACAAGCATGACCACGTGGTAGTCTTATAATAAAACACTACCGAGTTCAGGAGGGGGAACCATCAACGAGGGTATCGAAGTTCTTTCATAAGTCCGGATTAGCTCTTATGAAGGAACTCCTTCTCCTTGAACAAATCAATCAGTGGCTTGGTGTGCTAGGGATACATATAGATTGAAGGTTGCAAGTCTTCAAACCACAGCATTCTTCGCACGTGTGCATGACTGATTTGGAATGATTCCAAAGAAAGCAACATTGACTTTCTCGAATCCACGGCGGCAACTTGCATCAGATGCACATGAATTAAAGGAAGTCACTACCTTCATCCAAACATATGCTTCATGAGCTAGCATGAACAAATGCTTTCAAAAGTTTCCAACACTAGCTTAATGTTCAGCAAAATTATGGAGAAGACAAGGATGTTGTCAATGGGCACAACAACAATTCATCTGGGTTTCCTTTTAGAAGGAATTCCATAGTTAAGTGAACAAGTGATAGCATTGGTCAGACCCAAAAGATATAATGGTGTATGCTCGAGGGATCAACCACGAATAAGACAACATTACGAGCATCGTTGGTACTGATTTGATTTGGCGATAGCCCACACTCAAATCAAAGGATTGATAAGACAATAGGTCCAGCAACTGATCACAAGGACCAATCGATGAAGATATCATCTTTCTTCAACACACACTACACAAGAATATCCCTTTGGAACGAACTAAGTCAGACAAGCTTTTATCTTCCAACTCTCCAAGTTGTTGTCTGGCTTAACCAACTAGCTCAGGGATATCTAACACCGATTCTTGGAGAGAAGGTGGTTCACAAGAAACCAACTTGATCACGAACTCAACATAGCGGTCAGCTGACAACCCGGTAACACCTCCAAGAAGATATTTGGAAAGTCACAAACCACCGGTATGTTACTAAGCTCGAGAACAATCTTGCTTTTGAGGGCAAGACGATATGATCAAATGAGTGAGGACTTGACAAGATCCTAACTCATCAATCGAAGGGTGCACCGAAATAAGGACTAGGTAGCACGATCAGTCTTAGAAGGATGATTCGAAAACCAACATACTAAGAATGAAATTATTATCCTTTAACTACCAAGCAACAGAGTTGCTAGCAGTATTGATTTCACACATCACAATTCATTTGTCGGTATTCCGGTTGCATCAACACGAGGGCCGAGGAATGAACAGTGATGGCAAGAAGTGTCACTGTACCAAGAGTTCATGGGATGGTGTGCAATTCCTATAACAATCTCGATATAAAATATGTAATACTCCAAGGTAGAGCAGAACCAAAAGCTGGATTGGCATTTGATCTGCGGAATACAACTACTTTGACCCAATCCTAGATATGGATGAGGTACTGGAGTTTGTTTCTCCAAGTCATTCAGGACAGAATGGCTTGACGTACCACAAGGGTAATAGGCATCGATAAACGAATGCATGCATACCCTTGGTATCAATTGATAGACGAGGGTCAGAATGCAAGTAAAGAGAACAACTCAAAGGAACATATAATTTTCTGAGTTGTGGATGCATAAATTAGTATGTCGAACCAAGTTCAACATATTTCTTCCGGATAACCCATGCAGAAAAGTAGAACTGGCAGAGTCACGATTTATGAATGGAGAACTCCTCAAGAATAATCCTGTTGTGATATTTTAGTTCAACGAGGAACTTCTGCCATAAGTAGTTCATGGTATTTGGAAGAAGAAGATACCACGGACTTCAAGGACTATCGCAAAGGTTACTAATATCCTAAAGTCACTAGCAATTACTATCAACATGAAGTAGGTAGAGTGAATCTCGGGTTCAAGAACCCAAGGAGTAGAATACCTACTACTAAGTGGCATCACGGGATGCTTTCGAGAATAAAAGCCAGAATCATCACACTGGGATCACAAAACATTGCTAGATTACTAGGTGATCCCCTAAGACACCTAGGGTCATAATAATATCTCCAACATATATGTCAAGGTAACAGAGTACCTCAACTTACTGATTAGTGTGGTTAATCTGGCCCAAAGGAACATTGAAACGGAAGGAAGGAATTTGCAAGTGCATCAGACTACTTAGAAACCTGGGATGACTCGGACAGCATAACGGCTATAATTGCTCAAAAAGATTTGAGACAATCATAAAAATGGTGGCATAACCACTCAGAAGCACAATATCAAGGTTCCGAGATCAACAATTAACATACGGAAGTAGTAGGAACTGAACTGAGACTTAAATCCAACAATCTTATAAGTCTACTGATTAGTAACACGTGATCCTAATAGAAAGAAGAGATAGCCTAGTTCTTAATCCCCGCAGGAAAGATAAGATGACTCAGATCAGAAGGGCATGAGGTATAAGGAGTAAAAGAGCCTTAGGTTCCATCCCACAATCAATTCCCTTATATAACTAAAGAATTTCTAGACTCAACTTCGACCAGTTTGGCTTGGTAATCCTACAGGCAGTCAAGCTCTGATACCAACGCTGTCAGGACCCCGACTCAATGCCACATAGATCTAGCATGTAACACTTCATATCACTTTGCGGCCTCACGCACGGTATTCCCACGGGTGTCGCCTTACCGTTACCCGGGACCGTTTGCGCCTTTTGGCACACGTATATGACAGTGCCGCTAGCATCCATATGATAAGGAGCCCGGGCTGACATGGCTAGTCGTAAATCCAAAGTGGCACAAACTTACAGGGACAGGCATCCATGACCCAGCATCGAACGTGTCGGTCATCAGCGAGTGAATCCAGGCTGTAGCACTGGGCTAGCAGGACTCCGGTGAACCGGGCTGTAGCGGGCTAACAGGACTCTGGTATTCATCGCGTGACATTTCCCCGAAGGGACAGACACAGGAACGAAGAAGGACACATGCCGGCCAGCCTAAGTGTTCCGGAGCAGTAGCAAGCTACCATGGCTCAGTGGAAACACTAGGAGACATTTCCCGGTAAGAGAGGCTACTAAGGATAAACAACTAGATAGCCAGATCCCACACATATCAAGCATTTCAATAACATACACACAATATGCTCGATATGTGCAAATACAACATGGCATCACAACATGACTCTACGACTCAAGTATTTATTCATTAGGCTCCGAGGAGCGAGATATTACAAACAGGGGTCTCATGACCCAACAATCAGAGCATACAAATCAAAGCACAAGCGGAAGCTATCATGTCTGAGTACAGACATCTATAAATGAAAAAGGCTGAGAAGCCTGACTATCTACCAGATCCTGCCGAGGGCACAAGATCGTAGCTGAGGTATCAAGCTAAACGTCGAAGTCCAAGCGGAACTACTAGTGAGACTGAAGTCTCTCTGCAAAAACATAAAATAGGCAAACGTGAGTACAAATGTACCCAGCAAGACTTACATCAGATCTATCTACACATGCATCATTATCAACAAGGGGGGGGGGGTGGTCGAGTTTAACTGCAGCAAGCCAGCTTTGAGTCGGTGGCTAACCTGAACTACGACTGCAAGTAACTCTTTTGAGGTGGCGCACACGAGTCCACATATTCACCATATCAATACACCACTATGGATCCGCTCCCGTCTCCCTACGAGAACGCCATCCATAGCACTCACGCTTATCTTGCGTATTTTAGAGTATCCACTTTCACTTGTCTATGAACTATGCAAGGGGTCCAAGTTTCCATATCCGAGGAATCCGGCTATTTGAATAGATGATGTTAACCCTGCAGGGGTGTACTTCTTCACACACGCTTTCGCCACTTATCGCCCTGTACACGTCATGTACCTCGGCAACCTTCAAGCGGAAGCCGGGCGAGGGAGTCTGTCAGGACCCCGACTCAATGCCACATCGATCTAGCATGTAACACCTCATATCACTTTGCGGCCTCACGCACGGTATTCCCACGGGTGTCGCCTTACCTTTGCCCGGGACCGTTTGCGCCTTTTGGCACACGTATATGACAGTGTCGCTAGCATCCATATGATAAGGAGCCCGGGCTGACATGGCTAGTCGTAAACCCAAAGCGGCACAGACTTACAGGGACAGGCATCCATGACCCAGCATCGAACGTGTCGGTCATCAGCGAGTGAATCCAGGCTGTAGCACTGGGCTAGCAGGACTCCGGTGAACCGGGCTGTAGCGGGCTAACAGGACTCCGGTATTCACCGCGTGACATTTCCCCGAAGGGACAGACACAGGAACGAAGAAGGACACATGCCGGCCAACCTAAGTGTTCCGGAGCAGTAGCAAGCTACCATGGCTCGGTGGAAACACTAGGAGACATTTCCCCGTAAGAGAGGCTACTAAAGATAAACAACTAGATGGTCAGATCCCACACATACCAAGCATTTCAATAACATACACACAATATGCTCGATATGTGCAAATACAACATGGCATCACAACATGACTCTATGACTCAAGTAATCTATTCAATAGGCTCCGAGGAGCGAGATATTACAAACATGGGTCTCATGACCCAACATTCAGAGCATACAAATCAAGCACAAGCGGAAGCTATCATGTCTGAGTACAGACATCTATAAATGAAAAAGGCTGAGAAGCCTGACTATCTACCAAATCCTGCCGAGGCACAAGATCGTAGCTGAGGTAACAAGCTAAACATCGAAGACCACGCGGAAATACTAGTGAGACTGAAGTCTCTCTGCAAAACATAAAATAGGCAAACGTGAGTACAAATGTACCCAGCAAGACTTACATCAGAACTATCTACATATGCATCATTATCAACAAAGGGGATGGTGGGGTTTAACTGCAGCAAGCTAGCTTTGACTCGGTGGCTATCCTAAACTACGACTGCAAGCAACTCTTTTGAGGTGGCGCACACGAGTCCACATATTCACCATATCAATACACCACTATGGATCCGCTCCCGTCTCCCTACGAGAACGCCATCCATAGCACTCACGCTTATCTTGCGTATTTTAGAGTATCCACTTTCACTTGTCTATGAACTAATATGAGCAACCCAGAAGTCCTTTTCCGCGGACACGGCTATTCGAATAGATCATATTAACCCTACAGGGGTGTACTTCTTCGCACACGCTCTCACCACTTACCGCCGTTTACACGACATGTACTCGGCAACCTTCAAGCGGAAGCCCAACGTGGGTGTCGGCCACGGCCTGCCTAAACACTCGAGTCTCTAGTCCAGGTTTATCGCCTATTCGGGTTCCATCCATGAGGAGATCCGGCCGGAGTTTCGCTCACAGCCCCAAACGATGTGAACAGGGTTCCCGAGACACCAAACGGGCGCCCGGTACACCGTGCCACGTGCCTACCGCATCACAGCCCACCCCTACGGTCAGCGCTGCGCACGGCCTCCAGCATACTACAAACACCAGAAACTACTTGCAACTCCTGGACAGAGGACAAGGGTGATCAAGAAGCCGAGAGGGTCCATTGGTTTCGGGCCCAATGCGTGGTAGTAGCTGAATCATGGATGACAAACACAGAACTCAGTTCCTGAGGACGGCTGCAATGAGACAACCCACCATGTACTCCTACATGGCCTCTCACCGCTACCTTTACCAAATCGTGTTCATACACTTAGCTCACACACAGTAGGACATGTTCACACGCCTCTGATTCATCCCCGATGAATCAGACCTGACTCAACTCTAAGCAGTAGCAGGCATGACAAACAAACATTAATGAGTAGGCACATCAGGGCTCAAACAACTCCTACTCATGCTAGTGGGTTTCATCTATTTACTGTGGAATGACAGGTCATGCAAAGGATAAAGGGGTTCAGCTACCGCAGCAAGTAACAAATATGTCGTTGTTGTCCTAATGCAGTAAAAGAGAGCAGGAGCGAGAGAGTGGGATTTTATCGGAATGAACAAGGGGGTTTTGCTTGCCTGGCACTTCTGAAGATAACATTGAGTCTTCATCAGTGTCAACGATCACATCATCGGTATCACGTCTATCGAGAGGGAACAAATACCGGCAACACAGAAAGGGAACACAATCAATGCAATGCACAATATGATGCATGATCATGACATGGCAAAATGAATGTGTTTTGGGCTAATGCAACTAAAACCAGATTAAATGAAGTTGGTTTGAATCCAAGATTCAAATTCAAACTCCATATGAGATTATTCAAATGCCATGTAATTGATTTGTGCTAAACAGCAGCTATAAGTTGTTCTAACATGCATGAAAATGGTACAGATGGATTCCTTGAATTTTTCTGATAATTTTTCATATATAATTTATTTAATTTGGAGTTACGGTTAATTTTCTATGATTTTTAGAAGTTTTAGGTATTTTCTGGAATTTCCTGAATATTTAGAATTAAAATAATTCCAGAAAATGAATTATGGCGTCAGCATTGCGTCACTATGACGTCAGCAGGTCAACAGACGCTGCTGGTGGTCAAACCTGACCAGTGGGGTCCACTGGTCAGTGACTGAGGCTGGTTAGTGTCAATGGCAGGTGGGGCCGGGTCAACAGACACGTCAGCAGGTCAATACTGACGTGTGGGGTCGGTCAACATCCATGTCAGCGTGGTCAAAGCTGATGGGTGGGGCCCATGTGGTTAGTTAAACTAAACAGAAAAAATACTAATCCTAATTAGGCGCAGGGGCCCACATGGCAGTGGCTCATAGGGTGATTAGCCCCTAATTAAGTGGCCACATCGGCGAATGACGCCGGCGACCACGGCGACGGCGAGACCTCGCCGGAGTTGCTCGAGACGGCGCTACGGCCCGCGGCTGGTCGCGCTGAGGGCACCAAGAGGAAGCCCGTGCTCCCGCGCATCTAGGGGGACCCACGAGAGGGCGTGGGGTGGCCGGAGTTGAGCGCGGCATCGACCCCGGCGGCGGCCGGAGCTCGGGGGTTCGCGGGACCGGCGCTGCGGTGTGCAAACAAGATAGTGGTCGCGCTAGTTTTACTCTATGGGACGCAACGAGTGCAACGGACGCAGGCGTGGGACCATTTGGTCACCGGGGCTTCACCGGCGACGAGCCCGTGCGGCGGAGCGTCTCGGCTCCGGTGGAGGGAGCGGCTAGGGGGTGAATTAAGCAAAGAGGCATGGGGGAAACGATGCAGCGGCTCACCGCGGTTCTTCTGGTGCTGCTGGCGAGGCAGGGGAGGCACGGGGTCCGGCGAATCGACGGAGGGGAGCTTCGGTGGCCGGCGACGGAACGGCGATGGTGGCGGCGTTGCAGGGCTTCCGGAGGGCCGTGGGTCGGTGGGGAGGAAGGAGGGGGTCGAGGCGGAGCTCCCTGGGGCGTCGGTGAGGCGTGGGGAGCACGGTGGCTGCGGCAATCGGCGTCGGTGGCGATGGGCTCCGCTCGGGCGCGTGCAGGGAGGGAAGCAGAGGAGGGAACGGGGTCCAGGGGAAGAGAGGGGAGGTGCAGGGGAGAGGGGAAGTGCGTGGCGTCACCAGAGGGCTCGGGGAGGAAGCAGGAGGTGGCCAGAGCAGGGTGGAGGTGGCGCGCACGGCGGCGTCGCGGTGTCCGCGTCCTTCTGGCGAGGAGGAAGACGACAGGGGAGTAGCGGTGGCGGGCTGGGCCGTGCTGCTGGGCCAGGTGGGCTACCAGGTGAGCGCCAGGTAAGGTTTCTCTCCTCTCTTTTATTTCTATTCTGTTTTATATTTTTCTATTTCTGCAATTTGTTTTTGATTTGTTTTAAAATATCAAATCATTTTATAAAATCCTGGAAATAATTATGGGTACTTACTGAATTATTTCAGTGACCCTTATCAATTCCCAACATTTATTTGAGCATTTAAATTATTTATAGTATTTAAATGCCCAAAGTCAAATACAATATGATTTAATTCAAAAATCCAAAATGACCTAAGAATATAATCATCATTTTTGGCAGAGGTTTCCACCTTAACCAAAAATCATGAACTTTTCTTAGGAACCTTTTGGGTTTATTGAAAAGATTTTAATTCACCCTAGTTGAGTTGATTTAATGCTAGGGTTTGAACATCCCCATTTCAATCTTAGGCAAAATTTAAACATGATGCAAACATGAAGCTAGCCTAGAGCACTACCAGTAGCTAGGGATGCGACAATCAACTTGAAGGTGTATCGTCAGAAGTGATTGATGAGGGATACACAAGAAAAGTAGTTTGATGTAAGAACATGGTTAATAGAAAGACGTAGTATGTACCAAAAACAGGAAGGCATGTCATATTCACAGGTATAATGTGTTAACTAAGCAGATGCAATTTACCCTAATTAGAAGCATTACAAGGTAGACACCATATGCAACATGCAACCACATATCACACTGCCAAGTAAGAGCAAGCACCTGCAATGGTGATGTGGGGGAATTGCAATCATCAACTAGAGAGCTACGTTGACTATGTTCATTTAGCCTTGCTGTTTCTTGAGAATCATGTGGGGAGGATGATACTGCACTCTTTAAACGAGTAGGGCATCTCACAGTAACCCACTGGGGTGATTGTCTCATCATAAGTGATTGATGAGGGATACAAAAGAGCATTGGTTTCATGTATGAACATGGTTAATAGACATATGTAGTATGTATCAAAAACAGGAAGGCATGTCATTATCAAAGGTATAATGTGTAAAGTAAGCAGATGCAATTTAACCAAATTGGAAGCAATACAAGCTAGACACCATATGCAACATGCAACCACATTTGACAGCGTGAAGTTAAAGCAAGCACCTGGGATGGTTGTGTGTGGCAATTGAGATCATCAACTATAGAGCTATGTTTACTGTCTCCAACTGTTGACACTGCACCCTTTATAGCGCTGAAACGCTTAGTGCTTATCTTCGAATTACACTGGAGAGACTTCTTGTCTTTTATTTTCTGCATTCATCAACACTATGTCAGAGTCTCAAATACCCATGCATAAAAAAACAATAGTGTGAGTATGGGTGAAGTGTGTGCAGAATTAGTACAGTGTAAAGGTAGCAGATAGCAGGTCGGTGAGAAATAAATGATGGGAGACATATGATAGCTCTACAACATGCATGGCACACTAAATTACTACATGATTTTATGAAAATAACAGTCGACTGAAAACAAATAGGTCAGTCCATTTTTCTGCATCGTATGATGTACAAAGAATGGGCAGATCGCCTTCATCTACCTCCAGCCAGTCAGTGTTGACGATCTTCCTCGAAACACCAATGACCACCGGCCCAGTCCCCTGCCTGCGCCCTCCCCTCGACCTCACCACACCGCCGTGCATGGCACCACCCCTCGGCCATCCATTCAAGCCCCACCGACCTCCAGATCGGGTGCAAGCAGCTCCTGCACCCCACACCCCTATGATAGACACTGATGCGCCACTTCCCCGGCGAACAGACGGACTAGGTGCTCTGCGAGCCTAAGCAGGTGCTGCTTATTTTAATTGCGGTTCGACTGACCCTAAATTGAAATCCAGGCGGGCTACTGACCTCTAGCAAATGTGAAATAGTAAAGGGAGGAAACCTTGTGCATGTAGTATCATGAAGAAGATGCAGTAAGAAGCGCTCGACTAGTTTCTTTCATGGAATGAATATGGTGTGAGCAGAGACGTAAGATTTGCATCAATAAGGGAAGAGGAGTACCTCTTTCTACTGGCAGTGTTGTGTCCTCCTTCTATTTTTCCAATGATCTTCTTGTGGTTCGCTGGAAGCGAGAAGTTGTGGAGGATGGTGGAGCCTTGGACGAACCCATGGACAAGTTGTTCAGTGTGGTGCGGTGGCCGTTTGTCGACGGCGGGGAACCAGATCCGAGGCGGCAAACAACGGCGTAGCGGGAACAGCTCCGGTGCGGTGGACGGTTGCGACAGTGGAGCGGCAGCGGTGAGGCGCAGGACGGCATGGTCGGAGTGGTTCTGGTATGGCGCACATCGGCGTCGGCGTCATGGAGGCATCTCTGCCTCGGCTTCAGCTGCTAAGTCCTTGAGGGCGTTGCGGTTGCAGTTGCATTGGACGATTACGTCGGGGTACCGCCTCCGGCGTGATGGAGGAGGGCGGCGGTGGATTGGGCGCTATGGCGTGGAGGACGGAGGAGGCTGGGGTTTTGCGGCTGGTGGAGAGGGCATTTTGGCGCCCACGGAGTATGAATGGGGAAACGGAGGGAGGGGAGAACTAAGGGGGAACAATGTTTCGGTTTGGGACGTGCTTGTTTGAAATTTGGGGAAAGTTACAAACTTTGCCCCCATCTAAAATTTCGGACATATTGCGGGTTGGGGGTAGGACAGTAATCTCAGGTGTCCCAAATGTGGGTGGGATTGATTTCGGCCGAGCGCATGGGTGTTTAGGCACCCACGGCGTATGAATGCTTCTCGGAGGCGGTTGAGACTGGCATCTTGGTGAAGTTACAAACCTACCCCGGTTTAGACCTTTGGACATCGGGATGATAGGCTACACGGGCCAGAGTCAGGACAGTAATTTCCTAACACCAAACATTAGTCTCGCACGGTTTCGGGTGACCAGAGGCTTATTTGGCGCTTCGTTCAATATTTGGCAGCAGAAGCATTAACGTTTTCCGTTCTCTTGAATTGAACTTTCAGGATTTGTCAAACTTCACAAATCTTTACTCTTGAAAATCCTAAATCTATGATTATTTTGGAATGGAGGGGGTACATTTGAATATACATTGTACACGAGTATATATTAAAAAATATGCAACTTACCTCAGTTCATGCATGGTTCCAGATATAATCTTCTTGGTTGCAAAAAAAATAGGTAGACATGCGTATGAATATATAGCATGTTCAAACGCACAACAAAGATGATGCCCCCTTTTAGATCCGATTTAGAAATGCCATTATCTCGGGTTCAAATAGATGAATGGACTTCCTATGAATTCGAATCTTCGAAATCCCCTTTATGTTGAATTCAACATGTATTCTATTTCGTCGCTAGCAATTTGGAATGTATCCATGCAAGTGACAAATGTATAAAGTGCTTCACACTAACAACATGGAGTGCACTAATTAATGTTTATATATGAATGGCAAAAGCAATCCATTGCATGTATTTCAAACCGCTCTCACTCTATGGATCGATAATATGAAATAAACACATGCACATGCTAGAGTTCAGTAGAGTATGGGTGTCTCATAGATCGATTTTCGTCCATACGCAATTTGCAAAATTCATGATCTCATCCAAAAATAATAATGCCATTTATATTTTAATTTAATGCGTAGAACCGCCTTTTACACATTGATGCAGTATGCCTCGGCCCGTTCTCACAAATGTGCTATATATCTCTCTATCTAACGCATAAGTGTACACACTTTATATGCATCGGCATTTCTCTTTCACACATGCTCACAATCTCTCTCGGGGTGTCTCACGCACATGCTCTCTCTATATCTCTTTCTTTCTCTTTCTGACTACTATGTACCACTCCTTTCACTAATATCAGTTGGAAAACACTATTTCTCTCACATGCATATATATACGCGCACGCTATCTACTAGCCCTCTATACGCACATATATATGCCTACGTGTCTCCTGCACACACATTATCTTTAGGCCTTTCTCGCACACATTGCCCCCGACCCCCCCCCCTAGACACACCTCTCTGTTAGTAGTTGGCAGATATGATTCCATCATATCATTCGGTAGGATATCCCTGATTGTTAGGCTGGATGGTAATACGAGGCAAAGTTTTACCCTAGTTCAGACCCTTGCAGTTGAGGAAAAAGCCTACTATTGGTACTGTATATTAGTGATAGGGGTGTGTACAAAGTACATGTGAATACCATGCATTGTGCGTGTGTGCATACTATCAACTAACTAGCCCCCAAGCTTCTATACCATACTCGGGGCCTAGGGTTACAAATCATATATAGTCGGCTTATCACCAGTGGGGATAGAGTCCTCCACGACACTGGTAGCTTCATGTTGTACGCCGAGTCCTCCACATGGGTCTTCATATAACGCGTCTCGGTCCAACCTATGTGGCGCAGGATGGAACCGACCCATGAGTCCTCATGTTGACCCACCACAACTAGAAATGATGGCCCACCACACCACACATGCAATCGGCCACTAAGAAAATAAGCATATATAATGGTACAATGTTATACATGAAAGTTAATTGCATGGTGCATCCGAAAATATTTGTTCTGCATTGTGTATGTTTATATATTCTCCTAAAATATGAGTCACGGGAAAGAGAAACGAAGGGCATATCTCTCCTTGTCTCCACCGGACACCCCCTCTTTCTACACCACTTTCACGTACGCACACAAACTATCTCTTGGCCCTCTAAAAGTATGCATGCCCACGACACATTCACGTGTGACGGTAACTGTATTTCAAGCTAAAGCACTATACGGTCACTGGACTTCAGAATATGCTCATTACGGTAACCGTATACATTCTCGTGGTGATCATATGGTATCTAGCTCACGATACGTCTCCGTATTTTGTTGATGACACTAACGGACTTTGCATTTGACGAGTGCTCCGTATTTGTTGACGACACTTACGGTCATTGTATTTGAAGCGAAAGCACGATATGGTCACTGGACTTTAGAATAAGCTCATCACGGTCACCACATACATTCTGTCATGCTAACCAACATGTGGTTGGATGGTTAGGAGGACAATGGTTTCTCGAGCCCACCAGGGTTAAAGTCCCGGTGCTCGCATTTATCCTGGGTTAATTTCAGTATTTTTCGGCGACGTGCGTTCAGTGGGAGGAGACGTTCCACTCGACTATGAGGCACCTATGGTGACTTCGTAAAATCTCAAGATCATATGTTGGCTCACTCTCTCGAAGGTGCTCATGGGGGTAGGGTCTGCATGTGTGCGCTTATACGGGTGAGTGCTTGCACGTATATATGAGCCCTTGCGTCTGTACCGTGTTAAAAAAATACATGTCATGATTATACGGTCACTGGCTCACCCATACAACTCCGTATTTTGTTTGATGACACAGCCAATTAACCAGTCAAACATTCCACGTGGCGCAACTAGTGTTGCCGGGCGCATAACCGTGGGGCCCCACCTGTCAGCCCGTATATGAAAGAAAGAAAGGGTAGTTTGAGTCTATAGTGTGTTAATAAAATACATTTTAGGGTGATCATACGGTCACTGGCTCACCATACAGCTACGTAATTTGTTGATGACACGATCAATTGACCAGTCAAACGGTCCACATTCAGCAGCGCACATTACCATAGGGCCCACCCGTCAACGCATATATGAAGGACAGAAATGGTAATAAATTAGTGGTCGGTGGGTATTTGAAGTTGTGAGACCTCTGGTTAGCAGTCGCCGGTGGTGGGGGGTGGTGGTGTTTATTGGGCGATGGCATGGGGATCGCCGGAGAAAAAGCTCGGCGCGAGGGGGGGCTAGAGGGATGGCCGGTGCAACGGTGGACCGGCGGTGGGGAGTGGTTTCGGGGCGGCGTGGCGGCGCGGGCTGGCCGCGGGCAGCGTGGGCCGGCGGTTCGGCCGATGGTGGTTGGCGGCATAGGGGGGTGGAGTTTGAAGATAAACTGCAGGCCCTTGATTTCGTATCCAACGGCTGGAAAATCTAATGACCAGAGATCAAAAAGTCAGTCGACTGACGTGTAGCCTCACCCCGCACGTACACATGCACGCACGCAAGACACACACGCATGCAGGCATGCAACAATGACACGTACACATAACAAAGACACGCACGCATGCAGGCTTGCAGCACTGACACGTACACATGCACTCACGAACACACGCACGTACGCACACATGCATGCAACACTGAAATGTACCCTTGCATGCACGCAACACTCGCATGCCACCATGCACACAACACACGACGCATGACACACGCTCAACCTATACGTGCATGCACCCTTTGTTAAGGACATGGATTGTTACGGGTATTAATCAATCTTATCTATGATAAGCAGCACATTGATGTTTGCAGCAGTCTTTATGAATCACAACGTATCGAACGGGCTTATCTACATGAAATAAATGACGTCACACTCAATGAACAATCATCGGTTTATGAAATGCCCACTTCTGACCGCCCTAGCCCACCAAAAGTTCCTCTACTGTGTGCTGCCTGCGTTGGGTCATTGACATGCAGGCCATGTACCCAAAGAGCCCACACGTCAATGGAAGAACAACGCGGTGTTGTACGTCAGAGTCGAGGGCGCCACTCGCTGCACGCACGGCTGAACACGCCTCCTTGCCGCATTCAAATTCCTCCATGAAACCCGCCGTGTGGAAGCCGAGAAACCCACTCTGTACACACGTCCGTTCATGACCGGGCCGGCATTAAACGCAAAACCGACCGAGCTCCTCCCGCCCGCCGTCTATTTAATCTCCTATTTAAACGAGGCCAAGCGCCAGCCAAGAATCACACACCTCCGCCGCTCCCCTATCTCCTCCTTCACCATTTTCTCCACTCTTACAATGGCTTACGAAGAGTAGTTATCCCGCATCCAAGCCGGCTGGGTGGCCCGCCGAGCCTGCCGGATATGAGCTATGCAGCTCGCTGATCCATCTCCCTCCCCTCGCCCGATGGAGCCAATTGCCGCCCCAAGCCAGCGCGCGGTTCAGCAACTCGCCGCTCCAGGCCAGCTCGACGAGGAGCGGCGCACGGGCATTGTTGCTGCCATCCACGCCGATGCCTCATACCGCGTCTCCCGTTTTTGTGGACGATACCCCATGCCGGCGGCCGCGCCATGCAAGCAGCGACAGAAGCCGGGTGTGCGGAGAGCGACGAGTCGGTGGCCAGCGCCTCCGCGGCCGCGGCCATCATCGAGGAGAAGTAGAACACGGGAGGCCACCGCCGCTTGGGTCCCATGAAGGCCATCGCGGAGGCGACGCCGGCGTACACAATAGGTGTCTTGCCGGATCCTTTTGTTGCGAGGACCTTCGTCGACCCCGCATGGGCTCCACGGAAGCGGGGAAGCCCCCTTCCACCATCATCTTCGGCATCGGCCAATGATATCAGTTGGGCAGTGGGGAAGCAAGCCCTCCTTTGCACTGAAGCATATACCTCCGGGGCTCCCAGCAGTCCGGTGATCATGTTGCCGGACATGAGGAACACAAATGGATCGGCGGGCGACCATTTAGGCCAGGTATTATATACCTATGCTGTCCAGAACTAGCACCGCATAGTTCATTTGAACGTAATGAAATCCGTCATGTTTGTATGAAAATATGGTATTTTACATGATTTTCATCGTTGTTTATATGAAATATCGCCGTGTTTGCATGAATTTCGTCCGGTTTGTGTGCGGCTACGGTTGGATGGCGTAATTTGCGGGTCGCCGTTCGCTCTACGGGCGGCTCAGGCAGCGTGGTGGGACAAAAGAAACACAGCTCGTGCGAGCTCGTCTCCAACATGAGCGCTAGAGGATGCATGAGCACCCGATCCATTCCTCGTTCATTGGTGGCAAAGGCACCGGTGGACAAAAGGTCGGCAATATTTTGGCTACCCTGGGCAAGATCCAAACAGCCCCTCCAAGTAGATTCCAATCTCTCGTTCACCGTCGAATTTTGCCATGTGTTGTTTTCATGGACTAGCAAGATGCCCGTGCATTGCACGGAACATCAATATGTATTTTTTTTACAAAACACCTATTGTGATTGACCCATGTAGGAGTAATCCCATTTGTAGAAACTAATGATATCTCGAGAATTTTATCGGAAAAATGGTATCTCAAGAATTTTATCGGACTCCATTTTTGTATACAAGGCCACGAACCCATATTACAGGTACCAAGGCAAAAATTAATGTCTTCTAAGTCAATGTTGCAATCCACCTTGTTTCCTTGATTGCCGTGTAAATTAATGTGTATTCTTCTCTTTCATGCACATCAAGCCAATGCTCACACTCCCACATGCATGCACGGGATAATTAATGTCCTCCTTTGCTAGTACTACGAGGCAAACACCATTAATATTGCGTCGATTAGTGTTAGTGGCCTTGTATATCTGCAAATTGTAAATATTGATAGTGGCCTTGTATATAAAAATGGAGGGAGAAAGATGAGAGATAAGGTCAGGAGGAGTGGCGCGTGGTGGTGACTGGTGGTCGGACTGGGCGGAGGCATGGGGATGGATGGCGCATTATGTCTAGGTCTGTATCTCTCTATCACACACCCACGTAGGTGGGGGAACTGCACGAAGAGAAGAGGTGCACGCACGGAGCACGTACTCCCGTCTCTTTCCCAACCACACCCGCGTGGGTACACGGTGGAGCTCATTTCTGTATGAAAAGGCAGCCCACGTGGTAATTTGACACATGTACTGGTTGTCCACTTGATGGAGGGAGGATCGTCTACCACGAGTGAACAAACAAATTGCAACTTGACGCATTATGTTAAAAAAGAGGCAAACCATGTGGGGCCTACCTTAGAGGCAAGGTTCTATACACTGGAGTACTTTTGATGTGTCCCGTCAACTCGCAGAACGAGGAGAAGCTTGCTTAGTACGCCGTCTCCCCCGCCCACGGGCGTGGTGGCTCGCATGATGAGGTGAAGCTTGCTTACTAGTACTCCTAGTACTGTACGCCTTACGCCCGCTCACTCGCCCACGCGCGCGGTGGCTCGCAGGACGAGGAGAAAATTTTACTACTCCCTCCGTTTACTCCTCGTCCCTACCTTGGTTAGAGAGATTATCATATTGTTTGGAATATATATGTCCTTTAGTACTCCCTCCATTTACTTATACAAGGCCACTATAAAAAATACATTTTGCATCTATACAAGGCCAAATATAGTAATCGAGACAAAAGTTACTACTCCCTCCTTTCCAGTTTATGGCTCAATTTCAAAATCTCTCCAACCAAGGTAGACGGTGAGTGGTGGAATTAATTTCGTAGTTTGCACAAGTAATTAGTACACTCGTTTTTCTCAAGAAATTATGTTTACCGAGGCATTAGTTAGAATGAATGCATGAATGACCACTAATTTCCATGAACTTCTACATGCATTGGTGAGTTTTCTCTTGACACTGCTTGCATCGGGTGATCTAACGCACCTCGAAATCCAACATGTGATGGTACTACTACTACTAGTAGTAGTAGAATTGAGACTTATAAAATGGAAAAATGAATGTTTTTTAGATGAGCCCTATAAACCCTAGTGGGTACGTACTCCGTAAAATAAGATTCTCCCAAAACTAAGTCGCTGTCGGGTGGTAGGTGCGACATATGCCAACGGATGGCTTATCATTGTGGGAGCCAGTAAGACATCGCCGGTGCCTGGAAACGGGATAAGCCGAAGACATGCACGCCGGCGGATCTTACCCAGGTTGGGGGCTCTCCGTGGAGATAATACCCCTACTCCTGCTTTGCGGGGTCTCTGCATGATCACTAGATCGATAAGAAGCTACAAGAGGCTCCTTGAGCTGTTCGGTGGGAGGAGGAACAAGGGCAAGGCTAGCTCTCTTCTCTCCCTATGGTAGTGTCTAAAACTCTATGAGATCAACCATTTGCATGGGTGTCCTGGGGGGTTTATATAGGCCTACCCCCCGGGGGTACAATGGTAATCCGGCTGGGCGTGGGTCCAGGCCGTCAACGTCTATGACCGCCGGCTTCTGCGCCGGCTACTGGGGCCCACCGACTGGTGGGTCCCGCTGGCTGCCAGCCCATTGGTCGACAGGCCGGCCCCACCGCTTGGGGGGTCTTGTCGGGGGCTAGTTACTGTTGCCTCGCCTCTGATGACGAGGGCTTTGTCGAGGTAAGCATGGCTACAGTGTCGCTGCCTTGCGGGCTCTCACTGTAGCCTTACCTCGTCTTGTTTGCTTAATGGTGCGCGCGCCCCGAGGAGGGGAGCAAGCTGGCTATAGGAAGCCGGCTCGGCCTCAGGCCAGCTGGGGGAGGTCAGGCCGCCTTCGGATGTTTCTCTGACCAAAGGGGCCCGCCGCCTATGGGCCGTACTGGCAACCCGTCGTGGATGGCTTCATGATCTGCATGGCAACAGTGCCTCGCCGGACAGGAGATGGCCGCCCCGTACAGCGTACTATAGCCATGCGTGTTCCGGGATTCGGGGGTGGCAGGGTCCACTATAGCCACGCCCTGTCCCGTCACCGTTATGGGGGGTGGACTTTAGGGTGCGGCCCACGACCGTCTGCCAGGGGCCGGCTTCTTGGAATCGGTCGGTCCTTCAGGGGCTGGCTTCTTGGAGTCGGCCCTATCATGGTGTCCTCCAAGGGTTCTTTATGGCCGGGCCGCCTTCCGCCAGCCGGCCTATGTGATAGCCGGCCGGAAGAAGGTGGCCCCGTGTGTTGGGTGCTTCAGGGCTCGGTCGGCCCATTGTTTTTTCTGAGGGCCAAAGGGAGCCGGCTCGGTCGGCCCACAGTAGTCCCCGAAGCTGGTTGGGCTTCACGGCTGAAGGGGGAATCGAGAAGCTCGGCCAACTTCCTATCTCAAATAGCCGGCAGCTAGGAGCCGGCCTCCCTTGCACGTGCCTTCTCGGCGACGCCTCCTCAAAATCCGAAGGCGGGAACCAGCTGGCGCGCTGGCCAGGCGGCGGGCTGACCGCCCGCCAACCGCATGCCATGTGGCACCCTTCGGCTGGAAGGGTCTGCCAGCCCACGCGTGTGACGGGACGCCGCCGCAGGCCGGGGCCCGCCACTTCCGCGCCTCGGCCCGCACGTGGATCTTCTGTGGCCCGAACCGACCACACATCTTCCGGTGGCGGTTCCCACTCACCATAAAGGTGCGATAATCGCGGGTCATGGGGGAGTGGGCGCAGTTAATCCCATGCCCCCCGCGCCTCGCCTCCTCGGCTTCGCCGCGCGAGGCTATAAGTAGGGGCGGGGAGGGGGAGCGGCAGTCGTTTGCATGCTCGCCCTCACTCTGCCTCCTCCCTCTTCTTCTTCATTGTGGTAGCGCTTCGCCGTGCTTCCGCTCCGCCACTCTCTCTTCTTTCCAGCACGCCACAAGCTCACTGCCTCCACGCCGAGCGCTTTCCACCACTGCGTTCACCGTCATGGCTCTGACGTCGAGCTCCTGGGACGTCTCCACCGTCCGCGACGACCACATCGATTTTCTCCGCAAGACGCGGCGACTGCCGGGCGAAGATCTTGTGCGGGTCTGCCTCATGCTAGCGAGGGAGGTTTCTCCGGTGCCGGAGGAAGGCGAGCGAGTGATCTTCTACTCGCATTGCTTGCGCGGCATCGGTCTCCCCGCGAGCGGCTTCTTCCGCGCGTTTCTCGACTTCTATCATCTCCAGCCGCACCACCTCACCCCCAACACGGTGGTGCTGTTATCGGCCTTCGTCACCTTGTGCGAAGGTTTCCTCGGCGTCCTCCCCCCATCGAGCTCTGGGGGGAGTTTTTCCAATCCAAGCTCGGCACGGTCGTCGCAGGCGTGCCGGCTCCGTGCGGCACCTTCATCGCCATGAGGAGGTCCACCGCCGACAACCCATTCCCTCCTATCGCGCTGATCCAGTCGGTGAAGCTCTAGCAACGATCTTATTTTTACGTGAAGAACGTCGCGTCGAACGGCGACTACGTCAACTTGTCGGCTTACGTAGCCGGCCCGCCGCCTGGGAGGTAGCCTTCATGGTCCTTCTGGGCCAGGTCGCTGACGCCGGCTGGACCTGGTACCGTCGCCCGGCTTTGGGTGCTGATCCAGTCGGAGCGCCTGACTGGGCCCGACTTGATTGCCACCTTCGTCGAGCGCCGAGTACTTCCTCTTCAAGGCCGCCCTCATCTGATCTGTCAGATGAGCGGCCGCTTCGACCCCAGCGGGCTCAGCACTAGAGAGATGCCTCACGATGAGGTATCTTACCTGGTGAACCACATCACCAACTACAAGCTCACCGAGGAGTGGCAGTATGGCAAGGAACCATACTCTCGTGCCAACCCCCCACCCGTGGTAAGCCTTTCTTTCCTTTTGTCCTTTCTTGTTGCCGAGTTCTTTCTGGTCGGCTGTTGACAAGTCGGCTTGTCTTCAATCAGAACCCCCTTCTTCATCCTTCGTCTGGGACCGCGGGGCCGGAGCGTGATTTGCCCCGACCGTGAGGCGGACGACCTTGACGACCCCGACTTGGGGGCGGCCGCCCTGGACGACGACGTCGTTGGGAGAGGCGGCGAGACAGGCGGCTCCGGCTTCATCACCGGCTTTGACGACTGGCCCGACGATGATGAGGCCGATCCCATTCCGCGCCGCCAGTCGGCGACCGACCCCCAAGGCACCGGCCCGTCCGGCGGCCGACCGCACGAGGCGGCGCACAGAAGCATCGGGCGGCGCCGACTCTCTTTGGTGGCCGACCGAAGAAGCCCAAGGGATCCGCGGCTGCGACCAAGCGGGACGAGGCGGCCGCGAAGGCGGCCCGCTTCCGCAAAGTGGTGAAGCAGCCGCAGGCAGTCTCGGCGTAAGTTCTGGTCCTTACGCACTTTTCTTTCTTTCTTTAGTTGATGTTCTTCTAAGTCCTTTCTCCGTTTGGTCAACCAGGGCCCCGCTCTCTCTTGAGCGGACTACCGCCGCCTCCATAGTCGGCGGAGCGGGAGGATATGTGGGTTCCCGCCGCATAGACCCCCGCACCAAGCTTCAGGCGGCGACGGAGCGGAACATGCAGGAGGCGCGGGAGGAGCGGGAGGCGAAGGAGCGAAGGGCAGCCGCCGCCGAGTCGGCCCAGGAGACGACGGCGGAGTCGGCTGAGGCGGAGGCCGACGCGGCAGCCAGGGCACAGGCGGAGGCTCAGGCTGCAGAGAGGACGGCGGAGGCCCTGCGCGGCCAGCCTCCACAACTCGTCATCCCCCTCCGCTCCGCGGCCCCGAACATCCCGGTGCCCCCGTTGGAGGAAATCGGCCGTGACCCGCCAGCGATGGAGAGGGAGGGGGGCGACGTAGTCGTCCCAGAGGGAGAAGTGGTGCCGCCTCCATCGGTCGGGACCGGCCAAGGCGGCCAGCCCGAGGTGCCGCCTGAGCAGCCGGCTGGAGGAGAGCCGACTGCAGGGGCGGATCTTGTGGTGTTGTCACCGACTCGTCGGCGCGCGGGGAGGCGGCTTCAGAGCCGGATCCGCAGGGGGCCGCCGGTTCCAGCTCGTTGTCGCATGATCTGGAGTCGGCCACCGTTAGCTCGCCAAGGTGGACGTCGGGCGGTGGGATAGCCGCGTTGAACTTGGCGGCGCAAGATGTCCGTAGCCGGCTTCAGGCTCAGGCCACCGCACTGAAGCAGTGTACCCGAGAGTTTCTTGCGACACGGGCGGTCGTTCCGGTGAGTTCTCTTGCTCTTGATTTTTTCTGCGGGGGCGCGTCAGCGCACCCACTGGGTGTAGTCCCCGAGTTCCGAGTCGGCTGCTGAGTAGGCGGCTTGGAACTTCTTCGAAGACTTTGTTTTAATGATTTATTCTTGCTTGCTTCTTTGTCCTGTTTGCAGGATTATCACAACCTCCACGCCGCTACCTTTAACTCCCAGGTCCGAGAGGTGAACCAAAAGGCCGCCGATCTTTGGGAGAGCCGGCGTGAGTGTCTTTGTCCTTTTATCTCATGTGGGGGCGCGTCAGCGCACCCACTGGGTGTAGTCCCCGAGATTTGGGCCGACTGCTGAGCAGTCGGTTCGGATCTTTCTTGCTAAATTCTTTCTTAATTTCTTCTTTCGATATTGGCAGGAGCCAACACTGACTTGAGGCAGCAGCTGGGTGTGGCCCAGACCGCCCTTCGCACCAAGGAGGGTGAGTTCAGCGCCTTGGCTCAGGAGCGTGACCGCCTGGCCAAGAAACTGGCCGACCAGGAGGAAAGCCACAAGGCGGCCCTGAAGGCGGCGCAGGATAGCGAGGCCGCCCTCAAAGCCGAATACGAAACCGAGGCGGCGAGCTGGGCCGAGGCAAGGCAAGCTCTGAGCGAAGGCTACGGCTGAGTCGAGGATTTGGTTGACGGTAGGCCGCCTTCTTGTTCACTCTTTTGCTTGTCCTTGTAAGCCAGTTTATCTCCTGACTTGCTCTGTTTGTTTCTTCTTTGTGAAGAGTACTTCCCTGGCTACTCCGTCGCCGCCAACCAAGCCATCGAAGCTCACCGTGAGGCCCGACGGTAGGCTGGGGTTGAGATCGCACCGGATGCCAACCGGTTGCTTGAAGAGCAGCTTCTGGCGATCCAAGCCTGCCTCTAGCCGGCCTACCGCATGCTCCGCCGGCTTCAGCGTGCCGGAGCACAGGTGCTGGCCGCCCTTTGGCCTGGCGAAGTAATTCCTCGCACCCCCAGCCGTACTGCCAACTGGCTGGAGGTAGCATTCGGCCGCCTCGAGGCCTGGAAGGCTTCAGTAGCTCGATCCGGCGCTCGACGGGTGCTAGAGTTCGTCCAGGCTTGGTAACCTGGGCTGAACTTGGACCAGCTGCGCACCTGGCGGCGGGAAGCTGACGAGGACCTGGAGGCGGTGCGGCCGGCTATCATCCAGCGCGCCTCAGCGATCGCCGACTTCACCAACACCAGCGCCTTTGCTCCTGAGGTGAACGAGGACGGCGTCGCGCAGCCGGAGGAATGGTTCGGGCTGAACCCGGCCTACGGTGAAGACTCGGCGGAGGAGATTGACTCCAGTGACGAGGGCAAAGAGGAGGAGGAGGAAGACGGCGAAGACGCTGTGCCGGATGTCGAAGCAGCCAGCCAGCCCCAGCCTGACCGTGCCTCCAGCAACGAGGCACGCGCGAATGCTCCGCCTGCCACCGGCAACGACCAGACCGAGACTCGCCAGCTGGCCACTCCTCTGGCCGACACCACCGTCTCCACCAATCTTCCTGACGCTCCGGGCGCTCCCTTGGCTTGATTCACTGTTTTTACTTTCCTGCTTGTCACTCTTTGAACAGATTTTGTTATCTTTGCGCAATTCCACCCACTGGGGGTGTATTCAAACTTCGTTGAATGCCGGCCTCTCGAAGGCCTTTTGGGTAAATATTATTATGCATGTGCTTGGCTTCCATTCCTACTTGCTTTTTATCTCTCGGCTTTTTTCCTTTGCCGCCTTCATTGGTTGCCGCCTTCCCAGCCGGACAGCTGCTCTGCAATTTGTGGCCGGGTAAGGAGTTCAGCCTTCTGGGAAGGCAAGTACTCAAGCTTTCTTAGATTGTAGCGGAGTAGGAAGGGAAGCCGGCCAGCCGGCTGCTTCGACAACCGGTTGGCGAGAGGGGAGCCGACTTGTGTTATGTAAGTTCGTTAGTCCTTAGCCGTTTTTCATGTGGGCGTCCTTTCCGCCTTTGGCTCTTGCTAGTCGGGCAGCCGATTCTTCGAGTTGTGACTTTCGCAAGAGAGGGCTTGGGTGCTGGCACATTACTTGTCTGACTGTAGGTAGAACTTGGACATAACTCAAGGCGGCAAGTCCCCGGGCCGACTAGTCGAACCCGGTGCCGGATGGAGAAAATGAATGTAGTGGTGTAACCATGGGTATGATACCCGGCATACATAGATAAAATAGGGTAGTCTCCGAGAACTCCTCGGGGAGCCCGTTGTCTCATACTTAATACAAAAGGTAGTGTGATACATACTGCATTTCAACTGTAAAATCTTCGTAGAAGATTAGCGTTTCACGGGCGCTCCGACTCCTTGCCGGAGTCGTCTCTCTTGCGTGCCTTCGGCTTCTGCGCATCGATTAGGTAGTAGGAGTCGTTTCGCAGAGCCCGGCTGATGACGAAGGGGCCTTCCCAAGGAGCCGAGAGCTTGTGCTGGCCGGCTATTCGCTGTATCAACCGGAGCACAAGGTCTCCCTCCTGGAAAGCTCTTGGCTTGACCCTCCGACTGTGGTAACGGCGTAGACCTTGCTGGTAGATGGTGGACCGGCTGAGGGCTAATAGCCGGCTTTCTTCCAGCAAGTCGACGCCGTCTTCTCGTGCTTCCTTAGCCTCCGCCTCCGTGTACATGGTGACCCGAGGTGAGTCGAACTCGATGTCAGTTGGGATGACAGCCTCGGCACCATATACAAGGAAGAAGGGGGTGAAGCCGGTTGACTTGTTTGGGGTAGTGAGCAGACTCCAGAGGACGACCGGCAGCTCATCGAGCCAGCAGCCGACCGAACGCTCCAGTCGGGGCTTGATGCCGGAGAGTATGAGGCCGTTTGCTCGCTCAACTTGGTCGTTTGACTGCGGGTGGGCAACGGACGCTAAGTCCAGTCGGATGCCCTGTGTCACGCAGAAACGTGCCAGTGCTCCCTTGGCAAAATTCGTGCCATTGTCAGTGATGATGTTGTGTGGTACTCCATATCGGGTTGTAATGTCTTTAATGAATGTCATGGCAGTCGGCCCATTCAGTTTCTTGATCGGCTTTGCTTCAATCCACTTAGTAAATTTGTCCACGGCGCCAAGCAGATGTGTCATGCCGCCGCGCGCCGTCTTGAATGGGCCGACCATGTCCAGCCCCCAGACGGCAAAAGGCCAAGTGATGGGGATGGTCTTGAGAGCAGAAGCCGGCAGGTGTTGCTTGGAGTCGAAGACTTGGAACCCTTTGCAGTGTTTGACTAGTTCCTTGGCATCCTCCAAAGCAATCGGCCAGAAGAATCCATGGCGGAAGGCCTTGGCGACGAGCGCCCTGGAGGCGGCGTGGTGGCCGCATTCGCTTGGTGGATGTCTTCGAGGATTGCTATGCCTTTCTCTGGCTCGACGCAGCGCTAGAAGACTCCGGTAGCACTGCGCCTAACTAGCTCTCGGTTCATTATTATGTAAGCTCCGGCTCGGCGTTGGACTTGTCTTGTCGAGATCTCGTCAGTCGGCAGCTCTCCATTTATCAGGAAACAGAGGATGGGCTGAGCCCATGATGGAGCTGTGACTTCTTCGATTGCCAAAACGGCTACTGCAAACAGGGTGGGTGGGCTGGGTTGTGAGGAGTTGGAGTCGGCCTCCGCTTGCTGTGTTGCTGCAGTCCCCGGACCGGGTTCGACTATGGCAGTCCCCGAGCCGGCTGCCGAAGTCCCCGGGCCGCTTGCCTGGTCCCTGAAGTGGGATCCGACTGCGTCGGGGTCAGGCGGCACGAAGATGGAACTGGATTCCGGAGACGGCTTGACAGATGGCTTGAGGAGGTGTTGGAGGGCGACGCCAGTTGGTATAGCTTGCTGGGTGGAGCCTACTCGTGCCAGGGCATCTGCTTGTTCGTTGTCGGCCCGTGGCACATGAAGGAACTCGCACCCCTCAAAGTATCCACTGATCTGCTGAACGAGGAAACGGTAGCTTGCCATGTTTGCGTCCTTGGTGTCCCAGTCGCCAGATGATTGATGAACCACCAAGCCCGAGTCGCCATAACACAAGATCCGGCGGATGCAGAGTTCCTTGGCTAGCCGGAGCCTGTGTATGATCGCCTCGTACTCGGCCACATTGTTGGAGGCGGCAAAGTGGATTTTCAATGTGTATCTGAGTTTGTCGCCCTTGGGAGAGGTGAGGACGATGATGGCTCCCAAGCCGGTGCGCATCTTGGATCCGTCAAAATGCATCCGCTAATGAGTGGAGTCGAGGGCCGATGGCAGGTACTAGGTCTCGGCCCAGTCGACGAGGAAGTCGGCCAACGCTTGGGACTTGATGGCGGTGCGGGGCTGATAGTAGATTGTGTAAGGAGCCAGCGCAATGGCCCATTTTGCCACTCGGTCGGATGCGTCCCGGCTGCCTATTATCTCGGCAAGCGGGACAGTGCATACAACCATGATGGGATGTTGTTGAAAGTAGGGCTTGAGTTTCTTGGAGGCGAAGTACACACCATAGAACATTTTCTGATAGTGCGGGTAGTTCTGCTTTGAGATGGACAATACTTCAATCAAATAATATTACGGCCCTCTGGACTGGCTGAGCTCGGCCTTCTTCTAGACGCTGGACCATGATGACTGTGCTGACCACCCGGCTGGTGGCGGCAATGTAGAGGAACATGGGCTCCTTCTCAGTTGGGGCCGCCAAGACAGGTGGCGTGGACAGCATCTTCTTTAGCTCGTGGAAAGTTTGGTCCGCCTGGCCATTCCACTCAAAGTGAGTGGACTTCTTCATGAGTCGGTAGAGGGGGAGAGCCTTCTCTCCGAGCTGGCTGATGAAGCGGTTCAGAGACGCCAGGCATCCGGTGAACTTTTGGACGCTCGCAACTTGGTAGGTATCTTCATTCTCTCTATGGCCTTGATCTTCACTGGGTTGCATTCAATCCGCGTTCGGAGACCAGGAAGCCTAGAAGCTGGCCAGTTGGTACCCCGAACACGCACTTCTCCAGGTCGAGCTTGATCTGAAACCGGCGCAAATTCTCAAAGGTCTCCTTGAGGTCTTCCAGCAGGGTGTCGCGCTTCTCTGTCTTCACCACGACATCGTCTACGTAGACGTGGGCATTTCTGCCGAGTTGCTTGAGGAGGCATTTCTGCATGCAACGCTGAAAGGTGGCACCAACATTTCTCAAGCCGAATGTCATGGTCAGGTAACAGAAAGCTTCGAATGGGGTGATGAAGGCGTTCTTCAAGCGATCAGCTGGGTCCAACTTTATCTAGTGGTAGCCCGAATAAGCATCCAAGAAACTCAACAGCTCGCATCCGGCTGTGGAGTCTATCACTTGGTCAATCCTTGGCAGGGTAACTGGATCTTTAGGGCAGGCTTTGTTGAGGCTGGTGTAGTCAATGCACATGCGCCATTGCTTGTTTTTCTTCAACACTAAGACTGGGTTGGTGTAACACCCCGGATGTAACTTTCCATCTTTGTAACTCCAACTCTTGCCATTTTCGGCTATGTGATATGATATTCCCTCCGTGGTTGGGTTTTGTCTTTTGTTTTGCATTTTATTCATGTCATGCATCTCATATCATGTCATCATGTGCATCTCATTTCCGTACGTGTTCGTCTCATGCATCCGAGCATTTTCCCCGTTGTCCGTTTTGCAATCCGACACTCCCACATGCACCGGCGCACCCCTCTTTGTCTCTTTTAGTGTGCGGGAGTTGAACGTTCTCGGAATGGACCGAGGCTTGCCAAGTGGCCCTGGTATAGCACCGGTAGACCGCCTGTCAAGTTTCGGGTCATTTGGAGCTCGTTTGGTACTCCAACGGTTAACCGCATAACCGCAAAGGCCTCTTTTGAGTTGCAGCCCAACACCCCTCCAAAACAGCCCAATAACCCATCTAAGTCACTTCCATGCTCTCCGTCGTCAGATCACGATCGTGTGAGCGAAAACCGCACCTCATTTGGACACTCCTAGCTCCCTCTACCTACAAATATGTGCCCAGTCAGGACCCCGACTCGATGTCACATCGATCTAGCTTGTAACACCTCATATCACTTTGCGGCCTCACGCACGGTATCCCCACAGGTGTCGCCTTACCTTTGCCCGGGACCGTTTGCGCCTTTTGGCTCACGTATATGATAGTGTCGCTAGCATCCATATGATAAGGAGCCCGGGCTGACATGACTAGTCGTAAACCCAAAGTGGCACAGACTTACAGGGACAGGCATCCATGACCCAGCTTCGAACGTGTCGGTCATCAGCAAGTGGGTCCGGGCTGTAGCACTGGGCTAGCAGGACTCCGGTAAACCGGGCTGTAGCGGGCTAACAGGACTCCGGTACTCAATGCGTGACATTTCCCCGAAGGGACAGACACAGGAACGAAGAAGGACACATGCCGGCCAGCCTAAGTGTTCCGGAGCAGTAGCAAGCTACCATGGCTCAGTGGAGACACTAGGAGACATTTCCCGGTAAGAGAGGCTACTAAGGATAAACAACTAGATAGTCAGATCCCACACATACCAAGCATTTCAATAACATACACACAATATGCTCGATATGTGCAAATACAACATGGCATCACAACATGACTCTACGACACAAGTACTTTATTTAAGGCTCAGAGAGCCATACATAACATACACATAGGTACGGGTCACACGACCCAGCATTCAAGTCATACAGTCATACAAACCAGCAGCGGAAGTAGCTTGTCTGGGTACAGACAACTAGTAAAATAAAAGAGGCTTGGAAAGCCTAGCTATACTACGTGGTCCTTCACAAGCTCAGGATCACCACCTGGGCCTTAGCCTACTCATTGATGTCAACGTCTACGTAGAACCCATTAGAAGGGGTTGCAGCGTCTTCTGTAAAAATGTAGATTATAGCAACATGAGTACAAAGGTACTCAGCAAGACTTACATCAGATCCTATATACATGCACATTATCAAGAAGGGTTGGTGGAGTTGTTGCAGCAAGCCAGCTTTGACTCTTGGCTAGGCTAACCTACGAGACTCCACATTGAAATGGTTTTGCGTACACGAGTCCACTACTCACCACTTCAATACACTACCGAGGATCCACCTCCGTCTTCCTTCGGAAGAGCCATCCTCGGCACTCACACTTATCTTGAGGCTTTTAGTAGTTTCCATTTACTTGTCTATGAACTGTATAGGCAACCAAGTAGTCCTTTACCGCGGACGCGGCTATTCGAATAGAGCATGATAACCCTGCAGGGGTGTACTTCTTCATACATGTTTCCACCACTTAGCGTCTGCACACGACATGTGCTCGGCAGACTTCAAGCGAAAGCCGACGTGGGTGTAGACCACGACCTACCTAAACACCTAAGTCTCTAGTCCAGGTTTATCGCCTATCCAGGTTCCATCCGCAGGGAGTCCGGCCGAGGTTTCCCATACGGCCCCGAACGATGTGAACAGGGTTACCGAGATACCTAACGGGTATTCGGTACACCGTGCCACGTACCTACTGCATCACAGCCCACCCCTACGGTCAGCGCTGTCCACGGCCTCCAGTAGGCTACAAACACCAGAAACTACTTGCAACTCCTGGACAGAGAACTAGGGTGGATAAGAAGTCGAGCGAGGTCATATTTCAGGGCCCAATGCATGGTAGTAGCTGTATCTTAAATTACACATACAGATCTCAGTGCTTAAGGTTGGCTTCAATGAAACAACCCACCATGTACTCCTACATGGCCTCTCATCGATACCTTTACCAAATCGTGTTCACCACACCACTCTCATTACCGACATAATCATTTCACTCTAGCCCATCACCCAGATGAACCAGACCTGACACGACTCTAAGCATAGCAGGCATAGCAAGGTAGGAACAACACATACATATGGCTCAACCAACTCCTACACATGCTAGTGGGTTTCATCTAGTTACTGTGGCAATGACAGGTCATGCAGAGGAAGTGGGTTCAACTACCGTAGCACACAGCAGTTTGAAACGCGTTGTCTTAATGCAGTAAAAGAGAGCGGGAGCGAGAACATGGGATTGTATCGATATGATCAAATGGTTGGTTGCTTGCCTGATGATTCGATGCACTGATACGGTTCTTCGTTAGGGTAATCACGGTACTCCTCAGAGGCAGAACCTGCCGCAAGAACACCGATACACAACCATCACCAAACAATGTGCAACAATATGATGCATGCATGAAACATGGCAATATGAGTGAGTTGGGCTAATGCAACTAGGACCAGAAGGGTTTGAACCAATTTGAATCAAAGATTCAAATTTTAAACCCAAACATGGCCCTTTAAAGTGTTTTTCCTTGTTCTGCATTAAACATCAGGTTAACTTGTTTAATCATGCATGAAAATAGTACAGATGGATAGATTGGATTTTTTTGATCATTTTTCATATATAATTTGTCTGATTTGGAGTTACAGAATAAAAGTTATGAATTTTTAAAGTTTAAACTATATTCTGGAATTTCCTATATTAGATTAAATCCAGAAAATCAATTATTGCGTCAGCCTGATGTCAGTGTGACATCAGCAGGTCAACGGGACACGTCTGTGTCAAACCTGACAGTGGGTCCCGCGTGTCAGTGTGATTAATTAAACTAAAATTAATTTAAACTAATCCTAATTAGTGAACAGGGCTGGGCCCCACCTGTCATTGACTCAGGGGAGTCAACCAGGGCCCACCCGTGGTCAAACCCGGGTCGGCTGTACCGGCGTTTAGCCGTCGGCGAGCCCGACGCGGCGGCGGAAGTGATTTTTGCCGTTCCGGCAACCAAACGAGCCGCGGAGGCCACCGGAGAGGAGCTGAGGTCGAGCCGCAGCTCTTGGTGGAGTCCGTTGGGGTCGGGGTGGCCGGAGTTGGCGCCGGCGACGACTTTGGCGGCCATCGGAGTTCGGCCAAAGTCGAACTTGACGCAAGAGGGGTCGGTGAGGCGCGGGGAGTAGCTAGCTAGGTGCTACGTGACGCGGTGAGCATGATGGACACCGTGGAGTGGCCGGAGGATGACCGGGAGCACATCGGCGACGAGCTCCACGGCGGTGGGTGCGGTTGAGCTCCGGGAGGTCGCTACACGGCTCGGGAGCAAGAAAAGAAGGGGGGAAGATGGCTAAGCTCACAGTGAGTGCGACGAAGCCCTTGGTGCGGCCGGGGATGGACCGGAGCGACGACAGTGTTGAAGGGGATCTCCGGCGACGGCGGACTCGGGCGAGGTCGGTGCGGTGGACTCGGGCGTTGCGAGCACTCGGGGCTCGGCTTGCTCGATGAAGTGGACGGCGGCGGAGCTCCTGGACACGACGAGAGGACGCACGGGCGGCGGGGAGCGCGGCTACGACGCAGACACGGCGGCGGTAGCGTCGGCCATGGCTGGGGCGCGCGAGGGGGAGGAGCTGGAGAGGAGAGGGGGTGTCTGGGGGGCTCAGGGGAGAGAGGGGGAATGATCCACGACGTCACCGGGCGAGGGGAGCGGCGAGGCGGCGAGCAGGTGCGTGGCGCGCGCTGCGGTCGCCGTCGGGCGCCTGCTGGAGCGGCGCTGGGCTGGGCCGGCAGGTGGGCCGGGTGCTGGCGCCAGGTAAGTTTTTCTATTTTTCCTGTTTTCTGTTTTTTTAATACTTCTGCAACTTGGTTGAATTAATAAAAATACCTAGGCAACTCCTAAAATCACCAAACTACTCCTGGTCCATAGTTTGATTATTTCCAACATGAAACATTTTAGTTTGGAGATATTTGAGCATTTAATTATTTTATATAATTTTAAATGCCCAAATTCAAATATCTATGATTTAATTCAGAGACCCTACGATGACCTAGGAAAATGTGCATCACTTTTGGCAGGGGTTCTGAACCAAGACAAAAATGATGGGCATTTTAGAAGGGCATTTCAGGTTCATTGAAAAAGTTTTTAGTAAACCCTAGTTGGTTTCAGAGGGGGCTGGGGGTTCTGTCATCCCCATTTCAGGTTTCTGATGAAAGAGTAAACATGATGCAACACTCTAATGCATGACTAGCTAGGGTGTGACAACTCACCCCCACTCAAAAGAATCTCGTCCCGAGATTTGGGTTCCTCCGGGAAGAAGGCGGGATACTCAAGTCGAAGACGATCCTCCCTTTCCCAAGTTGCTTCATCCTCAGAATGGTGCGACCATTGAACTTTGAGAAACTTGATATTATGACGTCGAGTGGTACGCTCGGCCTGATCGAGGATACGAATGGGGTACTCTCGATATGTGAGATTATCTTGGAGATCAAGCGTTTCGTGGTCCACTCCACGGATAGGATCCGAGAAGCAACGCCTGAGTTGAGAAACGTGGAAGACATCGTGGACTCTGGAGAGATGCGGAGGTAGTTCCAACTGGTAGGCAACTTCTCCTCGTTTAGCGAGAATGCGAAAAGGTCCAATGTAACGAGGAGCCAATTTGCCTTTGATACCGAAACGATGGGTTCCCTTCAGAGGGGTAACCCGAAGGTAAGCCTTCTCGTCAACCTCGAAAGTCATAGCCTTATGTTTTCGGTCATATTGACTCTTTTGACGAGATTGGGCCGTTTTCAACTTTTCACGAACGATGCGAACTTGCTCTTCTGCTTCCTGAATCATATCCGGGCCAAAGAATTGTCTTTCTCCGGTCTCTGACCAGTTAAGGGGTGTTCGACACCGTCGTCCATAGAGAACTTCAAAAGGGGCTTTACCCAAGCTAGATTGATAGCTGTTGTTGTAAGCAAATTCGGCAAATGGAAGGCATTTCTCCCACTCCATTCTGAAAGAGATAACAGAGGCTCGAAGCATGTCTTCTAGAATCTGGTTGACGCGTTCTACCTGACCACTTGATTGAGGGCGGAAGGCGGTGCTAAAGGAAAGGCGGGTTCCCATAGCATTTTGGAAACTTTCCCAAAATCGAGAGGTGAAAAGACTTCCTCGGTCCGAGTTAATTTCCAAAGGAACACCATGGAGAGACACTATTCGGGAGATGTATAAGTCTGCTAACTGACTAGCGGTTATACTCTCACGAACAGGTAAGAAATGGGCCACTTTGGAAAGACGATCGACAACGACGAAGATAGCATTATTCCCTCTTTTGGTCCTGGGAAAACCGGTAATGAAGTCCATACCAATTTTATCCCATTTCCATTCAGGAATACCTAGGGGTTGAAGGGTGCCAGCAGGCCATTGATGCTCTGCTTTTACACGACGACAGACGTCGCAATTAGCAATATACTGAGCAATTTCTCTCTTCATCCTAGTCCACCAGAACCTCTGGCGTAGGTCCTGATACATCTTGGTACTACCGGGATGAATGGTGAGAGGAGATTCATGAGCTTCCTTAAGGATCAACTGCCGTAGATGCTGGTTCTTGGGAACCACTAAACGGTTCTCAAAGTACACAACACCATGATCATTTGTGGAGAAACAACTAGCACTTCCGTTAGCAATGTTCTCCTTGATCTTAGCTATTCCCTTATCTCGCTTCTGGGCAGCGATGATTTGATCCGTAAGAGTAGGTTTCGCCACCAAGGTGGAAAGAAATCCTCGAGGAACAATGTGAAGGTTAAGTTTCCGAAATTCCTCATGGAGAAGCGGTTGACTTTGTTGTAACATCAGGTTGTTACAATAAGATTTACGACTTAGCGCATCTGCCATGACGTTGGCTTTCCCTGGGGTGTAAGTTATTCCTAAGTCGAAATTTGTGATCAACTCGACCCAACGTCTTTGCCTGAGATTCAAATCCGGTTGGGTGAAGATGTACTTCAGACTTTGGTGATCAGTGAATATTTCGCAACGA
The DNA here is from genome assembly GCF_002162155.2 of Triticum dicoccoides. Classification (NCBI taxonomy): domain Eukaryota; kingdom Viridiplantae; phylum Streptophyta; class Magnoliopsida; order Poales; family Poaceae; genus Triticum; species Triticum dicoccoides. The sequence goes on along the minus strand of NC_041389.1, from coordinate 688,422,389 downwards.
TTACGGAGGAGGTAATGTCGCCAGGTTTTAAGTGCATAGACTACAGCTGCAAGCTCTAGATCATGAGTAGGATAATTCTCCTCATGTGGGTGCAATTGCCGTGAAGCGTAAGCAATTACGTGTCGATCTTGCATGAGAATGCAACCTAGTCCTTGTCGTGAGGCGTCGCAGTAGATAACAAAGTCCTTAGAGAAGTCTGGCGGTACCAGTACGGGAGCAGAAGTCAGGCGTCTTTTCAGTTCCTGAAAGCTGTGCTCACATTGTGGAGTCCATTCGAACTTTTTATCTTTCTTAAGGAGTTCGGTTAGAGGTTTAGCAACTTTGGAGAAGTTCTCGAGAAAGCGATGACAATAGCTCGCTAGGCCAAGGAAACTCCGAACTTGCTTGACCGATTCAGGTGGAGTCCAATTAAGGACGGCATGAACTCGCTCAGGGTTAACAGCAATACCTTTACCAGATATTACATGACCCAGATAGGTCACTTCTGACAACCAAAATTCACATTTAGAGAACTTGGCATAAAGGCGATGCTCTCGAAGTTTCTTCAACACTAGCCTTAGATGTTCGGCATGTTCTTTCTCGTTCTTGGAGTAGATGAGTATATGATCGAGGTAAACAACGACAAATTTATCCAAATACTCCATGAAGATTGAGTTCATTAACCGAGAAAAAGTGGCTGGAGCGTTGGTTAAACCGAAGGACATGACGGTGTACTCGTATTGGCCATAACGAGTAACAAAGGCCGTTTTAGGAATGTCCCCGTTTCTGATTTTGATTTGATGGTAGCCCAACCTCAAATCCATTTTGGAGAAGACTGAGGATCCAGCGAGCTGATCATACAGGTCGTTGATCCTGGGGAGCGGATATTTGTTCTTGATTGTGACCAAATTGACAGGTCGATAATCTACAACCATCCGGTCCGTACCATCCTTCTTCTTGACGAAGAGGACGGGGCAAGCCCACAGAGATGAACTAGGTCGGATGAAACCCTTTTTCAAGGACTCATCGAGTTGTTTCTTAAGCTCGGCTAGTTCTAGTGGTGCCATCTTATAAGGTCTTCTAGCAATCGGGACGGTTCCTGGAATGAGGTCTATTACGAACTCAACATCCCTGTCGGGTGGAACACCTGGCAATTCCTCTGGGAAGACATCCGGAAAGTCCCGGACTACCGGGACGTCCTCAAGGTCTGGCAAAGGGCTGGTGTTAAGAGAATATAACTGTCGCTTGGCTATTCAGGTCAAGACATTGACTATCTTCCCCGAAGGATGGGTGAGTTGAACAGTCCTAGAGAAGCAATCAATTTTGGCATGATGAGCTGACATCCAGTCCATACCCAAAATGATATTAATATCTGAGGATTTAAGGGCTATCAAAGATGCAAGGAAAACAAGTGTGTCGACTTGGATTTCATTTCCATAACTTACTCTAGAAGTTTGCCATTTGGATCCCGGAGTTTGAATTACCATAGAGGTTGGCATGTCACAGAATGCGATGTTATGCAAACGAGCATAATTTTCGGATATAAAAGAATGAGAGGCTCCTGTATCGAAAAGAACAGATGTCGGGTGGCAATTAACAAGAAGCATACCGAGAACGACGTTGGGATCCTCTTGAGCTTCTTCGGCAGAAATACAATTGACATTGCCACGTGTAACGGTGGTCGGCTTGGCGTGGAACACTTTACCTGTCGGCTTGCCACGGCCAACAACTTTAGCAGATTGGTTGGGGTTGGTCTGGGGACACTCGCGCATATAGTGGCCAGATTCCCCACACTTAAAGCAAGTCACAGAACTGGTACGTGGAGGAGCATTGTTGGTTGGACCACCATAGAGCTTGGCTGGTGCAGACTATTGAACGGGACGAGGCGCCTGGAAGGATGGCCTCGGTGTGAACCTGGGTGGCAGGGCAGTGTTGGGCACCCACACGCGGCGCTTCTGAGGACCAGCACCGGCTGAGGAACCCACGTCACGGCCATGCTTGCGTGTTGCGTCATAATCAGTCTGACCAGTCTCAGCACTGATGGCCTTGTTAACAAGTTTCTGAAAAGATGTGCACTCATGCAGACGGAGGTCGCGGCGAAGCTCAGGACTAAGCCCCTTACGGAACCTTGCTTGCTTCTTGGCATCGGTAGAAACTTCCTCAGTGTCATATCGTGCGAGGTTACCGAACCCCCTGCTGTAAGCATCCACAGAGAGTCGGCCCTGAGTGAAACTACAGAATTCCTCACGTTTACGGTCCATGAGACCCTCCGGAATGTGGTGTTCACGGAAAGCCTCGCTGAATTCAGCCCAAGTAGTGACATGGCCCGCTGGGCGCATAGCTCCATAATTCTCCCATCAGAGACTGGCGGGGCCTTCAAGATGATATGCAGCAAAGGTGACCTTGTCAGCCTCAGCTACTAGCGCGGAACGCAGTTTGTGAGAAATACTGCGAAGCCAGTCATCAGCGTCGAGAGGCTCGACGGAGTGGTGGAACGTGGGTGGATGTAACTTGATGAAATCACTGAGTGACACCAAGTTATTTCTCTGATGGTGTGTGGTGTTCTGTTCAATACGCTCCAACAAACGGTTGGTCTCCCGCTTGTTTCTCTCAGCTTCCAGCATAACTTCGGCTAGGGAAGGAGGATGAGGCAGATTTGCATTCCTGACTTCACTACCTTCGGCCTGCTCTTGGGAAACAGGGTTGCTGCGCGTGTTGACCATCCTAGGTAGACAAGACAATGATTTAGTCAGAATGATAAAATTCCGACATAGGATACAGAATGTAAGGAATAACGGGAATGCAAGATGATCATCCGTATGACATGGTAGATACAGAAACTGCTTCTTTATTCCATTGTCATACACACCATACAAGGTTTAGTACAAGACCAAACAAGGTACTATTACGGTGAAAGGAAGATTACATCTCATCGGAGGCATCCCAAGCTCCTATACATTATTTTTCTACACCTCCGGAAGTGGTACAAACTAGGACATATCCCACGAGTCACGCAGGATCATAGACGACACAGCTAGCACGAACTAGGGATACTACCACTAACTCAGACCGATCCGTAGTAGTCCTCGTAGAAATCACCTCCATAGCCTGGATGCTCAACATGATCATCCGGAAACAGACGATCTCGCGGAGCTTGTGGACCATAGGGGCTAGGATGAGGTCTTGGACCAACAGACGGTGGCCTGCGGGGACCGCAAGGTGGGGTGATGCCTCCTACATCACGCCAACCCATCACGTCTGGCAAAGCAGATCTCACAGGATAGAGATCGCGCATATCCGAATATCCAGCTTGCACAGCCGGTGCAAACCGAGTCAACGTGGCCCAATGGTCAGCACGGGTATTAAAAAGCTCTAGCCTCAAGGCCCGATTTTCACGGTCCTTATCCTCGAGCATCTCAGCAGTGGTGCGAGTCCGTGAATCCTCCTGGGTGGGGTCAGCATAGATAGCCTGAAGATACCCTTGTGCTCCCGGAAGTGATCCTGGCATATACCGGAAATCAGAGTCCCGAAATAGGCCAGACCTGACTCGCATGATGGTCATCATAGAGTAGGCGGCGTCCTGCACAGCCATCTCAATAGTAACCCCGAGTCCATAGGAGCAGTGAAGGGGCTCGGTGGATCCAGGATAAGATGGAAATATCCTGACAGTGCAGAGATACTGGCTTTAATTACAGTCCCGAAATTGCTCTTCGACCGTGTACTCAGGATACCAACGGTATCCAGCCTCAGTCATTACCCTGACCAACATGGCGGTATGGCCGGGTACATCTAGGCATCGAGTCAGGTGAACCACTAGATTGAGGTCGCGAGTGGCCATCTGAAAGCACAACCATAATGCAAAGGCATTAGAATTTCTAGCAAAATTTCGGCAGCATAACGGCTGTAAATGCTCAAGAAGGATTTTGAGACATTTGACAAAGGATTTCATACACACTCAACATCATCATATCAAGTTCTGAGTCCATCCTAGCAACATATTGTGGTAGTAGAACTGAACTAGGCTTGTATTCATCAAACATATAAGGTACTACTGATTGGTAACACGTGAACCTGATAGAGAGAAAAGATCCTAATTCCTTAACCCCCGATGGAAGAATAGTCTGACTCAGATCAGAATGTCATAAGATAAAGGAGTAAAAAGAGCCTTACGTTCCAACCCACAAACAATTCCCCTACATATAACTAAAGAATTTCTAGACTCAACATCGACCAGTTTGGCTTGGAGAACCTACAGGCAGTCCGGCTCTGATACCAACGCTGTCAGGACCCCGACTCGATGTCACATCGATCTAGCTTGTAACACCTCATATCACTTTGCGGCCTCACGCACGGTATCCCCACGGGTGTCGCCTTACCTTTGCCCGGGACTGTTTGCGCCTTTTGGCTCACGTATATGATAGTGTCGCTAGCATCCATATGATAAGGAGCCCGGGCTGACATGACTAGTCGTAAACCCAAAGTGGCACAGACTTACAGGGACAGGCATCCATGACCCAGCTTCGAACGTGTCGGTTATCAGCAAGTGGGTCCGGGATGTAGCACTGGGCTAGCAGGACTCCGGTAAACCGGGCTGTAGCGGGCTAACAGGACTCCGGTACTCAATGCGTGACATTTCCCCGAAGGGACAGACACAGGAACGAAGAAGGACACATGCCGGTCAGCCTAAGTGTTCCGGAGCAGTAGCAAGCTACCATGGCTCAGTGGAGACACTAGGAGACATTTCCCGGTAAGAGAGGCTACTAAGGATAAACAACTAGATAGTCAGATCCCACACATACCAAGCATTTCAATAACATACACACAATATGCTCGATATGTGCAAATACAACATGGCATCACAACATGACTCTACGACACAAGTACTTTATTTAAGGCTCAGAGAGCCATACATAACATACACATAGGTACGGGTCACACGACCCAGCATTCAAGTCATACAGTCATACAAACCAGCAGCGGAAGTAGCTTGTCTGGGTACAGACAACTAGTAAAATAAAAGAGGCTTGGAAAGCGTAGCTATACTACGTGGTCCTTCACAAGCTCAGGATCACCACCTGGGCCTTAGCCTACTCATTGATGTCAACGTCTACGTAGAACCCATCAGAAGGGGTTGCAGCATCTTCTGTAAAAATGTAGATTATAGCAACATGAGTACAAAGGTACTCAGCAAGACTTACATCAGATCCTATATACATGCACATTATCAAGAAGGGTTGGTGGAGTTGTTGCAGCAAGCCAGCTTTGACTCTTGGCTAGGCTAACCTACGAGACTCCACATTGAAATGGTTTTGCGTACACGAGTCCACTACTCACCACTTCAATACACTACCGAGGATCCACCTCCGTCTTCCTTCGGAAGAGCCATCCTCGGCACTCACACTTATCTTGAGGCTTTTAGTAGTTTCCATTTACTTGTCTATGAACTGTATAGGCAACCAAGTAGTCCTTTACCGCGGACGCGGCTATTCGAATAGAGCATGATAACCCTGCAGGGGTGTACTTCTTCATACATGTTTCCACCACTTAGCGTCTGCACACGACATGTGCTCGGCAGACTTCAAGCGAAAGCCGACGTGGGTGTAGACCACGACCTACCTAAACACCTAAGTCTCTAGTCCAGGTTTATCGCCTATCCAGGTTCCATCCGCAGGGAGTCCGGCCGAGGTTTCCCATACGGCCCCAAACGATGTGAACAGGGTTCCCGAGATACCTAACGGGTATTCGGTACACCGTGCCACGTACCTACCGCATCACAGCCCACCCCTACGGTCAGCACTGTCCACGGCCTCCAGTAGGCTACAAACACCAGAAACTACTTGCAACTCCTGGACAGAGAACTAGGGTGGATAAGAAGTCGAGCGGGGTCATATTTCAGGGCCCAATGCATGGTAGTAGCTGTATCTTAAATTACACATACAGATCTCAGTGCTTAAGGTCGGCTTCAATGAAACAACCCACCATGTACTCCTACATGGCCTCTCATCGATACCTTCACCAAATCGTGTTCACCACACCACTCTCATTACCGACATAATCATTTCACTCTAGCCCATCACCCAGATGAACCAGACCTGACACGACTCTAAGCATAGCAGGCATAGCAAGGTAGGAACAACACATACATATGGCTCAACCAACTCCTACACATGCTAGTGGGTTTCATCTAGTTACTGTGGCAATGACAGGTCATGCAGAGGAAGTGGGTTCAACTACCGTAGCACACAGCAGTTTGAAACGCGTTGTCTTAATGCAGTAAAAGAGAGCGGGAGCGAGAACATGGGATTGTATCGATATGATCAAATGGTTGGTTGCTTGCCTGATGATTCGATGCACTGATACGGTTCTTCGTTAGGGTAATCACGGTACTCCTCAGAGGCAGAACCTGCCGCAAGAACACCGATACACAACCATCACCAAACAATGTGCAACAATATGATGCATGCATGAAACATGGCAATATGAGTGAGTTGGGCAAATGCAACTAGGACCAGAAGGGTTTGAACCAATTTGAATCAAAGATTCAAATTTTAAACCCAAACATGGCCCTTTAAAGTGTTTTTCCTTGTTCTGCATTAAACATCAGGTTAACTTGTTTAATCATGCATGAAAATAGTACAGATGGATAGATTGGATTTTTCTGATCATTTTTCATATATAATTTGTCTGATTTGGAGTTACAGAATAAAAGTTATGAATTTTTAAAGTTTAAACTATATTCTGGAATTTCCTATATTAGATTAAATCCAGAAAATCAATTATTGCGTCAGCCTGACGTCAGTGTGACATCAGCAGGTCAACGGGACACGTCCGTGTCAAACCTGACAGTGGGTCCCGCGTGTCAGTGTGATTAATTAAACTAAAATTAATTTAAACTAATCCTAATTAGTGAACAGGGCTGGGCCCCACCTGTCATTGACTCAGGGGAGTCAACCAGGGCCCACCCGTGGTCAAACCCGGGTCGGCTGTACCGGCGTTTAGCCGCCGGCGAGCCCGACGCGGCGGCGGAAGTGATTTTTGCCGTTCCGGCAACCAAACGAGCCGCGGAGGCCACCGGAGAGGAGCTGAGGTCGAGCCGCAGCTCTTGGTGGAGTCCGTTGGGGTCGGGGTGGCCGGAGTTGGCGCCGGCGACGACTTTGGCGGCCACCGGAGTTCGGCCGAAGTCGAACTTGACGCAAGAGGGGTCGGTGAGGCGCGGGGAGTAGCTATCTAGGTGCTACGTGATGCGGTGAGCATGATGGACACCGTGGAGTGGCCGGAGGATGACCGGGAGCACGTCGGCGACGAGCTCCACGGCGGTGGGTGCGGTTGAGCTCCGGGAGGTCGCTACACGGCTCGGGAGCAAGAAAAGAAGGGGGGGAAGATGGCTAAGCTCACAGTGAGTGCGACGAAGCCCTTGGTGCGGCCGGGGATGGACCGGAGCGACGACGGCGTTGAAGGGGATCTCCGGCGACGGCGGACTCGGGCGAGTTCGGTGCGGTGGACTCGGGCGTTGCGAGCACTCGGGGCTCGGCTTGCTCGATGAAGTGGACGGCGGCAGAGCTCCTGGACACGACGAGAGGACGCACGGGCGGAGGGGAGCGCGGCTACGACGCAGACACGGCCGCGGTAGCGTCGGCCATGACTGGGGCGCGCGAGGGGGAGGAGCTGGAGAGGAGAGGGGGTGTCTGGGGGGCTCAGGGGAGAGAGGGGGAACGATCCACGACGTCACCGGGCGAGGGGAGCGGCGAGGCGGCGAGCAGGTGCGTGGCGCGCGCTGCGGTCGTCGTCGGGCACCTGCCTGCCTGCCTGGCCGGCAAGCAGCTCGCTGGAGCGGCGCTGGGCTGGGCCGGCAGGTGGGCCGGGTGCTGGCGCCAGGTAAGTTTTTCTATTTTTCCTGTTTTCTGTTTTTTTTAATACTTCTGCAACTTGGTTGAATTAATAAAAATACCTAGGCAACTCCTAAAATCACCAAACTACTCCTGGTCCATAGTTTGATTATTTCCAACATGAAACATTTTAGTTTGGAGATATTTGAGCATTTAATTATTTTATATAATTTTAAATGCCCAAATTCAAATATCTATGATTTAATTCAGAGACCCTACGATGACCTAGGAAAATGTGCATCACTTTTGGCAGGGGTTCTGAACCAAGACAAAAATGATGGGCATTTTAGAAGGGCATTTCAGGTTCATTGAAAAAGTTTTTAGTAAACCCTAGTTGGTTTCAGAGGGGGCTGGGGGTTCTGTCATCCCCATTTCAGGTTTCTGATGAAAGAGTAAACATGATGCAACACTCTAATGCATGACTAGCTAGGGTGTGACATGCCCATCCCCGAATTTTTCGGGCAAACCCTAGCCCCGCTCCTCTCCCCGCCGCCGGACACGTCCGGACTGCGCCGCACGCGTTCGCGCCGCCGCCTCCCGGCGAACCAGGGCGCGACACGTGGCACCCGGCCACCGCGCGCCGCCCCGGCCCGCCGAGCCTGCAGCCGGCCCGCGTCCCCGCCGCCCGCCTCCGCCCGCTCCCGCGCTGAGTCGCCGCCGCTGTCGCCCGCCTCCCC
>NC_041389.1:688391293-688413639 GCF_002162155.2 Triticum dicoccoides | reverse complement strand
GCCGCCGGCCTCCGCCGTCGCGCGCCTCCTCGCCGTCCGGCAGCCGCCCGGCCGCGCCGTCTGCGCCGCCCGCGCCCCGGCCCCGCCTTCGCCGCCGCCGGCGCCAGATCCCGCCCCGAGCTCCTCCTCCGGCCGACCTCGTCTGCTCCTCCCCAGCTCCGGTGAGACTAGGTTGACTTTCTTCTCCCCGAAATCCCCCAAGTCCTTTTCTGGCAGTGATTTTGTTGCATGTTCATCGCACCACAAATTTGCACCCGTGGCTCCGTTTTGGGCGTGTAGCATATCGAATTGTTTGCCTCGACGAGTACATCATTTCATCTCCTTGCATCATTTTCATTTGAACTCATCTCGATGCCCGAAATGCTGTTGGAAGAGGGCTATGTGATGTTAGTTTCACATTCTTATCAGAACATGCACTTTTGTCATTTTTGCCATGATTGATGTGTGCACCTTATGTATTTGAGCCCTACATGTGTTTTGAACTATGCCATGTCTTATTTACAGAGGTGCTTACCATGTATTATTGTGATCAATGTGGTGACTAGCACAAGCATGCAAACTAGGCTTCGTGATATTGCTGATTTTAGTCTCTGTTCTGCTGTTATTTTGATGCCATGTAAACCTGATGCTACAGAGAGATCCATGCATATTTTGAGATACTTCAGTAAGGGTGTTTTGAACATATGGTTATGCTCTATCCATCCATGCCCCTGGTTGCAATTATGGAGTAGTCTAGCATGTCATTTTCGTGCTCTACGTTTGCTTCAAAATGTTTCCTGGCAGATTGTTTACATGTTATTCAATTTTCCCAAGGTTGTTGTAGATGATCCGTGTATGCTATGAGGTTGTTCTTGCCATGTATAGCTTCTATGCCATGTCTTCTTGATGGGTGTATGCTTAGTTTATCATGAAATGCTCAGTAGTGAGTGCATCGAGCTCGCGAAGATGCCTTCGTAATTCTGTCAATGCCATGCTCTGTTTGCTAAATCTGTTAACGAAACTTGCTATGTTTACATGGGTGCCATCATATTTTCTGATCCTTTTTGGCTTATGGTCAGTAAGGGACTTTTGATCTTTGCTTTGAGTAGATTCATGCCATGCCTTGTTTTGCTATTATAAGTTCCTGTAGCATGTCGATAACTTGCTCTGAACATTGCTTCGTGATGTTGTTTATGCCATGTCCAGCCTGATAATTTTTGCACTTTCACCATGCTTGTTTGAACCTGTTATGATGTGATTTAGCCGTAGCTCAGTGTTCCTATTTTGTTAAGCATCTCCTGTAGATCACTGCCATATGTTTTAGTTTTATGTTGGGGTGCCGTAGCATAGTTTCTTGTTGCATGCTAAGTAGCATCGTGCTGTTAATCGCAGCTTTGTCCCATTCTTGTTTTGCTTGCCATTTGCAAACCGTGCATCCGTTTCCGGTGATCTTTATATTGATTTCAACCGAAATCATCTCATCTTTACAACGGCATACTTGGTTTGCCAAGCTGATGCCTTGTTCATCCTTTTCCCTCCCGGAGCACGCATACGCATTGCATATCACATCTCGCATATCATGACATGTATTGCATCATGTTGCTTGTGCATTGCACCGTGATTTATTGTGGTTCCTTTGCTTGTGTTCTTGCTTTGGTAGAGCCGGGAGACGAGTACGTGCACGAGGAACCCGTTAAGTACGCTAACGAGGATCAAGCCTTCGACAACTCTGAGAACCTTGCAGGCAAGATGACCATACCTTCAATATCACTTCTATCTTTGCTTTGCTAGTACTCGCTCTATCGCTATGTTAGCTCTACCTTCCACTGTTTATCATGCCTCCCTATTGCCATGTCAAACCTCTAACCATCCTGTCCTAGCAAACCATTGTTTGGCTATGTCACCGCTTTTTGCTCAGCCCCTCTTATAGCGTTGCTAGTTGCAGGTGAAGATGAAGTTTGTTCCTGGTCGGAACATGGATATTTTGGGATATCACAATGTCTCCTGTTTAATTAATGCACCTTATATACTTGGTAAAGGGTGGAAGGCTCGGCCTTATGCCTGGTGTCTTGTTCCACTCTTGCCGCCCTAGTTTCCGTCATACCGGTGTTATGTTCCTTGATTTTGCGTTCCTTACATGGTTGGGTGATTTATGGGACCCCCTTGACAGTTCGCTTTGAATAAAACTCCTCCAGCAAGGCCCAACCTTGGTTTTACCATTTGCCACCTAAGCCTTTTTCCCTTGGGTTTTCATGAGCCCGAGGGTCATCTTTATTTTAACCCCCCCCCCCGGGCCAGTGCTCCTTCGAGTGTTGGTCCGAACTAGAGCCCTTTGCAGCGCCCCCTCAAGAAAACTTGAGGTCTGGTTTTAGTTGTACGGATTGCTCATCCTTTGTGCCCTGAGAACGAGATATGTGCAGCTCCTATCGGGATTTGTCGGCATGGTCGGGTGGTCTTGCTGGTCTTGTTTTATCATTGTCGAAATGTCTTGTGAACCGGGATTCCGAGACTGGTCGGGTCTTCCCGGGAGAAGGTATGTCCTTCATTGACCGTGAGAGCTTGTGATGGGATAAGTTGGGACACCCCTACAGGGTATTTTATCTTTCGAAAGCCGTGCCCGCGGTTATGAGGCAGATGGGAATTTGTTAATGTCCGGTTGTAGATAACTTGACACTTGACTTCATTAAAATGCATCAACCGTGTGTGTAGCCATGATGGTCTCTTCTCGACGGAGTCCGGGAAGTGAACACGGTCTGAGTTATGCTTGACGTAAGTAGTTTCAGGATCACTTCTTGATCACTTCTAGCTTCTCGACCGATGCGTTGCTTCTCTTCTCGCTCTCACTTGCGTATGTTAGCCACCATATATGCTTAGTGCTTGCCGCAGCTCCACCATATTACCCCTTTTCCTACCTATGAGCTTAAATAGTCTTGATCTCGCGGGTGTGAGATTGCTAAGTCCCCGTGGCTCATAGATTCTACCAAAACAGATGCAGGTACCGAGGATACCAGCGCAGATGGCGCAACTGAGTTGAAGTGGGAGTTTGATGAGGCCCTTGGTCGTTACTATGTATCGTTTCCAGATGATCAGTAGAGGTGCCCAGTCGGGACGATCGGGGATCTAGCATTTGGGGTTGTCTTCTTTTCATTTCGATTTGACTGTAGTCGGTCTATGAGTGTATTTTGAATGATGTATGATCTTAATTATGTATTGTGTGAAGTGGCGATTGTAAGCCAACTCTCTTTATCCCATTCTTGTTCATTACATGGGATTGTGTGAAGATGACCCTTCTTGCGACAAAACCACCATGCGGTTATGCCTCTAAGTCATGCTTCGACACGTGGGAGATATAGCCGCATCGTGGGTGTTACAGTTGGCCAACCATTCGGGAAATAACACTTCCATAATGAATCCGGCTGCTAGGAGTCGGGCTATCTCTTCACCGACAACTCTTCTCTTCTCTTCTGAAAGGCGGCGCAAGGGCTGCCTAACCGGCTTGACGTTAGGTCAGACGTGTAGCTTGTGCTCGGCGAAATCCGTCGGAACACCCGGCATGTCTTTGGGAGACCATGCAAAGACGTCCCGATTCTCACAGAGGAAATTGACGAGCTCGCCTTCCTATTTGCTGTCAAGGCCTGTGCCTATGACATCGTGCCTCTCCGGGTATTCTGGGTCCAGGGGTATCTTCTTTGTCTCCTTGGCCGGCTGGAAAGAACCTTGAGCTTCACATTCTTTGGGGTCAGGAGACAGGGTCGGCTGCTTGCCAGCCAAGGCCACAACTCGATTCAGCATCTTCTTCTCTTTGGCGATCACGAGGGACTCAGCCAGCCGGCTGCTGGTTGCTGCACACTCAGAAGACTTTTTATAGTCTCCGGCTATGGTGATAATGCCCTTGGAACTCGGCATCTTCATCTTGAGGTAGGCGTAGTGGGGCACAGCCATAAACTTGGCCAACGCTGGTCGGCCAAGCAATGCGTGGTACGGGCTCTCCAAACCACTACCTCAAACCATATTGCCTCTCGGCGGAAATGATCTTTGCCCCCAAAGAGGACGTCCATCTTGATCTGGCCGATTGGTGAGCAGGACAGGCTGGGTACGATGCCGTGGAACACAGTCCGGCTTGGCATGAGTTGCTTCGGCTTGATGTTGAGCTTTTCCATTGTATCTTGGTACAGTATATTGATACTGCTCCCGCCATCTATCAGCACGCGGGAGAAACGGGCAGCACGCCTTTCTGTCGCCAGGGTGGCATCCAAAACCAAGGCATAGGAGCCAGGAGACAGCATCACCTCTGGGTGGTCGTCCCGGCTCCAGCTGATGGGCTTCTCCGACCAGTGCATAAACTCGGGGTTACTGGAGGCGACCGCGTTGACTTCTTGCTGCTGTCGGCGCCGGCTGCGCCGATCTTCTGCCTGGCTGGTGAACATGACGTAGGCGGCTTGCTCATCGGGGAACTCGTCTTGGATAGCTCCGATTGCAGGACGAGCGGCCGGCTGTTGCGGGGCAGGAGGCGGCTGGCCTGTAGGCGGAGGCGGCAACAGCCCCTCGCCCTTGGAGATTCGGGTGAGCCAATGGCACTTCCGAGTTGTGTGGTTGGACGGCTTCGCGCCGCTGTGGAACTTGCAGGGGGCATCGAGAGTTTGCTCATAGGAGAAAGCCGGCTGCCAAGCCGGCCTACCGCCCTTCTGCTTTTTGGGAGCCGGTCGTCCTTCAGGCTGCTCTTCTTCGACCGTAGCCACCTGCCGGCTAGTGGAAGGCGGCATAGGGGCCTTGCGTTTGTGGTCACTTTGATACGGGCACCGGCTTGATTCTCCAGCCGGCGTCTTGGGAGCCGACGCCAGCACTTTTCCAGAGGCGTCTACCTGGAGCTCAATCTTCATTGAAGAGTCGGCCGTGGCATACTTGTCCGCGATGATCAGTAGCTCGTCGAGGGTTGCCGGCTCATCGCAGAGGAGTCGGTTCTTGAGGAGAGTGCCCTCGTGGCACCCGGCAGTGAAGTACTCTATGGCTTGAACCTCGTGCACCCCTTCGCAGGAGTTGCGGAGCTCGGCCCAACGCGCGAGGTAGTCGCGGGTTGATTCGTTGGGCCCTTGTATGCACAAGAGAGTTGTCGGGGCTTGGGAGCCCGTTTGTAGGTGCTGGTGAAGTTGCGTATGAAGGCTTCAGTGAAGTCCAGCCAGCTGTTGATGCTGTAAGGCTTGAGGCTGTTGAGCCAGGTGCGCGTCGTGCCTTGGAGCATCAGGGGGGCATATTTCACGGCAACGCGTCTGTTGCCATTTGCTATGCGAACTGCGGTGGAGTAGTCGATCAACCAATCTTCTGGCTTCATGGAGCCGTTGTACTTGGGCGTGTCTTTTGGGAGCGAGAACCCTTTGGAAAGGGCTCGTCGCGGATGCGGGGGCCGAAACAAGGTGGGCCGACATCTTCTTCTTCTTCCAGGGCCAGGGATCGCGCAAGGTGGTCGATCCGATGGCGGGCATCATTCTCACCGACTCCTTCGCGGCGACCAAGTCGGCCGCTGAGAGTCAGATGCTCGACAGGCGGCAGGGTGTGATATCTTTCCCCGCGAGGCGGAGGAGGAGGCGGGTCGCCTCGTCGTTCCACACCTCGGGGATGGCCTTCTGCATCGCGCTCGATGGTGATTCGAGTCCGGCTGCGGCTAGCAGCCGACTCCTTCTCTTGTCTTGTACGGGCGCCACCCACAGTCGGCGTACGCGACGTCGCGCCGTGCTCTCGACGAGGGTGGCTTCCAGCTCGGACACCGGATTCGTGCCGCTCTGCGGCCGCGTTGATCAGCTGTTGGATGCGTCTGGTCATGTAGGGGAGCTCGTCGGGCCCCAGTCCGTTTAGCTCGTCTACGGTCAACTGGGCGACGCGTAGATTCTCGAGGGGCGTGGCGTAGACTGGGCGGTCCGCTCCCAGCATGTTGGCGATGGCCGCGCCGCGTTTCTTGACGATGCCGACTTGGCTTGGCCCTTCTGGAGGCAGCGTGCCGAAGGCGGCGCGGTCGACTTCGCGCTGGTGGGATTCCGTGAGACGTCTCATGGAGGCAATCCTCTAGCCCTCCGCGAGGAGGGCAAGGCGGCGTGCCTCCAGTGTCTCAGCGTCAGCGTCCGCCGGGATGGGGGCGGACAGATCGTGCAGCATAGCCTGCAAGGTGTTGCGGGCGTTCTTGTCGGAGGTGACGCCGTGGCTGATGACTAGCACTTCGGTGACGGTGCTGCCGCCACTGTCGGCTCGAGGGAGAGGGTCGTCAAAGATGATCATGTTGGTGGGGAAGGCATCGAGCGATGCCATGTCGGAGTCGACAAGCATCGGGTCGATGGAGCCGACCGACTCCAAGTCCGCGGTAGGCTCGCCGGAGACGTGGAGTTGGTCGAGGAGGCTGACGAGGCGGCTCTCGGGGCAGCTTGTGCCCGCGTTGGATGCGGGTTCGTCGGAGATGCGAGTCTCGCCAATAAGGTCGGCGAGGCAGCTCGCTGCGCAGGCGTCGTCGATGCTTTGCAGCGCAGCGGGGCAAGCGCCATCGGGCGTGCCGGGCTGGCTACGCTCGCTGGGGAGGAAAAGGGTTCCCGTCCAGAGCAGGTCTCCGGATGACGGTGCACCTGGCCCCATGGTGGGCGCCAAATGTCGGGTGGTAGGTGCGACATATGCCAACGGATGGCTTATCATTGTGGGAGCCAATAAGACATTGTCGGTGCCTTGAAACGGGATAAGGCGAAGACATGCACGCCGGCGGATCTTACCCAGGTTGGGGGCTCTCCGTGGAGATAATACCCCTACTCCTGCTTTGCGGGGTCTCCGCATGATCACTAGATCGATAAGAAGCTACAACAGGCTCCTTGAGCTGTTCGGTGGGAGGAGGAAGAAGGTCAAGGCTAGCTATCTTATCTCCCTGTGGTAGTGTCTAAAACTCTATGAGATCAACCCTTTGCATGGGTGTCCCGGGGGGTTTATATAGGCCTACTCCCCGGGGGTACAATGGTAATCTGGCTGGGCGTGGGTCCAGGCCGTCAGCGTCTACGACCGCCGGCTTCTCCGTCGGCTACTGGGGCCCGCCGACTGGTGGGTCCCGCCGGCTGCCGGCCCATTGGTCGACAGGCCGGCCCCACCGCTTGGGGGGTCTTGTCGGGGGCTGGTTACTGTTGCCTCGCCTCTGATGACGAAGGCTTTGTCGAGGTAAGCATGGCTACAGTGCCGCCGCCTTGCAGGCTCTCACTGTAGCCTTACCTCGTCTTGTCTGCTTAATGGTGCCGCCGCCTTAAGGCCAGCTGGGGGAGGTTAGGCCGCCTTCGGATGTCTCTCTGACCGAAGGGGCCCGCTGCCTACGGGCCGTACTGGCGACCCGTCGTGGATGGCGTCATGATCTGCATGGCAATAGTGCCTCGCCGGACAGGAGATGGCCGCCCCGTACGGCGTACTATAGCCATGCGTGTTCCGGGATTCGGGGGTGGCAGGGTCCACTATAGCCACGCCCTGTCCTGTCACCGTTATGGGGGGTGGACTTTAGGGTGCGGCCCACGGCCGTCTGCCAGGGGCCGGCTTCTCGGAGTCGATCCTCTAAGGCCGGCTTCTTGGAGTCGGTCCTTCAGGGGTCGGCTTCTTGGAGTCGGCCCTATCGTGGCGTCCTCCAAGGGTTCTTTATGGCCGAGCCGCCTTCCGCCAGCCGGCCTATGCGATAGCCGGCCAGAAGAAGGCGGCCCCGTGTCTTGGGTGCTTCAGGGCTCGGTCGGCCCATTGTTTTTTCTGAGGGCCAAAGGGAGCCGGCTAGGCTACCCATGGTTATTTACTCCGACACAAAGGGAGTCGGCTAGGCTACCCGTGGTCATTTACTCCGACAGTCGCTCAACCTTTATTTGCTTGTTTCCCTTCCTCCTCCTTGCCTTGAACCGACTATGCCAAACTCCCCTGCCTGCCGCGCGGGAAAAGACCCACCCTCGCCTTCTTTTAGTCCGGGTTTATATCGATGGATCGCGCGAAGCAGCAAAAACTAAGCCGTGTCCTGTACTCGTCTGTTGACGCTCGCTTTCATGAATTCTGTACTTCCTCTCGCTGACATGTGGGACATATAGCAACCGGGTCGACGTGTCAAGCACCAAATAACGGTGCACAACAGCAGGGGGACGCACCCCAGTCGTACCACCCCAGTAGTAGTAATGAGGAATGAGACGTCAAATCACAATGCCGAACCTTCCCAGATGAACGAAGCAACCATTATTTCACACTTCGGTTCGCCATCATCTCAAACCACGTAGTATTGCTTCTGCCACAAGAGGGACACGCGCATCGCCTTGGTACATCATGACACGCGGGACCGCATGACAGGCCATGCTCCCCCGCCGATCGCTCGGTAAAATCACCTCATTTTTACTACTTCCTCCGTATAGGTTTACATGGCATGCACGTCGTTCTAGGTTGAGAATTTAACTGGCTATATATGTGATGAACAATATATGTTTAGAAACTATATCCACTTTAGAATCCAATGATATACTTTTTGTGACATAGTAAGTCATATTTAGTTAGTCAAATGGATGATCTAGAACTACGTGCATGCCCTATAAACCGAGACGCCAAAAAACCCGAGACCGAGAGGGTGGTTTAGTACGTATCTTTTTAGATCAATATAGTCGGGATTCATCAAGGAGCAAAACCAAGTGGTAGGCTGCTCCTGTCGTGTTGGCGTAGCAACTCAAGCAGGGTCAGTCCGCACATGAAATGGCGACACACTTAACAGGACCCCTTTGGCCGACATGTGGCTCATCCACCGTCTTGTTCCACATGCGATGCACCAAATTATAGTTCTGAGCAGCGGTTGGAATTGGAGGCACCCCGGTTGTAGCGCCGCAGTAGTAGAAAATGAGTGACGAGGGGTCAAATCACAAAGCCCCACCTTTCCCGCATTAAGCTGGATGGACAAAGCAACCATCATTTCACTCTAGGGCACAGGAGCATCAAGAAAAGAGAAAACCAATGATGCATGTGGCAGCTACCTAGGGCACCCTAGGGTAGGGGTATCCACTACAGATCCTTCTTTTAAAGTGCCTCCACTACAAATCGGCTTCTCGCTCGTGCTCTTAAAGAAAACCGATGATGCGTGAGGCGGTAGGTTTGTAGGAATACTACGGCATGTGGGGCCACGTCGTAGTAAACGGGAGAGGGATTGAGTTCGAGTCGATGCCTTAAATATGTGTGGGCCGCTTGGTTTTATGGGAACGAGGCAGCATTTTGGGTTCGGGGACCAGTGGAGATATAGTACATACAAAAAATTGTGGAGGTAGGTTTGACCGAAAGGCAATGATGCATGGGCCCGCATTTTGATATACCCAGGGCCGCGTGAAATTTGCTACTCTACTCAAAACTAGTAAGGTACACATGCATTGAACGCATGAGATTTGGAAACCAAATTATGAATAAATACACACTATAGCATATAAAGCTTTGAGTCATATATGCATGATGGAGATGTTCGTTTAGTTCTTATAGTTCATCTCATTCAAAATCAATTAGTTTTATAAAAATGTTAAGATTCATGGGGTTGTGCATTGTAAAGCATGAAGTAAAAACTAAATAATGGCAATTCATTTAGAAAAAAAATTCAATTATGATATGGAAGATTCTAGAACAAAGGAGAAGTGCTTGTGTTTTGAGGTTTGTGCATTATGCTTAAGTTCAGCTGTCTTCAAAATTGTACATGTGGCATATCTGGTGGAATGTTGATGATATCCAACGGCCAGTAGTGCTTGGATTTGCCATCTCTGCACTGTCAGATTAGCTTCATCTAGCGACCATCTTTGAAAGTTATTCACACACTATATACTTCTTGTGCCATAGTTGCATGTCTTGGAAAAAAGCTACTGGTGAGTTGTACTAGCCATTCAGGAATATAAGATGTATACATGGAAGTTGTAGGGAAAGAGATGACATGGAGTATCTCAATTCCTATGAGTAGGGATTGCAAAAGAGATGTCATTTGGTTCACATCATATGAACTTTTCTATTGAATCTAGAGATGACATGTATCTCAATTCTTATGAGGAGGGATTAGAAAAGAGATGTAATTTGGTTAATATCATAGGAACTTTTCTATTGGATATATACTAATGTTTATTTTCCTTTGAAATTATGGGAGTATAGGAATCCATTCATATGAACCAAGTGGCTCTAAAGCTATAAAAATGATATCATGTTTATTTCCTTTGAAATGTGGAGTATATGAATCTATTCCTATGAACCAATTGGCTCTAAAGGAAAAAATCCTATAAAAATCATATCATATAGAGTTCCTATGATATTCCTCCCCACCAAAGGATGGTTGAAATTTCTGCAGGTGAAACGATGGTCTTTCTTTGTAGACTCCTCCCCCATCTTTATAGTTACCTCTCGAAGATGAATGAAATGATATATACTGGATATTCTACATGTGCAATTTGGTACACGAAAACTCGGTAAAAGTTTGCGAGGTTCACATTTTCAATAAAGCTATATGCACTGCATTTTGGAACAGAGGGAGCATATGAAAGTTGCTAACACTCACGTGGAAGATTTGTATGTAGGAGGAGTGGTTGTTCTGTTAAATGACATGGCAAAACTGACATTATCGGATGCCGATCTAACGGTTCTTACAGCGTTTGCCAAGAAAAGGCTTGTGGCGAACATTTGTCGGATAATGATTTATGGACACATGCATTGCATTGATACGTGCCCCCCCCCTTTCTCACGCACACGCACCCTCACGAGTCACGACTCTCCCGAGTCCTCTCGCACCCACCGTCTATCTGCAGGTAGACGTCACACACATATGTGCTCTTCACACCCTACCCTCAGAACTTCTAAAAAACAAAAGACATCACGCACATTTTATTTTAGCTCACATGTCACACACTTATACTATTTACTCTTGTGGCGAACGTTCTATGGGCATAGTATATTGTACTCTCACGAAGAGAAGCGGTGCACGCACGCACTAGTTCTCTCACACCCACTCGCGGGTACACGTAGGAGGGCATTTTTTGAAGCTGGTACAACAAAATCACTCCACTATATACCAGTAAACTGCACGTGCTTTGCACGTACTCCCTCCGTCCGGAAATACTTGCCATCAAAATGAATTAATGGGGATGTATCTAGATGCATATTAGTTGTAGATACATTCATTTTTATTCAGTTTGATGACAAGTATTTTCGGACGGAGGGAGTAGTAACCAAGTGGTGCTGGTTACCTGTGTGTGAAGCCTGGTACTGTTCTAAAAGTAAGTCGATGTTCTGAAATTTCAGTTTGTCAAAGTGGAGGAATTGTTCGCCTCTCTAAAAACTGCGCCAACCCCCTCCTCGCATCCCGACCATCCTGAGCCCCCGACACTGATGGCAAGCACATCACTGTAGAGGAGTACCTCCAACTCCTTTCCAAGCACCTTGGATGTGGAGATCGGATGAATCAGTGTCAGATGATCCGTCAGGCCATTAGGGAGCAAGCTCTCTCGAAGATGGCAAAGCATGAGGAGGAGAAAGTACTCCTTGTAGATGAATTTTAAAGTTTCTTTTGCGTGTGCGTGTGTTGTTTATGTGCCATGCAAAGAATTACTGTGATCTGCAATGAAAATGGTAATTTTTGGCAAAATGTGTTAGTGGGGACGGTCCAGAGCATAGGAATGAAATGCCATTATTTTGTTGATGAACTTGTAATGAGATTGCCCAGCTTCGTCTATACATCAATTTGTCAATTAGTTAAAAAAAAGAACAGGTAAAGTTGATGAATGATCGATGCATTAGAAATAGCTATGGTACACCGTAACAACTATATTACCTTTTAGGGCAGGAAAACAACCATTTGGGACATAGATGGTGCTGTTATGGTCTTGGTGCTTATATTGGCTAAACCATGTTCATGTTTTCCCTTTCTAGTACTACTACAACCTGCCCTATTAGACATTCTCCTTCTCTTATGTCCACTGCCCTTGTCCAGGAATGCTGCTACACGCTTATGTTGACCAGTACCAGTCAATTCATTACTTGATGTAGATATGTCAGATGGACTGATCAAGGTCTACTTTTTAGCAACCAGACTAATTATGCCAACTCGAAGGATATTGTAAGATGCAGAAAGTTCAAGCTCATCAAAATATTGGTATGAATCCCACCAAACAAACATACACTATAATACTTATTGACAAATAATAGTAGAGCAGGAAGTGGATGTTAATGATCTACTTATCAGAAATGCCTATCATAATCAGAACGCTAAGCATATTTCTTATTATATACATATACATGTGCGTTTTTTAGATAAGCATAACCTGGTTGAGTGGTCATTCACGTAATAATTAGGACATGAATAAATTTATGTTAATACTAAAAAAATTAAGACAAAATATTATTGCATTAATATGTACCTTCTGTAATTGTACTGATGCGAGTAGTTGTGTGCATGCTTCCATTGGTAAAAGTACAAGTTTGACTCCCAGATTGTGCATTATCACTGACTACAGGATTTTTCCTTCTCCATTTGTAGTCACGGTTTCTTTGCAGGTAGGCAGCACGCTATTAGAGTCATCTTCAAGTATCTTTCCCGATCATGATAACGCTTACGCTCAGAAGCATCTGTTCGTAGAGTTGCGTGTCGACTCGAAGGAGTATTTGATTTTATGGACATGCCAGATGGATTGATTGATCATTTTGTCCCAGTAATTGGCTGATCCACTGGACCAAGTACTTTTTGTGCTGGAATGTATAGAATATTTCAAACAACCCGTGAGAAATCTTTTAACACACAAAGCATAGGTTATTTTATTTATGTAACAGCATATAAGAAGCTGTAATCTTGTTTCAAGATTCTGGTGACCAGAAATATTAATGATGTACCTTGTTTCCCTTTTGATAAATTACGTGAGTCAACCAAATTTGTAATATCTTGAAAAGGAGCCCGTCCTGGCATTCCAATGGATCTTGTTGTATGGTTACTTGAACAGCCATTCACTTGCTTCCTAGATAACTGTCTGCACTTGGTTTGCTAAGGCGCTGAGCAACAACATTGTAGACATCATTAGCATAAGCATAGGAAGATAATGCAACAGTAAAGCCACGCGAAGCTTAAGTCACCTCAAACTCCTTGTAACAAACCATTTTTTTGGCATATTAATTGATACATATATTCTAACAATAGACTGTATTGACGTTTTGTCAGTACACATGGTATAGTGTAACATACAACATCGTTCTCCATTAAAAAATCATTTTAAATGTCAAAATCGTTAAAATCAATGAAAATGAGTTTTTAAATGGTTATAACACTTCTATGGAAGGAGAAATAAAGAAAAACCTTTGTGGACATAAACTCGAACACGTGGTGGTCAGCTGTGATAAATTTCTTGATTTCTATAATGAAATACAAAATCTGGGTATGGATTTATGGCATCTGATATGCAGAGATAGAAAATTTACAGATCATTAAACAAATTAGCTCCACTTCCATAGATTCTCAAATTGTATCTTACCTCTTCAACATGTAAGCTATGAGTGCGTGAGGTTGAGGATGCTTTGTTAACAGCGGCCGGGCTGCACTGATATGTCATCCCGTTGCTAGCACTTGCAGGACCGATGGTCTCCGGGGCGGATTGGCCCGAGGCATGTACAGCCGGAGATTCCAGGAAGTGGTGGCGGTGAGCACGTGGAACAGTAGCAAGGGCAGTGAGCGCCTGAGGGAGAAACTACTTGGGCGGACCGAGTTTGGGAGATTGGAGTTGAAATTGGATGGAAGAGCAACTGAGCGCTCGCCGCGGCCGGCGGCGCAGGGCAGAGCTGTTTTTAGAGGACTTGTGGTGGCGCGGGTACAGGGCTGGGGTGACAGCAGGGGGAACGGTGAAACCACGAAACACACAGAGTGCTTTGATGAGAAGAGAATGCTGCCGGATTTTTTTACTGGTATTTTATCTTGGTGGGGACGCTCCAGGTGCTTCCAGAATACCCGGGAGCGCGCGGTGAAAGCGCCCATGCGCGCGGGCAGACTGCGAATCCCGGAGATCCCAGCCGTTGGTTTCGGTTCAATAAAGAACTGACCATAGATCTTCAACACAGACAGCTGAATCAACGATTCATGTTTAGTTTGGGGTGCAAAATTGGTACACTATAGAGTAGTATAGATATAAGCAGGAGCCTTAGTGCTTGCTTTACTAGGGTTCCTCTCGTTCACTCTCTCATGCTCTCCAGATCTAAGCAAGACATGGGTGGCCACACTCTTTCTCTGCTCACGGCTGGTCACAAATCCGGTCGGACAACCTCGACCGTGGCAAGGGTGTAGGTGCATCATTCACGCCGTTGTCGGCGGCGAGGGAGGAGAACAACGGCTGACCGCACGTACCAATCGGCGGCCGTGCCGTTCTCTCCGAGCGAGCGCCGGCTCGCGAGGGCCTCCAACCCCTTCTTCCTCCCTGCGGTATTGTGGCCAAGATGTGGCCTCCCGACGCCGTCTTTGCCATATGCCGACAACCCTCAGGTATATATTCCTTCGAAACCTGCCTTGCTCTATTGCCCCAGCTCCCCACTTGGCTTCGTGTGGATCTTTTTCTACTTCCATCCGCTATTCCAAAGCCACCTAGACTTTTACTATTATTAGAGGTAAAGCTAGTTTGTACAGTCGATTCTAAGAGTTGGTTCAAATAGGGAAGAAAGTGGGAAAGTCGTAGCATGAATCTAGGACTTGGTTCTAAGAGGAAACGAGGGAAAGTAGTAGATACTGGCTACCCAATTGGTCTCTTGGTTGAAAAGACGAAGAAAGCATGGTGGATGGCGAAGGGTGAGGGGAAGTGGATCTGTCTCTTGGTTGAAAAAGGAAAGAAAGTGACGGGTGTTGGGGGACAATGCAAATGAGAATGAGTAGGTCTAGATTTCCTGTGCTCGCATAGGAAAATTTCGCCGGGGAGATAAAAAATGGGAGAAATGCAGACATGCTACCTGAGTGTTTGCCGCTCTCGGCAACCACATTTGCCTCACCACTTTATGCCCCTGCCGTCCCTACGCCCATATCGCTACCATTAATGTAAAATCACATGAAGCATTAAGCAATGCCACCTAATGTCACTATAAGTAATGGTCTAGTGCCGTCGATAAATTGAAGCAATGCCACCACCATTTTATGAAGTGCTTCTGTCTTGCTTTATTTCCCATGAATTGTGTTTTTGCAGTTACACTTGAATCTCACACCGCTAACATTGCTTCATCCCAGTGAAACTGCACAAATTTGATTGCACATTTACTGACCATGTGCTACTCTCATGATAGTAATACTAATGCTATTGTTCTGCATGTTAATCTAGTGGCAGTGTTGATGTTATGTGATGCTACTTACTTAAGGGCACTTTCATACTGTCAATCTAGTGCCAATTATAACACAATAGATGCTGATGTTAATCATACGCCACTGCAAATATCTGCCACTATTTAAATAACCGTATTTCATATTTGCGCAAACAGGGATGGCTGTCTCCATATAGTTTCGGGAAGTCTGTCTCACTATCGTTTCTATCCGCGCAATCAAAAGCACACACCTCGGTTTTAGTAGAACTGCACAAAAATGAGATGGCTATCCCTCGCTGTCGTCGTCTAACCACCCATCTTCCAGGTATTCCTACATTGGTAGTTACTAGGTAGAATGACCAACGCAATCTAAAAGAAGTTGATTCGTACGATTTACTTCCTGATTGCAGTGTAGGGACGAGCGAAAACAACTGCATCCTAGTCCGAAATGCACTTTCTACCAGTTCATCCATGGACCGAGGACTAGCTGGCCCGGCTGCACGGCGGTTTTTGGACATGTGCGTAGACAAGAGGCATTGTGGTCTGCTTATTTCTGCAAATAGCGGTGCTTAAATTTAGTGGAATGCATAAGAATTTCAGCTGGTCAGTACACTGCATGGTTCAGTTCAGCATTCCAGCTGAGACCACAATTATAATTGGTTATTCTGGAATGAGAGAACCTAACCCTGGATGATGGCAACTAGAAAAAACCAGAGTGAACTCCAGGAAATTTAAGCCCGCCGGAAGGCCCTTTGCTCAGAGAAGCCTTGCTTGTTTTTTCCTGATTTGTAAACCTTCTCACAACTTTGTCTTTTGCTGTGAACTATTATATGTTTGTTATGTTCTATGAATCATTGAGATGTATAAAATTGCTTAACTTATGATTTTCAAGTTTTTTATGAAGCCGAGTTTAATGTGAGTGTTCCACATGAACGCTGGACTAGCGTGTGAATGTTTGGAATTTAAATTGTGGCCTCAGTTACTGCATGAACCACTGTAAGAAGATACATATTTGCTTATATGTCAGACAGCAGATTGTTGATTGTTAGCTGGTCGACAGCCTAGTATTGAAGTGAGCTGAGCCAATGTGTCGTGTTTTGCACAACTGCTTACAAGTGGTGTAGCACCAACAGTGTTTACAAGTACTTATGTATACGTCGGCGCACAGTTCTCAAATGAGTACTCTATTTCATCAAAACACACACTGCTTGTATGATAAACCATGACAACTTCTGTCTTACCATGCCATATTCATGAAAAAACTAGTGAGGATGCGTCTGTTTCGGCAACAATTATGATGGTTCTCACATGATTCACGGGCACACAAAAGTAGCAGTAGTTCCCATAGACGGATTCAAACAGAGTACTAGCCCCAAAGGGCTCGATAACAGGCAAGGTTCAGATAATTAGACACAATCCAAACTACTATTAAACACTAGCTGGGGCAACTATTTCATGCCTCGATCTAATTTGGGCTGGACACGAGACGAACCATGCCATGAACATCATCGAGGATGTCCGGCAGCAGCTCAATCCTGTGAACCTTCATGAAGACAACCTTGTGGCCTTGCCACTCATAAACTTGTTTGTGGAGGCATGCCACGTCATCTTCCTGCGTAAGCTTGACAAGAGCAGCATGCCTCACAAACAAATGAGTAGCTTTGAACTTCTTGTGCTTCAGTACACCCTGGTCAACATGCCAGACAACAGTGAGGATGGAATACAACTCTTCATTGGTATAAGTGCAAATGGCTTCCAGGATCCAACAGCCTAAGAACTCTGTTTTCCCAGTACATATATTCAGGTCATCCACCTCATAGCGAGTGACATGTACAACCACACAATCCTTGTCTGCATCAGGCCTCTAATTGAAATAGAAAAATAATTCTGAATTACTTTCCAGTATAAGAAACACAAGTTTTTTAATCCACTATGTATAGCATGGCATCGAAGCTAATAAAACTTTGCATTATTCATCACCACATACTTAGGTGAAAAACCAATCGAGATCAGAAAAGAAAAAAATCACCTTGGGCAGCTCAGGGGGGGACACATCCTCGAAGGGGGAAACCTGCTCATGCAGTGCCACGAGGGTTGTAACCTCAAATAGGGCGTTGACCATCTCAGTAGTGGCCGTGAGCGTATCTGGGTCGGCTCGGTGGCTGCCTCCATCTTCTTGGAGCTCTCTGTCTCGTGGGGATCAGCCTCCCGCGTCTGCTCCAATATCGGCAGATCTTTGCCTGGTTCTCCTTGGTCCATCATGAAACTGATGAATACTAGGAGACCACTGAAAGAAAAACACAATCGCAATGACAATGAAACAAAAAAGAGAGTGAGGGTCGGTTACTGCTTTGCAAAAGTTCTTTTTTTCACTAAATGAAAATATACCAACATCATGGATCCTCTTACCTTCCCTTCATTGGGAGAGAAGAATAGTGGCAGATGGGAGTGTTGCCTTTCTTGAAGACGGTGAGGGACAAGGGGATTCAGTGAAGAGTGAAATGATGGTTGCTTCGTCTGTCAAACTTAGACTGCGAGGAGGTGGGGTTTTGTGATACGACAGCTCGTTACTGCCGCGCTACGACCGGGGTGACTCTCCGCCTGCATACTACCTTCTAATTTGGTGGATGGCATTTGGGCCTGTGCATTGCATGGCCCGCATGTCGATGAACAAAATATAACGGCATTCAGTAGAGGGAGACGTTTCGATGACCTAGGAGGGGCCAGAATTGGTATTGTATCCACTATACTAGTAGTAATTGTTTTCGTGGGTAGTTGTAGAGTGTCTCCACTATACTAGTAGTAATTGTTTCTCTGGGCCCAGGACAAAACAGCCCATCCACCCTAGTAAATAGTAAAATCAATTCAAAAGCCCATATATTTACTGAATGAGAGGCGCTACCCACACCCAGCACACCCCCCCCCCCAAAAAAACCTGGGTGCTCTTCTTCCTCCTCACTCCCACCCACCTCAGTTCAGCTCACTCCACTCATACCCCCAAATTCCTTACCTCACTCCTACAGAAAACCCCAGCTCCCCTTCTTCCTCACTACTACAGAAAAACCCCAGCTCCCCTTCTTCTTCACTCGCACTACAACTAGGCTCATCATTCATTACTCTGCTCAAATCCTCGAGCGCGACATGACGCCCTCGAGGAAAATGGAGTCGGCTGACCCCAACTGCCAAGAAGATGAGGCTCCCGCCAGCGGCGATGCCTGTTGTAGATCCCGCACCCGGCAGCGTGGGGAGAAGCGACGACCCCGCCCCCACCGGATCCTAGGAACCCATAGAATCTCGGGTGGACTGCATCAGCGATCTCCCAGACACCGTCCTTGGGGAGATCATCTCGCTTTTCCCCATCAAGGATTGCTGCCGCACCCATGTCCTCTCAATTCAGTGGCGCCCTCTATGGCGCGCCGTGCCACTTAATCTCGACTGTCGTCACCTATCTCTTCAATGATTTTGAAATCCCCAGAGCCATCATCTCCTCCCACCAGGGCTCCGTTCAAAGCCTCTGCATCCGGTCATGCTACCTTAGCAAGCATACCATGCCCTGCACGGTGTACGCCTGGCTGAAATCCCCTGAATTCATAGAACTACATCTGCTTGAGTTCTACTATTCCCCTGGAAATCACATACCACATACCGAACGCCATGTACTTGTGCCCTCAGCACCGATGTCCATCTTGCGGTTTTCCTCCTCTCTCCACACCGCCACCTTTGCGCTGTGCTACCTACCATACAATCTGGTACTAAACCTTCGACTCCCATTTCTCAAGAAACTTTCACTTGTGCGGGTTCGTATATCGGAGGCCTCATTGCACAACATCATCCACTCTAGTTGCCCTGCCCTGGAGTGCTTGGTGCTTGTTTTCACAGTTAGAATCAGTTATCTCCAAATAAAGTCGCCTAACCTTGTAAGAATTGGAATTTCTTTTAACGGAAGGCAGCTCATCATCCAAGATGCCCCTTCACTTCAAAGGTTGATCCTTGATTTTAGTTATTCACCATTGCAAATAACCGTCCTCTCTGCGCCTAAACTGGAGACCTTGGGTGTAATACATGATCTCTGTGCTCATTTCAATATGGTGTTTGGCTCCACAGTTCTTCAGGTACTTTATATTGTCATCTAAACTTGTAACCATAATTTGCATTTTAAATTTATGCACATAAGTTTTATATCATCTTGGAGCACACATTTTGTACTATTATGTTCTATGCTCAATGAAGAGTTTCTCCATGGATGGCCTATCAATGGTGCTGAATTCTGTCAAGACCTTATATATCCAAATGAATAATTTTGATCTAAACAAGATTATTGGCTTGCTGCAATGCTTTCCATGTCTGGAGAAGTTGTATATAAAGGTGATAATTTCACGCACATTGGAAGCCCGCATATATCGTACTAGAATTAACCGTTCATCTGTTGCTCTTTCAACACTCTTTTTTTAGACCTTAACTGTTTTCAATCTTCATGTCTATTTAGGCAACATGACGGGGTAAGGAAGTTATAACCAATCGGTGGATTCGCAAGCATGGGTATTTTCTCACTTCTCATGAGATTCGATTGAAGACAATAATGCTAGAACGATATGTAGCCAACTGTGCAAACAGTAGATTTGTCACATTCTTCCTGCTGAATGCGAGGTTACTATTGTCCATCAGGCTTAAGTTTATCAGCAGCATGGTTTTGACGGATGGGTATGTCGAAGAGCAAAGGAGTTTCAGGTGGGCAAAAGAGCTTGTGAACGTGTCGGGCTTCTATTTACAACATATTGTGGTCATAATCCAGTAAATTTTACGACCCAGGATGTTCATTCTATGGACCTGGCCGATCCATTTGACTGTGACTGCCGAAAACAGTGTTGGAGTTAGATGTTGTTGCCCTTTTCAACCTAGGTTTTGTGTAAACCAGATGAACAATTAACCCTCGTGCTTTTCTACAGTTTGTAAGCTGGAGTTAGATGTTCTTGCCCTTTTCAACTCGGCTGTGACTGTCATATTTTCTTTGAAACAAGGCAAATGGCTTGCCATTCGTTTAATTAGAGTGAAATATTGTAACAAATCCCAACCAAGGGAAATAACATCACTCTCGCCGGCTACTTGAGCTCACTGTGCATTACAGAAGCCAAGTGATTAGCCCCCACCAGCACCCACAAACATATTTTGAACTAGCACATCAAATGGGCTGTAAATTTTCATAGGAAAGGCTGCATGACCGTGACAGATTTGGATTCTGACATTTGGGACCCACGAGGAAATAGCCTATCCAAGGTGGTGTCGACTTACTAGCCAGTCAACAAACGATTCTGCCTACCAGCCGTTGGATTGACATCCAACATCTGTCGTGTATCTTCTATCTCTTGTCTTCTTCTTCCTCCAGCCGCCCAAACCAAACCACCCTGTGGGCTCTGCCTGCTCCCGCCTCCCATGGCTAGCTGCACCTCCGCCGCCCTACCATACCCTCCAACGTTGGACAGCCCCTCCCTCTATTCCCCCACACATCTTGTTATTCTCCGGCGATGTCAGCCCCAACACGCACCCGCACCCGAACCAGTCAACCCTCGTACTCCCCTCCGCTTGCGACTGGATAGACGCATCTTCCACGGCTCCTGTTCTTTCTGTCTGAGGCCTCACCGTTGTCCTCCACCTCGGTTCGCTCACCGTGCGCGGTGCGCCACCCTCTTGCGTTGTCAACGTCGTCAACAACCAAGAGGAACAAGGAGATGACTGTACGTGGAGAGGATGACAGTAGGGACCCACCAGCGTCATGGCAGTACGCAGGCAAGTGCATCTATATTACAAGCCCAAAAATATGGTTCCTCCTAATGGTTGGACATTTGGGGCTCACGCCATTGTCAACTTAGTCAATAAATGAGAGTATTGCACTATGAGCGGCTGACACTAGGGACCCAGCAGGCCGCGCGGTTTTTTTTTTGAGGAACAAGCAGTTGTTATTTATACTACTTTTAACAACGGATCAGGGTAACAACGGGGCTGTGCGGGGGCTGTGGACCGTCTAGCCAGGGTTTTATTTATGTTTACCACATCATGAGCCCAGTTGTGTTTTTTCTTGCTGAAAATGGCTAGCCTAGTTCTAATTTTTTAAGAAATACCCAAATGAGGCCTACTTGCTTTATCAGCCCTGTTGGGCTGCAAATCTTTTAAGACGAGGAGAGTTTCATTCGGTTTGCCCAGAAATGGGCTGTACATTTTTAAAACATATCAAACCGGGAATTAGTTTCATTTTTTTTCATTACAAGATTTTAAATTCCATTGATTTTTATGCGTGGAGTATTATTTGGATTTTATATTTATATGAATTATTTTTCAAAATAGTTTGAATGTGAATCAATATTTCGGGATTAAAAATAGTTGACTGCACCGAAATATGCAAAAGTTCGTTTACTTTTTAACCGTGGCCACAATATGGGGTGTAATGCTAACAAAAAGAAGATGTTCTCCAAAAAAATTCTTAAGAATTAGAAAATGGGTTGTACATTATTAGAAATAATGGGAGATGGGTTGTATGTTGTTTTCCATAGATTTGAGGCTGACTTGTGCACCTACTACAGGTTGACGCGTATGCTTTCCTAAAAAAAGGTTGACACACACGCAACATCATGTCAACTTCGTCAACACACAAGAGCACTGACTGTTGGATGTCCATCCAACGGCTGTCGTGCTTCTTCAATCTCTGCTCTTCCTGCTCTAGCCGCTCAAACAAGCGTCGACGGGACTGCCTGCTCCCTCCTCCCGCGGCCGGCTGTGCTATCGCGCAGGCCTCACCGCCCCACCGTACTCCCATTGCTGGCCTAGCCATCCCTCTACTCACCCACACATGCTGTTATTCTTCGGGGACGGCAGACGAACCAATAAACCCTCATACTCCCCTATGCGTGGGAAACAACTGCCGAGTCTTCCCTGGCTCCGTGTCGTTCCCTTCCTAGGCCTCGTCGTCGTCCACCGCCCTGGTGCTCTCGGCGCGGCCTGGTCAATGTGGTCAATGAACGACATCCATCGGAAGTGGACTGTATGTGGAGAGGCTGACATCTAGGACCCACCAGAAGGGCCTC
>NC_041389.1:688390434-688391195 GCF_002162155.2 Triticum dicoccoides | reverse complement strand
CCACTAGCTATATCTTCGCACACAAGGAAGTGCCTCATTATTACGCACAAAAAAATGAATACCCCCTGCTAGCTAGGACCCACCATAGTGGGAGCTTGACTTGTGGGCCTACTAACTTGACGGGAATGGAGGGCTTTGTCAACTTAGTCAATATGAACGATTCTAGCTCCAATGAACGTACAATGTCCATCCAACGGCCATAGTGCTTCTTCAACCTCTGGTCTTCTTGCTCCAGCTGCCCAAAGCAGCGCTGGTCGTGCCGCATGCTCCTGCCTCCCGTGGCCGGCTGTGCTGCCGTGGAGGCCTCACCGCCCCTACTACTTCCACCGCCGGCCAGGCCATCCTTCCACTCACCCACACCCCCTGTTATTCTGCGGCGACGACAGCCTCACACCGCAGCCGAACCAGTGAACCCTCGTACTCCTCTCCGCATGGGCATCCGCTACCGCGTCTTCCCCGGCTCCGTGTCGTCCCCTTCCTAGGCCTTGCCATCGTCCACCACCATGGTGCTCTCGGAGTGGCATGGTCAATGTGGTCAATGACCGACTTCCATCGGAAGAGTACTGTACGTGGAGAGGCTGACAGATGCGTTCACGGCAGCCGCAAGTAAGTGCCTCCTTATTACGTGCAAAATAATTATACCTCCACCTGACAGCAGGGACCCATCGGACGGGCCACCGTATTTTGCGAAAAAAACCGTTTCCCCCTGACTGCTGGGACCCACCGGACGGGCCACCGTATTTTGCGAAAAAAATGTTTCC
>NC_041389.1:688286745-688390174 GCF_002162155.2 Triticum dicoccoides | reverse complement strand
GGACCCACCGGAAGTGCCTCCTTATTACGCACAAAAAATGAATACTCCCCCTGCTAGCTGGGACCCACCTTGCTGGGAGGCTGACTTGTGGGCCTACTAAGTTGACGGGGACGGAGGGCTTTGTCAACTTAGTCAATATGAACGATTCTAGCTCCAGTGACTGTACGATGTGCAACCAACGGCCGTAGTGCTTCTTCAACCTCTAGTCTTCTTGCTCCGGCCGCCCAAAGCAGCGTCGGTCGTGCCGCATGCTCCTGCCTCCCGTGGCCGGCTGTGCTGTCGTGGAGGCCTCACCGTCCCCTACTATTCCCACCGCTACCCAGGCCCTGCGGCGACGGCATGTTGGAAATATGCCCTAGAGGCAATAATAAAATGGTTATTATTATATTTCCTTGTTCATGATAATTGTCTATTGTTCATGCTATAATTGTGTTATCCGGAAATCATAATACATGTGTGAATACGTAGACCACAATATGTCCATAGTGAGCCTCTAGTTGACTAGCTCGTTAATCAATGGATGGTTACGGTTTCCTGACCATGGACATTGGATGTCACTGATAATGGGATCACATCATTGGAGAATGATGTGATGGACAAGATCGAATCTTAAGCATAGCACAAGATCGTGTAGTTCGTTTACTAGAGCTTTTCTAATGTCAAGTATCATTTCCTTAGACCATGAGATCGTGTGACTCCCGGATACTGTAGGAGTGCTTTGGGTGTACCAAACGTCACAACGTAACTGGGTGGCTATAAAGGTATACTATAGGTATCTCCGAAAGTGTCTGTTGGGTTGACACAGATCGAGACTGGGATTTGTCACTCCGTATGACGGAGAGGTATCTCTGGGCCCACTCGGTAATGCGTCATCATAATGAGCTCAATGTGACCAAGTGGTTGGTCACGGGATCATGCATTACGGTACGAGTAAAGTGACTTGTTGTAACGAGATTGAACGAGGTATTGGGATACTGACGACCGAATCTCGGGCAAGTAACGTACCGATTGACAAAGGGAATTGTATACATGATTACTTGAATCCTTGACATCGTGGTTCATCCGATGAGATCATTGTGGAACATGTGGGAACCAACATGGGTATCCAGATCCCGTTGTTGTTTATTGGCCGGAGAGCTGTCTCGGTCATGTCTGCATGATTCCCGAACCCGTAGGGTCTATACACTTAAGGTTCGGTGACGCTAGGGTTATTAGGAAGACTTGTAAGTGATTACGGAATGTTGTTCGGGGTCCCGGATGAGATCTCGGACATCACGAGGAGTTCCATAATGGTCCGGAGGTGAAGATTTATATATGGGAAGTTGTCATACGGTCACCGGGAAAGTTCGGGGGCATATCGGTATTGTAACGGGGCCACCGGAGGGGTTTCGGGGGTCCACTGGGAGGGGACACCTCTCTCGAAGGGCCTCATAGGCCGTAGTGGGCAGGGAACCAGCCCCTGGAGGGCTGGGCACATCCCCCCTTGGGCCCATGCGCCTAGGGTTCGGGGGAAACCATAGAGGGGGCGCCCCCCTTGCTTGGGGGGCAAGCCCCCTCCCCTTGGCCGCCACCCCCCTCTAGATCTCATCTAGAGGGCCCCGGACCCCTTCCCCCTTCCCCTATAAATAGAGCTGCGAGGGGAGGGCTACACACCACATCCAAGGCGCAGCCCCTCCCCTCCCCAACACCTCTCCTCCTCCGTTAAGAGCTTGGCGAAGCCCTGCCGGAGTACTGCCTCTCCACCACCACCACGCCAGCGTGCTGCTGTTGGAGCTTTCTTCCTCAACCTCTCACTCCTCCTTGCTGGATCAAGGCGCGGGAGACGTCTCCGCTCCGTACGTGTGCTGAACGCGGAGGTGCCGTCTGTTCGGCGCTAGGATCATCGGTGATTTGGATCATGACGAGTACGACTCCATCAACCCCGTTCTCTTGAACGCTTCCGCTCGTGATCTAGAAGGGTATGTAGATGCACTCCTCTCTCTCTCTCTTGTTGCTAGATAACTCCATAGATTGATCTTGGTGATGCATAGAAGATTTTAAATTTCTGCTACGTTCCCCAACAGTGGCATCATGAGCTAGGTCTATGCGTAGTTTCTATGCACGAGTAGAACACAATTTTGTTGTGGGCGTAGATGTTGTCAATTTTTTTTTGAGGAACCAGGACAGTGGGAGAGGCTCCCACTGTCATATATATTAATATTTATAACAAATTACAAGGAGTAGTTACATCATGTACATGTCTCCCCCCATCTCACTTTGGAGTGGGGATAGAAAAGGTCTAAGGAGTACAATTAATCAGAGGGTGGGGAGTCTAAAAGCAAGAAGATGAAATCCTTCTTGTTGTCTTTTACTCTATATTGGAGGAGACTAAGCTCTTCTCTGAATCTGGCGAGCTAGGAGTGGTAGGAGGGGATAATATTTCTGAAAAGTTTGTTGTTCCTTTCCTTCCAAATGCTCCAGGATGCTTGAAGGATGATTGCCATGAAGAAAGGCATGTCCCAAATAATTTTAGCTTGCTCTAGCCAGGCCAATCGAGTGGCCTGATCGCCAGGGTCTATCCCAAAGGTTGACCAGCAGTTTCTACTAAATGGGCATGTTAGGATCAAGTGATCAATGTCTTCTTCTTTTTGGCCACATAGTAAGCAGTTCAGGTTTGTACCAATGTTATAGTGTCTTCTCTTCAACATGTTTCTGGTGTTTAATCTGTCAGACAACATAATCCATCCAAAGACCTTGAGTTTAGCAGAAACTTTTGATTTCCATAGCCAGTGGTAAGTTTTATGGGCCTTCATATCCCTGAAGCAGAATTTGTAGTATTTACTTGCCGAGAAAGCAGATCCTTTCCAAGGGTAAGACCATATATCCTTTGCATTTTGGTTGTTATCCAAAGTAATGAGGCTACCAACCCTTGCATCTCTTGTACTTCCTGTAAAGCTTGTGAGGATATTGGTAGAAAGAATGCCTGATCCAAAGATGTTATGGATAGGAATTCTTGGACTGAGCAATCTTCATTCCTGACATAATAAAATGCTCAAGGATATGTATTAGAACGAACTTCCTCCAACCACAGATCTTTCCACATGAGAACATTGCTTCCACAGTTCACTGTTACTCTGGAGATGTTGTCAATTTACTTGCCACTACTAGTCTTATCTTGTTTCGGCGGCATCGTGGGATGAAGCGGCCCGGACCGACCTTACACGTGCGCTTACA
Organism: Triticum dicoccoides; assembly: GCF_002162155.2. NCBI lineage: Eukaryota > Viridiplantae > Streptophyta > Magnoliopsida > Poales > Poaceae > Triticum > Triticum dicoccoides. Next base: position 688,386,961 of record NC_041389.1, on the reverse strand, counting down.
TGAGACAGGTTCCACCGACTGACATGCACTAGTTGCATAAGGTGGCTAGTGGGTGTCTGTCACTCCCACTTTAGTCGGATCGGATTCGATGAAAAGGGTCCTTATGAAGGGTAAATAGAAATTGGCATATCACATTGTGGTTTTGGCATAGGTAAGAAACGTTCTTGCTAGAACCCTATTGCAACCACGTAAAAACATGCAACAATTAGAGGACGTCTAACTTGTTTTTGCAGCATATGCCTTGTGATGTGATATGGCCAAAAGGATGTGATGAATGATATATATGTGATGTATGAGATTGATCATGTTCTTGTAATAGGAATCACGACTTGCATGTCGATGAGTATGACAACCGGCAGGAGCCATAGGAGTTGTCTTAATTATTGCAGGAGCCATAGGAGTTGTCTTACTTTATTGCTAAACCGTTAGCCATAGTAGTAGAAGTAATCGTTGGCGTGACAACTTCATGAAGACACGATGATGGAGATCATGATGATGGAGATCATGGTGTCATGTCGGTGACGATGATGATCATGGCGCCCCGAAGATGGAGATCAAAAGGAGCAAAATGATATTGGCCATATCATGTCACTATTTGATTGCATGTGATGTTTATCATGTTTTTGCATCTTATTTGCTTAGAACGACGGTAGTATATAAGATGATCCCTCATAATAATTTCAAGAAAGTGTTCCCTCTAACTGTGCGCCATTGCGAAAGTTCGTTGTTTCGAAGCACCACATGATGATCGGGTCTAATAGATTCTAACGTTCACATACAACGGGTGTAAGATAGATTTACACATGCAAAAACACTTAGGTTGACTTGACGAGCCTAGCATGTACAGACATGGCCTCGGAACACAAGAGACCGAAAGGTCGAACATGAGTCGTATAGAAGATACGATCAACATGAAGATGTTCACCGATGATGACTAGTCCGTCTCACATGATGATCGGACATGGCCTAGTTGATTCGGATCATGGATCACTTAGATGACTAGAGGGATGTCTATCTGAGTGGGAGTTCATTAAATAATTTGATTGGATGGACTTAATTATCATGAACTTAGTCTAAAACTTTTGCAATATGTCTTGTAGATCAAATGGCCCACGCTAATGTTGCCCTCAACTTCAACGCGTTCCTAGAGAAAACCAAGCTGAAAGACGATGGCAGCAACTACACGGACTGGGTTCGGAACTTGAGGATCATCCTCATAGCTGCCAAGAAAGCATATGTCCTATATGCACCGCTAGGTGAAGCACCCGTTTTCCCAGCAACTCAAGAGCTTATGAACGCCTGGCAGTCGCGTAGTGATGATTACTCCCTGGTTCAGCGCGGCATGCTTTACAGCTCTCCAAAAGCGTTTTGAGCAGCACGGAGCATATGAGATGTTCCAAGAGCTAAAAATGGTTTTCCAAGCTCATGCCCGGGTTGAGAGATATGAAGTCTCCGACAAGTTCTACAATCGTAAGATGGAGGAGAATGGTTCTGTCAGCGAGCACATACGCAAAATGTCTGGGTTGCACAACCGCTTGTCTCAGCTGGGAGTTAATCTCCCGGATAACACGGTCATTGACAGAATCCTCCAGTTGCTCCCACCTAGCTACAAGAGCTTTGTGATGAACTACAATATGCAGGGGATGGTGAAAACCATTCATGAGGTATTTTCAATGCTGAAATCAGCGGAGGTGGAGATTAAAAAGGAACATCAAGTGTTGATGGTCAATAAAACCACTAGTTTCAAGAAAGGCAAGGGTAAGAAGTACTTCAAGAAGGAAGGCAAGGGAGTTGCCGCTCCCGGTAAGCCAGTTGCCGGGAAGAAGCCAAAGCATTGACCCAAACCTGAGACTGAGTGCTTTTATTGCAATGGAAGCGGACACTGGAAGCGGAACTGCCCCAAGTACTTAGCGGACAAGAAGGCTGGCAACACCAAAGGTATATGTGATATACATGTAATTGATGTGTACCTTACCAGTACTCATAGTAGCTCCTGGGTATTTGATACCGGTGCGGTTGCTCATATTTGTAACTCAAAACAGGAGCTGCGGAATAAACGGAGAGTGGCGAAGGACGAGGTGACGATGCGCGTCGGGAATGGTTCCAAGGTCGATGTGATCGCCGTCGGCGCACTACCTCTACATTTACCTACGGGATTAGTTTTAAACCTCAATAATTGTTATTTAGTGCCAGCTTTGAGAATGAACATTGTATCTGGATCTCGTTTAATACGAGATGTCTACTCATTTAAATCCAAGAATAATGGTTGTTCTATTTATATGAGAGATATGTTTTATGGTCATGCCCCGCTGGTCAATGGTTTATTCTTAATGAATCTCGAACGTGATGTTACACACATTCATAGTGTGAATACCAAAAGATGTAAGGTTGATAACGATAGTCCCACATACTTGTGGCACTGCCGCCTTGGTCACATTGGTGTCAAACGCATGAAGAAGCTCTATGCTGATGGACTTTTGGAGTCTCTTGATTACAAATCATTTGACACATGCGAACCATGCCTCATGGGCAAAATGACCAAGACTCCGTTCTCCGGAACAATGGAGCGAGCAACCGACTTATTGGAAATCATACATACTGATGTGTGCGGTCCAATGAGTGTTGAGGCTTGCGGAGGCTATCGTTATGTTCTCACTCTCATTGGAGACTTAAGTAGATATGGGTATGTCTACTTGATGAAACACAAGTCTGAGACCTTTGAAAAGTTCAAGGAATTTCAGAATGAGGTAGAGAATCAACGTGACCGAAAAATAAAGTTCTTACGATCAGATCGTGGGGGAGAATATTTAAGTCACGAATTTGGTACGCACTTAAGGAAATGTGGAATCGTTTCACAACTCACGCCGCCTGGAACACCTCAGCATAACGGTGTGTCCGAATGTTGTAATCGCACTCTATTGGATATGGTGCGGTCTATGATGTCTCTTACCGATTTACCGCTATCTTTTTGGGGATACGCTCTAGAGACAGCTACATTCACTTTAAATAGGGCACTGTCTAAATCCGTTGAGACGACACCGTATGAATTATGGTTTGGGAAGAAACCTAAGCTGTCGTTTCTAAAAGTTTGGGGATGCGATGCTTATGTCAAGAAACTTCAACCTGAAAAGCTCGAACCCAAGTCGGAAAAATGCGTCTTCATAGGATACCCTAAGGAAACAATTGGGTATACCTTCTACCTCAGATCCGAAGGCAAGATCTTTGTTGCCAAGAATGGGTCCTTTCTGGAGAAAGAGTTTCTCTTGAAAGAAATAAGTGGGAGGAAAGTAGAACTCGATGAAGTACTGCCTCTTGAACCAGAAAGTAGAGTAGCTCAGGAAGATGTTCCTGTGGTGCCTACACTGACTGGAGAGGAAGTTAATGATGATGATCAAGGTACTTCGGATCAAGGTGTTATTGAACTTCGAAGGTCCACAAGGACACGTTCCACACCAGAATGGTATGGCAACCCTGTCCTGGAAATCATGTTGTTAGACAACGGTGAACCTTCGAACTATGAAGAAGCGATGGCGGGCCCAGATTCCAACAAATGGCTAGAAGCCATGCAATCCGAGATAGGATCCATGTATGAAAACAAAGTATGGACTTTGACAGACTTGCCCGATGACCAGCGAGCGATAGAAAACAAATGGATCTTTAAGAAGAAGACGGACACGGATGGTAATCTTACCATCTATAAGGCTCGACTTGTCACTAAGGGTTATCGACAAGTTCAAGGGGTTGACTACGATGAGACTTTCTCACCCGTAGCGAAGCTGAAGTCCGTCCGAATCATGTTAGCAATTGCCGCATACTATGATTATGAGATATGGAAAATGGACGTCAAAACGACATTCCTTAACGGCTATCTTAAGGAAGAATTGTATATGATGCAGCCGAAAGGTTTTGTTGATCCTAAGAATGCTAACAAGGTATGCAAGCTCCAGCGCTCCATCTATGGGCTGGTGCAAGCATCTCGGAGTTGGAACATTCGCTTTGATGAAATGATCAAAGTGTTTGGGTTTATGCAGACTTATGGAGAAGCTTGCGTTTACAAGAAAGTGAGTGGGAGCTCTATAGCATTTCTCATATTATATGTAGATGACATACTTTTGATGGGAAATGATATAGAACTTTTCGACAGCATTAAGGCCTACTTGAATAAGTGTTTTTTAATGAAGGACCTTGGAGAAGCTGCTTACAAATTAGGCATCCAGATCTATAGAGATAGATCGAGACGCCTCATAGGTCTTTCACAAAGTACATACCTTGATAAGACATTGAAGAAGTTCAATATGGATCAGTCCAAGAAGGGGTTCTTGCCTGTGTTGCAAGTTGTGAAATTGAGCTCAGCTAGAGTGTCATCCCCTATGCCTCGGCTATAGGGTCTATTATGTATGCCATGCTGTGTACCAGACCTGATGTAAACCTTGCCGTAAGTTTGGTAGGAAGCTACCAAAGTAATCCCGGCATGGAACACTAGACAGCGGTCAAGAATATCCTGAAGTACCGGAAAAGGACTAAGGATATGTTTCTCGTTTATGGAGGTGACGAAGAGCTCATCGTAAAGGGTTACGTCGACGCTAGCTTCGACACAGATCTGGATGACTCTAAGTCACAAACCGGATACGTGTATATTTTAAATGGTGGGGTAGTAAGCTGGTGCAGTTGCAAGCAAAGCGTCGTGGCGGGATCTACATGTGAAGCGGGGTACATGGCAGCCTCAGAGGTAGCACATGAAGCAATCTGGATGAAGGAGTTCATTACTGACCTAGGAGTTATTCCCAATGCGTCGGGGCCGATGACTCTCTTCCGTGACAACACTGGAGCCATTGCCCTTGCCAAGGAGCCCAGGTTTCACAAGAAGACCAGGTACATCAAGCGTCGCTTCAACTCCATTTGTGAAAATGTTCAAGATGGAGACATAGATATTTGCAAAGTGCATACAGATCTGAATGTTGCAGCTCCGTTGACTAAACCTCTTCCGCGAGCAAAACATGATCAACACCAGAACTCTATGGGTGTTCGATTCATCACAATGTAACTAGATTATTGACTCTAGTGCAAGTGAGAGACTATTGGAAATATTCCCTAGAGGCAATAATAAAATGGTTATTATTATATTTCCTTGTTCATGATAATTGTCTATTGTTCATGCTATAATTTTGTTATCCGGAAATCGTAATACATGTGTGAATAAGTAGACCACAACATGTCCCTAGTGAGCCTCTAGTTGACTAGCTCGTTAATCAATGGATGGTTACGGTTTCCTGACCATGGACATTGGATGTCATTGATAACAGGATCACATCATTGGAGAATGATGTGATGGACAAGACCCAATCTTAAGCATATCACAAGATCGTGTAGTTCGTTTGCTAGAGCTTTTCTAATGTCAAGTATCATTTCCTTAGACCATGAGATCGTGTGACTCCCGGATACCGTAGGAGTGCTTTGGGTGTACCAAACGTCACAACGTAACTGGGTGGCTATAAAGGTATACTACATGTATCTCCGAAAGTGTCTGTTGGGTTGACACAGATCGAGACTGGGATTTGTCACTCCGTATGACGGAGAGGTATCTCTCGGCCCACTCGGTAATGCATCATCATAATGAGCTCAATGTGACCAAGTGGTTGGTCACGGGGTCATGCATTACGGTACGAGTAAAGTGACTTTCCGGTAATGAGATTGAACGAGGTATTGGGATACCGACGATCGAATCTCGGGCAAGTAACATACCGATTGACAAAGGGAATTGTATACAGGATTACTTGAATCCTTGACATCGTGGTTCATCCGATGAGATCATCGTGGAACATGTGGTAACCAAAATGGGTATCCAGATCTCGCTGTTGTTTATTGGCCGGAGAGCTGTCTCGGTCATGTCTGCATGATTCCCGAACCCGTAGGGTCTACACACTTAAGGTTCGGTGATGCCAGGGTTATTAGGAAGACTTGTAAGTGATTATCAAATGTTGTTCAGGGTCCCGGATGAGATCCCGGACATCACGAGGAGTTCCGGAATGGTCCGGAGGTGAAGATTTATATATGGGAAGTTGTCATACGGTCACAGGAAAAGTTCGGGGGCATAACGGTATTGTACCGGGGCCACCTCTCTCGAAGGGCTTCATGGGCCGTAGTGGGCAGGGAACCAGCCCCTGGAGGGCTGGGCGCATCCCCCCTTGGGCCCATGCGCCTAGGGTTGGGGGGGAACCCTAGAGGGGGCGCCCCCCTTGCTTGGGAGGCAAGCCCCCTCCCCTTGCCCCCCCCCTCTAGATCTCATCTAGAGGGGGCCGGCCCCCTTCCCCTTCCCCTATAAATAGAGGGGCGAGGGGAGGGCTGCACACTAGATCCAAGGCACAGCCCCTCCCCTTCCCAACACCTCTCCTCCTCCGTTAAGAGCTTGGCGAAGCCCTGCCGGAGTACTGCCTCTCCACCACCACCACGCCGTCGTGCTGCTATTGGAGCTCTCTTCCTCAACCTCTCCCTCCTCCTTGCCGGATCAAGGCGCGGGAGACGTCTCCGCACACACGTGTGTTGAACGCGGAGGTGTCATCCGTTCGGCGCTAGGATCATCGGTGATTTGGATCACGACGAGTACGACTCCATCAACCCCGTTCTCTTGAACGCCTCCACTCGCAATCTACAAGGGTATGTAGATACACTCCTCTCTCTCTCTCGTTGCTAGATAACTCCATAGATTGATCTTGGTGATGCGTAGAAAATTTTAAATTTCTGCCACGTTCCCCAACACGGCAGCCTCACACCGCAGCCGAACCAGTGAACCCTCGTACTCCTCTCCGCGCGGGCTTCCACTGCCGCGTCTTCCCCAGCTCTAGGTTGTCCCCTTCCTAGGCCTCGTCGTCGTCCACCACCTTGAAGATCTCGGCGCGGTGTGGTCAACATGGTCAAGGAACGACTTCCATCGGAAGAGTACTGTATGTGGAGAGGCTGACAGGTGGGTCCACGACGGCCGCAAGGAAGTGCCTCCTTATTACGCACAAAATAATTATTCCTCCACCTGACAGCAGGGACCCACTGGACGGGCCACCGTATTTCACGAAAAAAATCTTCCCCCCTGACTGCTGGGACCCACCAGCTACATCTTCGCACGCAAGGAAGTGCGTCCGGGCAAAAAAAAACAATTCGCCCCCCTGACTGCTGGGACCCACTAGCTACATCTTCGCATGCAAGGATGTGCCTGACAGTCGGGACCCACCTGGTCGAAGCGTACGTAGTGTTGTCATTCTGGTCGCAAACATGTACGTACATACTGGTCGATGTAGACGCGCACGTGTCATAGTAGAGGCGCGCACGTAGCATGTACACGTACGTACAGTAGCCATGGTGCAAGAAAGTAAATACGGCCACGTACGTACATACGAGCGGGGTCTTGAATGCCAAGTCGCGCATATGTACGACCAGGACTCATGTACATGGCTGGGTCGGAACAGAGAAACTGCGTCTCTATCGTGTTCATGGGGAGGCAACGGAATGCGTCGTGTTCATCAGGAGGGGTGTGGCGTACCTCCTCCAGCCTCCACCTGCGACTGTTCATCCACGGCCTCCTGTTCATCCAGCATCCACCGTGCACTACTCCACCAGCTACTGTTCAACTAGCCCTCTCCACGGGCTCCTGTTCAACCACCCCTCCACGGGCTACTGTTCAACCGGCCCTCCACCGGCTACTGTTCAACCTGTTGGGGAACGTAGTAATTTCAAAAAAATTCCTACGCACACGCAAGATCATGGTGATGCATAGCAACGAGAGGGGAGAGTGTTGTCTACGTACCCTCATAGACCGTAAGCGGAAGCGTTAGCACAACGCGGTTGATGTAGTCGTACGTCTTCACGATCCGACCGATCAAGTATCGAACGTACGGCACCTCCGAGTTCAGCACACGTTCAGCCCGATTACGTCCCTCGAACTTCGATCCAGCCAAGTGTTAAGGGAGAGTTTCGTCAGCATGACGGCGTGGTGACGATGTTGATGTTCTACCGACGCAGGGCTTCGCCTAAGCACCGCTACAGTATTATCGAGGTGGACTATGGTGGAGGGGGGCACCGCACACGGCTAAGAGATCAATGATCAATTGTTGTGTCTCTAGGGTGCCCCCCTGCCCCCGTATATAAAGGAGAAAGGGGGGTGCGGACGGCCAAGGGGAGAGGCGCACCGGGAGGAGTCCTACTCCCACCGGGAGTAGGACTCCCCCCCTTTCCTAGTTGGATTAGGACTTGGGAGGGGGAAAGAGGAGGGAGAGAGGAAGGAAGGGGGCGCCGCCCCCTTTTCCATGTCCTATTCGGACTAGGGGGGAGGGGCACGCGGCCCAGCCCTGGCCGCCTCTCCTCTTCTCCGTAAAGGCCCACTAAGGCCCATTAACCTCCCGGGGGGTTCCGGTAACCTCCCAATACTCCGGTAAAATCCCGATTTCACCCGGAACACTTCCGATATCCAAACATAGGCTTCCAATATATCAATCTTTACGTCTCGACCATTTCGAGACTCCTCGTCATGTCCCCGATCTCATCCGGGACTCCGAACTCCTTCGGTACATCAAAACACATAAACTCATAAAATAACTGTCATCGAAACCTTAAGCGTGCGGACCCTACGGGTTCGAGAACTATGTAGACATGACCGAGACACGTCTCCGGTCAATAACCAATAGCGGAACTTGGATGCTCGGTCAGACCGCATAACAACATACGTTGTTCCCTTTGTCATCGGTATGTTACTTACCCGAGATTCGATCATCGGTATCTCAATACCTAGTTCAATATCGTTACCGGCAAGTCCCTTTACTCGTTTCGTAGTACATCATACCGCAACTAACTCATTAGTTACAATACTTGCAAGGCTTATAGTGATGTGCATTACCGAGTGGGCCCAGAGATACCTCTCCGACAATCGGAGTGACAAATCCTAATCTCGAAATATGCCAACCCAACAAGTACCTTTGGAGACACCTGTAGAGCACCTTTATAATCACCCAGTTACATTGTGATGTTTGGTAGCACACAAAGTGTTCCTCCGGTAGACGGGAGTTGCATAATCTCATAGTCATAGGAACATGTATAAGTCATGAAGAAAGCAATAGCAACATACTAAACGATCAAGTGTTAAGCTAATGGAATGGGTCAGGTCAATCACATCATTCTCCTAATGATGTGATCCCGTTAATCAAATGACAACTCTTTGTCCATGGCTAGGAAACATAACCATCTTTGATTAATGAGCTAGTCAAGTAGAGGCATACTAGTGACACTCAGTTTTGTCTATGTATTCACACATGTACTAAGTTTCCGGTTAATACAATTCTAGCATGAATAATAAACATTTATCATGATATAAGGAAATAAATAATAACTTTATTATTGCCTCTAGGGCATATTTCCTTCAGTCTCTCACTTGCACTAGAGTCAATAATCTAGTTCACATCACCATGTGATTTAACACCAATATTCACATCTGTATGTGATTAATACCCATAGTTCACATCGTCATGTGACCAACACCCAAAGGGTTTACTAGAGTCAATAATCTAGTTCACATCGCTATGTGATTAACACCCAAAGAGTACTAAGGTATGATCATGTTTTGCTCATGAGAGAAGTTTAGTCAACGGGTCTATCACATTCAGAGCCGCATGTATTTTGCAAATATTCTATGTCTACAATGCTCTGCACAGAGCTACTCTAGCTAATTTCTCCCACTTTCAATATGTATCCAGATTGAGACTTAGAGTCATCTGGATCGGTGTAAAAGCTTGCATCGATGTAACTCTTTACGACGAACTCTTTTATCACCTCCATAATCGAGAAACATCTCCTTAGTCCTCACTAAGGATATTCTTGACCGCTGTACAGTGATCTACTCTTAGATCAAAATTGTATTCCTTTGCCAATCTCAGAGCAAGGTATACAATAGGTCTGGTACACAACATAGCATACTTTATAGAACCTATGACTGAGGCATAGGGAATGACTTTTCATTCTCTTTCTATTTTCTGCCATGGTCGGGTTTTGAGTCTTACTCAACTTCACACCTTTGCATCATAGGCAAGAACTCTTTCTTTGACTGTTCCATTTTGAACTACTTCAAAATCTTATCAAGGTATGTACTCATTGAAAATCTTATCAAGCATCTTGATCTAACTCTATAGATCTTGATGCTCAATGTGTAAGCAGCTTCACTAAGGTCTTTCTTTAAAAAACTCCTTTCAAACACTCCTTTATGCTTTCCAGAAATTTTTTACATCATTTCTGATCAACAATATGTCACTCACATATACTTATCAGAAAGGCTGTAGTGCTCCCACTCACTTTATTGTAAATACAGGTCTTTCCAAAAGTCTGTATAAAACCATATGCTTTGATCAACTCATCAAAGCGTACATTCCAACTCCGAGATGCTTGCACCAGTCCATTGATGGATCGCTGGAGCTTGCACATTTTGTTAGCACCTTTAGGATTGACAAAATCTTCTGGTTGCATCATATACAACTCTTCTTTAATAAATCCATTAAGGAATGCAGTTTTGACATCCATTTGCCAGATTTCATAAAATGTGGCAATTTCTAACATGATTCGGACAGACTTAAGCATCGTTACGAGTGAGAAAATCTCATCGTATTCAACACCTTGAACTTGTCGAAAACCTTCCGCAACAAGTCGAGCTTTGTAGATAGTAAAACTACTATCAGTGTCTGTCTTCCTCTTGAAGATCCATTTATTTAACTTGGCTTGCTGATCATCGAGCAAGTCAACCAAAGTCCATACTTTGTTCTCATACATGGATCCTATCTCAGATTTTATGGTTTCAAGCCATTTCGCGGAATCTGGGCTCATCATCGCTTCCTCATAGTTCGTAGGTTTATCATGATCTAGTAGCATGACTTCCATAACAGGATTACCGTACCACTCTGTTGCGGATCTTATTTTGTTTGACCTACGAGGTTCAGTAACAACTTGATCTGAAGTTCCATGATCATCATCATTAACTTCCTCACTAATTGGTGTAGATGTCACAGGAACCGATTTCTGTGATGAACTACTTTCCGATAAGGGAGCAGGTACAGTTACCTCATCAAGTTCTACTTTCCTCCCACTCACTTCTTTCGAGAGAAACTCCTTCTCTAGAAAGGATCCATTCTTAGCAACAAAGACTTTTGCCTTCAGATATGTGATAGAAGGTGTACCCAACAATTTCCTTTGGGTATTCTATGAAGACGCACTTCTCCGATTTGGGTTTGAGCTTATCAGGTTGAAACTTTTTCATATAAGCATCGCAGCCCCAAACTTTAAGAAACGACAACTTTGGTTTCTTGCCAAACCACAGTTAATAAGGTGTCGTGTCAACGGATTTTTGATGGTGCCCTATTTAAAGTGAATGCAGCTGTCTCTAATGCATAACCCCATAATGATAGTGGTAAATCTATAAGAGACATCATAGATCGCACCATATCCAATAAAGTGCAGTTACGACGTTCGGACACACCATAACGTTGTGGTGTTCCAGGTGGTGTGAACTGTGAAACTATTCCACATTGTTTTATATGAAGGCCAAACTCATAACTCAAATATTCTCCTCCACGATCAGATCGTAGAAACTCTATTTTCTTGTTACGATGATTCTCCACTTCACTCTGAAATTCTTTGAACTTTTCAAATGTTTCAGACTTGTGTTTCATTAAGTAGATATACTCATATCTGCTCAAATCATCTTGTGAAGGTCAGAAAATAACGATACCCGCCACGAGCATCAACACTCATTGGACCACATACATCGGTATGTATTATTTCCAATAAGTCACTAGCTCGTTCCATTGTTCTGGAGAACGGAGTTTTAGTCATCTTGCCCAAAAGGCACGGTTCGCAAGCATCAAATGATTCATAACCAAGTGATTCCAAAAATCCATCTTTATGGAGTTTCTTCATGCGCTTTACACCGATATGACCCAAACGGCAGTGCCACAAACATGTTGCACTGTCATTATCAACTTTGCATCTTTTGGCATCAATATTATGAATATGTGTATCAGTACGATCGAGATCCAACAAACTATTTTCATTGGGTGTATGACCATTGAAGGTTTTATTCATGTAAACAGAACAACAATTATTCTCTGACTTTAAATGAATAACTGTATTGCAATAAACATGATCAAATCATATTCATGCTCAACACAAACGCCAAATAACATTTATTTAGGTTTAACACTAATCCCGAAAGTATAGGGAGTGTGCGATGATGATTATATCAATCTTGGAACCACTTCCAACACACATCGTCACTTCACTCTTAACTAGTCTCTGTTTATTCTGTAACTCCTGTTTCGAGTTACTAATTTTTAGCAATCGAACAAGTATCAAATACCCAGGGGCTACTATAAACACTAGTAAGGTACACATCAATAACCTGTATATCAAATATAACCTTGTTCACTTTGCCATCCTTCTTATCCACCAAATATTCAGGGCATTTCTGCTTCTAGTGACCATTTCCTTTGCAGTATAATCACTCAGTTTCAGGCTTTGATCCAGCTTTGGGATTCTTCGCGGGAGTGGCAACTTGCTTGCCATTCTGCTTGAAGTTCCCTTTCTTTCCCTTTGCCCTTTTCTTGAAACTAGTGGTCTTGTCAATCCTCAACACTTGATGCTCTTTTCTTGATTTCTACCTTCGTCGATTTCAGCATCACGAAGAGCTCGGGAATCGTTTTCATCATCCCTTGCATTATAGTTCATCACGGAGTTCTAGTAACTTGGTGATGGTGACTAGAGAACTATGCCAATCACTATCTTATCTGGAAGATTAACTCCCACTTGATTCAAGCGATTGTAGTACTCAAACAATCTAAGTACTTGCTCACTAGTTGAGCAATTCTCCTCCATCTTTTAGCTATAGAACTTGTTGGAGATTTCATATCTCTCAACTCGGGTATTTGCTTGAAATATTAACTTCAACTCCTGGAACATCTCATATGGCCCATGACATTCAAAATGTCTTTGAAGTCCCGATTCTAAGCCGTTAAGCATGGTGCACTTAACTATCAAGTAGTCATCATATTGAGCTAGCCAAACGTTCATAACGTCTATATCTGCTCCTGCAATAGGTCTGTCACCTAGCGGTGCATCAAGGACATAATTCTTCTGTGCAGCAATGAGGACAATCCTCAGATCATGGATCCAATCCGCATCATTGCTACTAACATCTTTCAACATAATTTTCTCTAGGAACACATATAAAACATAGGGAAGCAACAACGCGGGCTATTGATCTACAACATAATTTGCAAAATACTAATAGTACGAAGTTCATGATAAATTAAAGTTCATTTAATCATATTACTTAAGAACTCCCACTTAGATAGACATCCCTCTAATCCTCTAAGTGATCACGTGATCCAAATCAACTAAACCATAACCGATCATCACGTGAAATGGAGTAGTTTTCAATGGTGAACATCATTATGTTGATCATATCTACTATATGATTCATGCTCGACCTTTCGGTCTCAGTGTTCTGAGGCCATATCTGCATATGCTAGGCTCGTCAAGTTTAACATGAGTATTCTGCGTGTGCAAAACTGGCTTGCACCTGTTGTAGATGGACGTAGAGCTTATCACACCCGATCATCACGTGGTGTCTGGGCACGACGAACTTTGGCAACGGTGCATACTCAAGGAGAACACTTTTATCTTGAAATTTAGTGAGAGATCATCTTATAATGCTATCGTCAATCAAAGCAAGATAAGATGCATAAAACATAAACATCACATGCAATCAATATAAGTGATATGATATGGCCATCATCATCTTGTGCTTGTGATATCCATCTTCGAAGAACCTCCATGATCACCATCGTCACCGGCGCGACACCTTGATCTCCATCGTAGCATCGTTGTCGTCTCGCCAATCTTATGCTTCTACGACTATCACTACCGCTTAGTGATAAAGTAAAGCATTACAGGGCGATTGCATTGCATACAATAAAGCGACAACCATATGGCTCCTGCCAGTTGCCGATGACTCGGTTACAAAACATGATCATCTCATACAATAAAATATAGCATCACGTTTTGACCATATCACATCACAACATGCCCTGCGAAAACAAGTTAGACGTCCTCTACTGTGTTGTTGCAAGTTTTACGTGGCTGCTACAGGCTTAGCAAGAACCGTTCTTACCTACGCATCAAAACCACAACGATAGTTTGTCAAGTTGGTGTTGTTTTAACCTTCGCAAGGACCGGGCGTAGTCACATTCGGTTCAACTAAAGTGAGAGAGACAGACACCCGCCGGTCACCTTTAAGCAACTAGTGCTCGTGGCGGTGAAACCAGTCCCGTGTAAGCGTACGTGTAATGTTGGTCCGGGCCGCTTCATCTCACAATACCGCTGAACCAAAGTATGACATGCTGGTAAGCAGTATGACTTATATCGCCCACAACTCACTTGTGTTCTACTCGTGCATATGACATCTACGCATAAAACCTGGCTCGGATGCCACTGTTGGGGAATGTAGTAATTTCAAAAAAAATCCTACACACACGCAAGATCATGGTGATGCATAGCAACGAGAAGGGAGAGTGTTGTCTACGTACCCTCATAGACCGTAAGCGGAAGCGTTAGCACAACGTCGTTGATGTAGTCGTACGTCTTCACGATCCGACCGATCAAGTACCGAACGTACAACACCTCCGAGTTCAGCACACATTCAGCCCAATGACGTCCCTCGAACTCCGATCCAGCCGAGTGTTAAGGGAGAGTTTCATTAGCACAACGACGTGGTGACGATGTTGATGTTCTACCGATGCAGGGCTTCGCCTAAGCACCGCTACAGTATTATCGAGGTGGACTATGGTGGAGGGGGGCACCGCACACGGCTAAGAGATCAATGATCAATTGTTGTGTCTCTAGGGTGCGCCCCTGCCTCTGTATATAAAGGAGAAAGGGGGTGTGCGGCCGGCCAAGGGGAGAGGCGCGCCGGGAGGAGTCCTACAATATGTGATACATAGACCACAACATTACAATATGTGAATATATAAAGGAGCAAGGGGGGTGTTGGAAATATGCCCTAGAGGCAATAATAAAATGGTTATTATTGTATTTCCTTCTTCATGATAATTGTCTATTATTCATGCTATAATTGTATTGACCGGAAACCACAATACATGTGTGAATACATAGACCACAACATGTCCCTAGTGAGCCTCTAGTTGACTAGCTCGTTGATCAACAGATGGTCATGGTTTCCTGACCATGGACATTGGATGTCATTGATAACGGGATCACATCATTAGGAGAATGATGTGATGGACAAGACCCAATCCTAAGCCTAGCACAAGATTGTGTAGTTCGTAAGCTAAAGCTTTTCTAAATGTCAAGTATCTTTTCCTTAGACCATGAGATTGTGCAACTCCCGGATACCGTAGGAATGCTTTGGGTGTACCAAACGTCACAACGTAACTGGGTGGCTATAAAGGTGCACTACGGGTATCTCCGAAAGTGTCTGTTGGGTTGGCACGAATCGAGACTGGGATTTGTCACTCCGTGTGATGGAGAGGTATCTCTAGGCCCACTCGTTAGAACAGCATCATAATGTGCACAATGTGATCAAGGAGTTGATCACGGGATGATGTGTTACAGAATGAGTAAAGAGACTTGCCGGTAACGAGATTGAACAAGGTATCGGCATACCGACGATCGAATCTCGGGCAAGTACTATACCGGTAGACAAAGGGAATTGTATACGGAATTGATTGAATCCTTGACATCGTGGTTCATCCGATGAGATCATCGTGGAACATGTGGGAGCCAACATGGGTATCCAGATCCCGTTGTTGGTTATTGGCCGGAGAGTTGTCTCGGTCATGTCTGCATGGTTCCCGAACCCGTAGGGTCTACACACTTAAGGTTCGATGACGCTACGGTTATAGGGAAGGTATGTACGCGGTTACCAAATGTCGTTCGGAGTCCCGGTTGAGATCCCGGACGTCACGAGGAGTCCGGAAGTGTTCCGGAGGTACCGGGTGATGACCAGCATGACCAAAAGGTGTTTCGGGAGCCCGGGCAAGTGTTGGGGGGGCTTCATGGGCCAAGGGGAGGGGGCAAACCAGCCCACTAAGGGGCTGTGCGCCCCCCTCACCTATTCCCACGTGACCAGGGGGTTTGGGGCGCCCCATCTAGGGTTCCCACCTCCTCGCTTGGGGGCAAAGTCACCCAAAGGGGAGATCCCATCTGCCCTGGCGGCCGCCCCCCCCCCCCTAGGGGAAACCCTAGGGCGCCTCCCCCTCTCCCTTCCCCCTATATATAGTGGAGGTTTTGGGGTTGCCCAACACATGAGTCTCTCTCTCCCAAGGCGCAGCCCTACCTCTCTCCCTCCTCGTCTCTCGTAGTGCTTGGCGAAGCCCTGCTGGAGTACTGCGCTCCTCCACCACCACCACGCCGTCGTGCTACTGCTGGACGAAGTCTTCCCCAACCTCTCCCTCTCTCCTTGCTGGATCAAGTCATGGGAGACGTCACCGGGCTGCACGTGTGTTGAACGTGGAGGCGCCGTTGTTTGGCGCTTAGATCGGAATCAACCGCGATCTGAATCGCTACGAGTACGACTCCTTCATCCGCGTTCTTGTAACGCTTCCGCTTAGCGATCTACAAGGTTATGTAGATGCACTCCCCTTCCCCTCGTTGCTAGATTAATCCATAGATTGATCTTGGTAATGCGTAGAAAATTTTGAATTTCTGCTACGTTCCCCAACAGTGGCATCATGAGCTAGGTCTATGTGTAGTTTCTATGCACGAGTAGAACACAAGTTGTTGTGGGCGTTGATTTTGTTCAATATGCTTACCGTTACTAGTCCAATCTTGTTTCAAGGGTATTGTGGGATGAAGCGGCCCGGACCGACCTTACACGTACACTTACGTGAGACAGGTTCCACCGACTGACATGCACTTGTTGCATAAGGTGGCTAGCGGGTGCTAGTCTCTCCCACTTTAGTCGGATCGAATTCGATGAAAAGGATCCTTATGAAGGGTACATAGCAATTGGCATATGACGTTGTGGCTTTTGCGTAGGTAAGAAACGTTCTTGCTAGAAACCCATAGCAGCCACGTAAAACATGCAAACAACAATTAGAGCACGTCTAACTTGTTTTTGCAGGGTATGCTATGTGATGTGATATGGCCAAAGGAATGTGATGAATGATATGTGATGTATGATTTTGATCATGTTCTTGTAATAGGAATCACGACTTGCATGTCAATGAGTATGACAACCGGCAGGAGCCATAGGAGTTGTCTTAATTTACTGTATGACCTGCGTGTCATTGAACAAACGCCATGTAATTACTTTACTTTATTGCTAAACCGTTAGCCATAGTAGTAGAAGTAATAGTTGGCGAGACAACTTCATGGAGACATGATGATGGAGATAATGATGATGGAGATCATTGTGTCATGCCGGTGACGATGATGATCATGGAGCCCTGAAGATGGAGATCAAAAGGAGCAAAATGATATTGGCCATATCATGCCACTTTTTGATTGCATGTGATGTTTATCATATTTATGCATCTTATTTGCTTAGAACGACGGTAGTAAATAAGATGATCCCTCATTAAAATTTCAAGAAAGTGTTCCCCCTAACTATGCACCGTTGCGAAAGTTCGTTGTTTCGAAGCACCACGTGATGATCGGGTGTGATAGATTCTAATGTTCACATACAACGGGTGTAAGCCAGATTTACACACGCGAAACACTTAGGTTGACTTGACGAGCCTAGCATGTACAGACATGGCCTCGGAACACAAGAGACCGAAAGGTCGAGCATGAGTCGTATAGTAGATACAATCAACATGAAGATGTTCACCGATGATGACTAGTCCGTCTCACGTGATGATCGGACACGGCCTAGTTGACTCGGATCATGTATCACTTAGATGACTAGAGGGATGTCTATCTGAGTGGGAGTTCATAAGATGAACTTAATTATCCTGAACATAGTCAAAAGGTTTTTGCAAATTATGTCGTACCTCGTGTTTTCGTTCTACTGTTTAGATATGTTCCTAGAGAAAATATAGTTGAAAGTTGATAGTAGCAATTATGCGGACTGGGTCCGTAAACTGAGTATTGTCCTCATTGCTGCGTAGAAGGCTTATGTCCTTAATGCACCGCTCGGTGTGCTGAACCTTGAACGTCGTCTGTGGATGTTGCGAACATCTGACATACACGTTTTGATAAGTATGTGATAGTTCAGTAATATTAAACGGTTTAGAATTGAGGCACCGAAGACGTTTTTGAAACGTCACGGAACATATGAGATGTTTCAAGGGCTGAAATTGGGATTTCAGGCTCGTGCCCATGTCAAGAGGTATGAGACCTCCGACGAGTTTCTTTGCGTGCAAACTAAGGGAGAAAAGCTCAATCGTTGAGCTTGTGCTCAGTTTGTCTGAGTACAACAATCACTTGAATCGAGTGGGAGTTGATCTTCCAGATGAGATAGTGATGTTTCTCCAAAGTCATTGCCACCAAGCTGCTAGAGCTTCATGATGAACTATAACATATCAGGGATAGATATGATGATCCTTGAAATATTCGTGATGTTTGACGCCGTGAAAGTAGAAATCAAGAAGGGGCATCAATTGTTGATGGTTAGTGAAACCACTAGTTTCAAGAAGGGCAAGGAGGGATACTTCACGAAATGGAAAATCAGTTGCTGCTCTAGTGAAGAAACCCAAGGTTGAACCCAAACCTGAGACTAAGTGCTTCTGTAATGAGGGAACGGTCACTGAAGCATAACTACCCTAGATACTCGGTAGATGAGAAGGCTGGCAAGGTTGACAAAAGTATATTGGATATACATTGCATTAAATGTGTACTTTACTAGTACTCCTAGTAGCACTAGGGTATTAAGATACCGGTTCGGTTGCTAAGTGTTAGTAACTCGAAATAAAAGAGCTATGGAATAAATGGAGACTAGCTAAAGGTGAGATAACGATGTGTGTTGGAAGTGTTTCCAAAGGTTGATGAGATCAAGCATCACCTGCTCCCTCTACCATCGAGATTGGTGTTAAACCTAAATAATTGTTATTTGGTGTTTGCGTTGAGCATAGACATGATTGGATTATGTCTATCGCAATACGGTTATTCATTTAAGAAGAATAATGGTTACTCTATTTATTTGAATAATACCTTCAATGGTCTTGCACCTAAAATGAATGGTTTATTGAATCTCGATCGTAGTGATACACATGTTCATGCCAAAAGATATAAGATAGTGATGATAGTACCACATACTTGTGGCACTGCCATTTGAGTCATATTGGTATAAAACGCATGAAGAAGCTCCATATTGATGGATATTTGGACTCACTCGTTTTTGAAAAAGTCTGAGACATGCGAACCATGTCTGTTGGTATGTGCGCATGAAGAAACTCCATGCAGATGGATCATTTGGACTCACTTGATTCTAAATCACTTGAGACATGCAGATCATACCACATGGGCAAGATGACTGAAAAGCCTCGTTTTTCCAGTAAGATGGAACAAGAGAGCAACTTGTTGGAAGTAATACATTTTGATGCGTGATGTCCAATGAGTGTCGAGGCACGCAGTGGATATCGTTGTGTTCTTACTTCACAGATGATTTGAGTAGATGCTGAGGATATTTACTTGATGAAACACAAGTCTAAATTATTGAAAGGTTCAAGTAATTTCAGAGTGAAGTTGAAGATCGTCGTGACAAGAGGATAAAATGTCTATGATATGATCATAGAGATGAATATCTGAGTTGCGAGTTTGGTACACAATTAAGACATTGTGGAAATTGTTTCACAACTAACACCGCCTAGAACACCATAGTGTGATGGTGTGTCCAAACATCGTAGATGAACCCTATTGGATATGGGGCATACCATGATGTCTCTCATCAAATTACCACTATCGTTCATGGGTTAGGCATTAGATACAACCGCATTCACTTTAAATAGGGCACCACGTAATTCTGTTGAGATGACAGCGTATGAACTATGGTTTAGAGAAACCTAAGCTGTCGTTTCTTAAAAGTTTGGGGCTGCGACGCTTATGTGAAAAGGTTTCAGCCAGATAAGCTCGAACCCAAAGCGGATAAATACATCTTCATAGGACACCCAAAAACAGTTGGGTATACCTCCTATTTCAGATCCGGAAGCAAAAGTGATTGTTTCTAGAAACGGGTCCTTTCTCGAGGAAAAGTTTCTCTTGAAAGAATTGAGTGGGAGGATGGTGGAGTCTTGATGAGGTTATTGAACAGTCACTTCAACTAGTGTGTAGTAGGGCACAGGAAGTTGTTCCTGTGGCGCCTACACCAATTGAAGTGGAAGTTGATGATATTGATCATGAAACTTCGGATCAAGTCACTACCAAAACTCATAGGTTGACAAGGATACATACTACTTCAGAGTGGTACGTAATCCTGTCTTGGAGGTCATGTTGCTAGACAACAATGAACCTATGAGCTATGAAGAAGCGATGGTGGGCCCGGATTCTGACAAATGGCTTGAGGCCATAAAATCCGAGAGAGGATCCATGTATGAAAACAAAGTGTAGACTTTGGAAGAACTACTTGATGGTCGTAAGGCTGTTGGGTACAGATGGATTTTAAAAGGAAGACAGACAATGATGGTCAGTGTCACCATTAAGAAAGCTCGACTTGTCGCTAAGATGTTTTCCGACAAGTTCAAGGAGTTGACTACGATGATACTTTCTCACTCGTAGTGATGCTAAGAGTCTGTTGGAATTATATTAGCAGTTACTGCATGATTTATGAAATCTTGCAGATAGGATGTCAAAATATTGTTTCCTCGACGATATTCTTGAGGAAAGGTTGTATGTGATACAACCAGAAGGTTTTGTCAATCCTGAAAGATGCTAACAAGTGTGCAAAGCTCCAGCAATCCTTCTAAGGACTGGAGTAAGCATCTCGGAGTTGGAATATACGCTTTGATGAGATGATCAAAGATTTTGGGTTTATACAAAGTTTATGAGAAACTTGTATTTCCAAAGAAGTGAGTGGGAGCACTATAGCATTTCTGATGAGTATATGTTGTTGACATATTGTTGATCGGAAATGATGTAGAATTTCTGGAAAGCATATACGGTTATTTGAAAAGTGTTTTTCAATGGAAAACCTGGATTAAGATACTTGAACATTGAGCATCAAGATCTATAAGGATAGATCAAAACGCTTAATAGTACTTTCAAATGAATGCATACTGTGACAAGATTTTGAAGGAGTTCAAAATAGATCGGCAAAGAAGGAGTTCTTGGCTGTGTTATATGGTCTGAGTATTGAGTAAGACTCAAGACATGACCACGACAGAAGAGAGAGAAAGGACGAAGGTCGCCCCCTATGCTTCAGACGTAGGCTCTATAGTATGCTATCCTGTGTATCGCACCGGAAGTGTGCCTTGCCATGAGTCAGTCAAGGGGTACAAGAGTGATCCAGGAATGGATCACAGGACAGCGGTCAAACTTATCCTTAGTAACTAGTGGACTAAGGAATTTTCTCGATTATGGAGGTGGTAAAAGAGTTCGTCGTAAAGGGTTATGCCGATGCAAACTTTGACACTAGTCCGGATTACTCTGAGTAGTAAACCAGATTCATATAGTAGAACAGTTGTTTGGAATAGTTCCAAATAGAGCGTGGTAGCTGCATCTAGGAGATGACATAGAGATTTGCAAAACACACACGGATCTGAAAGGTTCAGACCCATTGACTAATAACCTCTCTCACAAGCGAGATATGATCAAACCCCATGGGTGTCGATTCATTACAATCACATAGTGATGTGAACTAGATTATTGACTCTAGTGCAAGTGGGAGACTGTTGGAAATATGCCCAAGAGGCAATAATAAAATGGTTATTATTGTATTTCCTTCTTCATGATAATTGTCAATTATTCATGCTATAATTGTATTGACCGGAAACCGCAATACATGTGTGAATACATAGACCACAACATGTCCCTAGTGAGCCTCTAGTTGACTAGCTCATTGATCAACAGATGGTCATGGTTTCCTGACCATGGACATTGGATGTCATTGATAACGGGATCACATCATTAGGAGAATGATGTGATGGACAAGACCCAATCCTAAGCCTAGCACAAGATCGTGTAGTTCGTATGCTAAAGATTTTCTAAATGTCAAGTATCTTTTCCTTAGACCATGAGATTGTGCAACTCCCGGATACCATAGGAATGCTTTGGGTGTACCAAACGTCACAACGTAACTGGGTGGCTATAAAGGTGCACTACAGGTATCTCCGAAAGTGTCTGTTGGGTTGGCATGAATCGAGACTGGGATTTGTCACTTCGTGTGACGGAGAGGTATCTCTAGGCCCACTCGGTAGGACATCATCATAATGTGCACAATGTGATCAAGGAGTTGATCACGGGATGATGTGTTATGGAACGAGTAAAGAGACTTACCGGTAACGAGATTGAACAAGGTATCGGCATACCGACGATCGAATCTCGGGCAAGTACTATACCGGTAGACAAAGGGAATTGTATACGAGATTGATTGAATCCTTGACATCGTGGTTCATCCGATGAGATCATCGTGGAACATGTGGGAGCCAACATGGGTATCCAGATCCCGTTGTTGGTTATTGGCCGGAGAGTTGTCTCGGTCATGTCTGCATGGTTCCCAAACCCGTAGGGTCTACACACTTAAGGTTCGATGACGCTAGGGTTATAGGGAAGATATGTACGCGGTTACCGAATGTTGTTCGGAGTCCCGGATGAGATCCTGGACGTCACGAGGTGTCCGGAAGTGTTTTGGAGGTACCGGGTGATGACCAGCATGACCGAAAGGTGTTTCGGGAGCCCCGGCAAGTGTTGGGGGGGCTTCATGGGCCAAGGGGAGGGGGCAAAGCAGCCCACTAAGGGGATGTGCGCCCCCCTCACCTATTCCCATGTGACCAGGGGGTTTGGGGCGCCCCATCTAGGGTTCCCACCTCCTGGCTTGGGGGCCAAGTCACCCAAAGGGGAGATTCCATCTGCCCTGGCCACCGCCCCCCCTAGGGGAAACCCTAGGGCGCCTCACCCTCTCCCTCCCCCTATATATAGTGGAGGTTTTGGGGCTGCACAACACATGAGTCTCTCTCTCCCAAGGCGCAGCCCTACCTCTCTCCCTCCTCGTCTCTCATAGTGCTTGGCGAAGCCCTGCTGGAGTACCGCGCTCCTCCACCACCACCATGCCGTCGTGCTGCTGCTGGACGGAGTCTTCCCCAACCTCTCCCTCTCTCCTTGCTGGATCAATGCATGGGAGACGTCACCGGGCTGCACGTGTGTTGAACGCGGAGGCGCCGTTGTTCGGCACTTAGATCGGAATCAACCGCGATCTGAATCGCTACGAGTATGACTCCTTCATCCGCATTCTTGTAACGCTTCCGCTTAGCAATCTACAAGGGTATGTGGATGCACTCCCCTTCCCCTCGTTGCTAGATTACTCCATAGATTGATCTTGGTGATGCGTAGAAAATTTTGAATTTCTGCTACGTTCCCCAACACCACTCCCACCGGGAGTAGGACTCCCCCCCTTTCCTAGTTGGATTAGGACTTGGGAGGGGGAAAGAGGAGGGAGAGAGGAAGGAAGGGGCCGCCGCCTCCTTCTCCTTGTCCTATTCAGACTAGGGGGGGCGCGCGCCCCAGCCATGGCCACCTCTCCTCTTCTCCGTAAAGGCCCACTAAGGCCCATTAACCTCTCAGGGGGTTCCGGTAACCTCCCGGTACTCCAGCAAAATCCCGATTTCACCCGGAACACTTCTGATATCCAAACATAGGCTTCCAATATATCAATCTTTACGTCTCGACCATTTCGAGACTCCTCGTCATGTCCCCGATCTCATCCGGGACTCCGAACTCCTTCGGTACATCAAAACACATAAACTCATAATATAACTATCATCGAAACCTTAAGCGTGCGGACCCTACGGGTTCGAGAACTATGTAGACATGACCGAGACACGTCTCCGGGCAATAACCAATAGCGGAACCTGGATGCTCATATTGGCTCCCACATATTCTAGAAAGATCTTTATCGGTCAGACCGCATAACAACATACGTTGTTCCCTTTGTCATCGGTATGTTACTTGCTCGAGATTCGATCGTCAGTATCTCAATACCTAGTTCAATCTCGTTACCGGCAAGTCTCTTTACTCGTTCCATAATACATCATCCTGCAACTAACTCATTAGTTACAATGCTTGCAAGGCTTATAGTGATGTGCATTACCGAGGGCCCAGAGATACCTCTCAGACAATCGGAGTGACAAATCCTAATCTTGAAATATGCCATCCCAACAAGTACCTTCGGTGACACCTGTAGAGCACCTTTATAATCACCCAGTTACGTTGTGATGTTTGGTAGCACACAAAGTGTTCCTCCGGTAAACGGGAGTTGCATAATCTCATAGTCATAGGAACATGTATAAGTCATAAAGAAAGCAATAGCAACATACTAAATGATCAAGTGCTAAGCTAACGGAATGGGTCAGGTCAATCACATCATTCTGCTAATGATGTGATCCCGTTAGTCAAATGACAACTCTTTGTCCATGGCTAGGAAACATAACCATCTTTGATTAATGAGCTAGTCAAGTAGAGGCATACTAGTGACACTAAGTTTTGTCTATGTATTCACACATGTACTAAGTTTCCGGTTAATACAATTCTAGCATGAATAATAAACATTTATCATGATATAAGGAAATAAATAATAACTTTATTATTGCCTCTAGGGCATATTTCCTTCACAACCAGCCCTCCACCAGCAACTGTTCAACCTTCCCTCCATGGGGTCCTGTTCATCCAGCCCTCCACGGGGTCCTGTTCATCCACGCCCAACCGGCTCGATCGATCGGGGTCCTGTTCATCTAGCAGCAACACCACGGGGTCCTGTTCATCCAACCCCCACCGGGAACTGTTCATCCAAACCCCCCAACAACACTCATTGTTCATCCAGAGGCAGCATCGATCGGCTTCAGTTAGCAGCAGTAGCGAAGGAATCGCTCGATCGGGTCCAGTTAATAGCCATCGATCGATCACTCGGGTTCAGTAATGCGTAGCCTGCAGGGCAATCGCTCGGATTAAGTAGGCGAACGCCTCGCTCGGGTTCAGTTAGAGCCCAATGTCTCGTACCTATGTGCGTGCATGTACGAGAGAAACGCGCAAACCTCCGTGCATCGCTCGGCCCGATCACCCACCGTAACCGGGAACACCCCGATATTTTCCTCACCCCTCGCTTCTACCACGGTTTTTTCCGTCATGGACGACCCAAAGAATATCATGCAGTTGCGTCTCTGGCCCGCCTAGGACAAAAATCCCATTTTCTATCATGATTTTTTGTCATAGAAGTAGGAGCCCACCACATGTATGATGATACCAGGTTTTGTCACAATTATTGTCATAGAAGTGTCATAAGTATGATAGGAAAAAAATTCATTCGGCCCAAAATGTCACAGATGTGTCTTTTTTTTGTAGTGCCGAGACTAACCTACACAAAACGGCCGAAACCGTAGAGCACGAATTAGGGGAAACCAGAGGCTCCTTCTCACAAATCCGGATGAACTCACAAGAGCAAAGGTAGCAAGGATCTCTCGGATCTCTATAGCAGTCTTGCTGCATAAGCTTGTAGCTGAATGGTTTGACAAAAGGTTTTTAAGAGGATTGGGGATATGGGGTTTTATAGCAGGGACAACCCCCTTAGCTAGGTGTGAAAATGGTTTCAAAAGTAAGCAGGTTTGCATGGCTTCCTTGGGGGAACAAGCAGTCAACTTTGGGAGTTGTTGGAGAGCTCCTCGGAAATTCGGCGAAGCCTTGACAGCCTGGACACCTTCCATGAGAATGACTACAACTTTTGACTCACAACTCCAAATGATGTGAGGTTTTTTGCATTGGAAATATAATTTGATGGAGCTTCAGGTGATGTACCCCTATGGCCCTGTCTCTGCACCACATGGGTGTGGCACAATGAAACATTAGACGTAAAATCTGACAGCATCAACTTCACTTGAAACTTGTTTTCTCCAAACTTGTTCCTCCAGACCGGTTGCTTCAAGGTCTCATAGGTTGTTTGATTTATTCCACATGATACATATGTTCAACCATCAACAATGGTGATGAAATCATAGTTGTGTCATCAAGGTTACAAGGTAAAGTTAAGTTAGCATTCACCTGGTCATGTGTTTGCTTGATTCGGCTTAGTAATTGTTTCCAACAAAATTGTGCACTTTTCTAAAATGTCATATTATGATGTTCCCATGTGCTCATCATCCTCCCTCCCTTGATGAAGTGTCGTACTTGACTCTCTTTGATCTACAAAAGATAAGTAGAAGGGAATTAGATAATATCCATGGAAAGGAATAATGGAAACCTCATTTGTAGCTTTCACCTTTGAATTGTGTTGCATCTGATCATGTACCTGTTTGTCACAACTTAGAGTTTGTTCAGGGATGATTAGTGTTGTTTCAATGACCAAGATGTCCTCGTCAGATGGTGATACAAGTGTAGTAATGATAGTAGATATTGATTTTTGTAAAAGTAATAATAAAAAACAACAAGGTAACGAGTAACAAAAGTGAGCACAAACGCTATCGCAATGCTTGAAAATGAGGCCTAGGGTCCATACTTTCGGTAGTGCAATCTCTCAACAATGCTAACATAGTTAGATCATATGGAAATCTCTTAGCATGCGATAAAGAATCACCCCAAAGTTCTTATGTAGCAGAAAACATAAGACAAGTATGAAACCACCTCAGCATTATCCTTTTCGGTCGATCTATCCAAGAGTTCGTACTAGAATAACAACAAGTTATCCTTTCCGATCGATCTATCCAAGAGTTTCTACTAATAATAACACCAAGTTATCCTTTTTGATCAATCTATCCAAGAGTTCGTACTAAAATAACAACAAGTTATCATTTCCGATCAATCTATTCAAGAGTTCATACTAAAATAACACCATATGATACACATCAACCAACTCTAGTGTCACCTAGATACTCCAATGTCACTGCAAGTATTTGCGAGTTGATTATAGGATACACATCAAACAATTTCAGATTCATAATACTCAATCCAACACAAAGAACCACAAAGAGTGCCCCAATATTTCTCCCAGAGAAACAAAGACAAGAACGTGCATCAATCCCTATGCATAGATTACCCCAATGTCACCTCGGGAATCCGCGAGTTGAGTGCCAAAACGCACATCAAGTGAACCAATATGATACCCCATTGTCACCATGGATATTCATAGCAAGATATACATCAAATGTTCTCAAATCCATAAAAGTATTCAATCAGATAAGAAATCTCAAAGGGAAAGCTCAATTTATCACAACAAGATAGAGAGGGGAAAACACCATATGATTCAACTATATTAACAAAGCCCGCGATACATCAAGATCGTGCCATCTCAAGAAAACAAGAGAGAGAGAGAGAGAGAGAGAGAGAGAGATTAAACACATAGCTACTGGTACAAACCATCAGCCCCGAGGGTGGACTACTCCCTCCTCATCATGGTAGCCACCAGGATGATGAAGGTGGCCATCGATGATGATTTCCCCCTCTGGCAGAGTGCCAGAACAGGGTCTAGATTGGTTTTTCATGGCTATAGAGGCTTGCGATGGCGGAACTTCTCATCCAGGGTTATTTTCTGATGGTTTCTCTATTTATAGGATTTTTGGCGTCGGTTTCACGCGAAGATGGGCCTCGAGGTGAGCACAAGACAACGGGGCACGAGTTGGGCTCCAGGCGTGCCCCAGTGGGTTGTGCCCACCTCGTGGCTCTTCTGGCCCTCCCACGAAGCTTCTAGTGCCTCTTTTGTTCCAAAAAAATTGTCAAAAAGTTTCAGCTCATTTGGAGAACTTTCATTTCTGCACAAAAAACAACATCACGGTAGTTCTGCTGAAAATAGCGTCAGTTCGGGTTAGTTCCATGCAAATCATACCAAAACCATATAAAGTGGTTGTAAACATGGCATGAATACTTCATAAATTATAGATACGTTGGAGACGTATCAGCATACCCAAGCTTAATTCCTACTCGTCCTCGAGTAGGTAAATGATAAAAGAAATAATTTATGAAGTGTGAATGCTAGCAAAGTGCATAAGTTTGATCAATGATAAGTTCAATCACTTTTCCTAGCATCATAATAGCAACTCTTTCTCGTAAAACTCATCATGATAAAGTAGCAATTGAAAATGGAATTTTTGATGTGGAATGCTACCTATCAATTCATCATATAGTCTTTCCTTTTGTAGCATGGACATTTGGACTTGAATGATTCAAAGCAACAGTCTATAATTTGACAAGAAGACATCACTATTCAAGCATACTAACAAGCAACCATGTCTTTCAAAATATCAATGCTAAAGAAGCTATCCCTAGCCCATTATGCTCAATCATTGATCCATGCATGAAACACACTCAAATATTAGCTACATCCAATGCACAAGTATGATAATAGTGTTCCATAGTTGGTGCTTTATAAGAGAATATGGAGACTCGATAATTTTTTTGCATAAAATTAAATAAATAGTCCCTTCACAGAGGGAAGCAGAGATTTGCAGAGGTACCAGATGTTGGGAAACGTTGCAGGGAAAACAAAAAAAATATATACGCACACGCAATGATCTATCCATGGAGATGCATAGCTACGAGGGGGAGAGTGTGTCTACGTACCCTCGTAGACTGTAAGCGGAAATGTAGTCGAACTTCTTCGCGTTCCAACCATTCAAGCACCGAACGTATGACACCTCCATGTTCAGCACACGTACAGCTCGATGACGTTGTCCACCTTGTTGATCCAGCAAGACGGCATGGTAGTGGATGAGTTCCGGGAGCACAACGGTGTGATGATGGTGATGGTGAAGCTATCTCCACAGGGCTTCGCCTAAGCACTACGAAAATATGACCGGGGGTGTAAACGTATGGTGGAGGGGGCGCCGCACATGGCTAAGACAATGTTGTGTTGTGCTAGGCGCCCCCCTCCCACATATATATATATGTAGGTGGGGGAGAGGGGAGGCTGCCAGGAGGTGCCCCAAGTAGGCCGAATCCTACTTGGGGACCTCCCCCAAGTGGCACCCCCTTCCCTATTTGGAGTGCGGGAGGAAGGAAGGAGGAGGTGGCGCCCCCTTTTCCTTTATCTCCTGAGGAGGGAAAGGCAGGAGGGGCCACCCATCTCTTTTCCTACCCCATAGGGCCAGCTAGCCAAGGGAGGGGCACGCTAGCCCCCTTGTGGGCTGGTATGTCCCCTCCTTTGGCTCATAAGGTCCATATCTTCCCCCGGGGGGGGTGCCTGGAACCCCTTCCGGTGACCCAATTACTTCTCGGTATTTCCCGAAACACTTCCGATGTCCAAATAGCATCGTCCTATATATCAATCTTTACCTCTCGACAATTTTGAGGCTCCTCGTCATGCCCGTGATCTCATTAGGGACTCCGAACAACATTCGGCCACCAAAACATCCAACTCATATAACACTATATCGTCAATGAACGTTAAGCGTGTGGACCCTACGGGTTCGAGAACTATGTAGACATGACCGAGACACCTCTCCGGTCAATAACCAATAGTGGAACCTGGATGCCCATATTGGATCCTACATATTCTATGAAGATCTTTACTGGTCGAACCGTTATGACAACATACTTAATTCCCTTTGTCCATCGGTATGTTACTTGCCCGAGATTCGATCGTCGACATCTTCATACCTAGTTCAATCTCATTACCGGAAAGTCTCTTTACTCGTCCCGCAATTCATCATCTTGCAACTAACTCTTTAGTCACTTTGCTTGCAAGGCTTCTTATGATGTGTATTACCGAGAGGGCCCAGAGATACCTCTCTGATACTCGGAGTGACAAATCCTAATCTCGATCTATGCCAACTCAACAAACACCTTTGGAGATACCTGTAGAGCATCTTTATGATCACCCGGTTATGTTGTGACATTTGATAGCACACAAGGTATTCCTACGGTATCCGGGAGTTGCATAATCTCATAGTCGAAGGAATATGTATTTGACATGAAGAAAGCAATAGCAATAAACTAAACGATCAATATGCTAAGCTAATGGATGGGTCTTGTCCATCACATCATTCTCCTAATGATGTGATCCCGTTATGAAATGACAACACATGTCCATGGTTAGGAAACCTTAACCATCGTTGATTAATGAGATAGTATAGTAGAGACTTACTAGGGACACGGTATTTGTTTATGTATTCAATGTATTTTAGTTTCTGATCAATACAATTCTAGCATGAATAATAAACCTTTATCATGAATAAGGAAATATAAAATAACAACTTTATTATTGCCTCTAGGGCATATTTCCTTCAGTATCCTACTTGCACTAGAGTCAATGATCTAGATTACATTGTAATGAATCTAAGACCCATGGAGTCTTGGTGCTGATCATGTTTTGCTCGCGGAAGAGGCTCAGTCAATGGGTCTGCCACATTCAGGTCCGTATGTACTTTGCAAATTTCTATATCTCCTTCCTTGACCTTTTCACGAATGGAGTTGAAGCGTCTCTTGATGTGTTTGGTTTTCTTGTGAAACCTGGATTCCTTCACCAAGGCAATTGCTCCGGTGTTGTCACAAAAAGATTTTCACTGGACCCGATGCATTGGGTTTTACACCTAGATCGGATATGAACTCCTTCATCCGGACTCCTTCATGAGCTGCTTTCGAAGCAGCTATGTTCTCCGCTTCACACGTAGATCCCATCATGATACTCTGCTTGGAACTGCACCAACTGACAACTCCACCATTCAATATAAATACGTATCCGTATGTGACTTAGAGTCATCCGGATCTGTGTCGAAGCTAGCATCGACGTAACCATTTACAACGAGCTCTTTGTCACCTCCGTAAACGAGAAATATATCCTTGGTCCTTTTCAGGTACTTCAGGATGTTCTTGACCGTTGTCCAGTGATCCACTCCTGGATTACTTTGGTACCTCCCTGCCAAACTTATGGCAAGGCAAAGATCAGGTCTGGTACACAGCATAGAATACATGATAGAACCTATGACTGAGGCATAGGGAATGACTTTCATTTTCTCTCTATCTTCTGCAGTGGTCGGGCTTTGAGTCTGACTCAATTTCACACCTTGTAACACAGGCAAGAACCCTTTCTTTGACTAATCCATTTTGAACTTCTTCAAAACTTTATCAAGGTATGTGCTTTGTGGAAGTCCTATTAAGCGTCTCGATATATCCCTATAGATCTTGATGCCCAATATATAAGCAACTTCGCCAACGTTTCTCATTGAAAAATTATTATTCAAGTATCTATTCTTTTATGCTATCCAGAAATTCTATATCATTTCCGATCAATAATATGTCATCCACATATAATATCATAAATGCTACACAGCTCCCACTCACTTTCTTGTAAATACAGGCTTCACCAGAAGTCTGTATAAAACCATATGCTTTGATCACCTCATCAAAGCGTATATTCCAACTCCGAGATGCTTGCACCGGTCCATAGATGGATCGTTGGAGCTTGCACACTTTGTTAGCACCTTTAGGATCGACAAAACCTTCTGGTTGCATCATATACAACTCTTCTTTAAGAAATCAATTAAGGAATGCAGTTTTGACGTCCATTTGCCAGATTTCATAATCATAAAATGCGGCAATTGCTAACATGATTTGGACAGACTTAAGCATCGCTACGGGTCGGAAAGTCTCATCGTAGTCAACTCCTTGAACTTGTCAAAAACCTTTCGCGACAAGTCGAGCTTTGTAGATAGTAACATTACCATCAGCATCGGTCTTCTTCTTGAAGATCCATTTATTTTCTGTGGCTTGCTGATCATCGGGCAAGTCCATCAAAGTCCATACTTTGTTCTCATACATGGATCCTATCTCAGATTTCATGGCCTCAAGCCATTTATCAGAATCTGGGCTCATCATAGCTTCTTCATAGTTCGTAGGTTTGCCTTGGTCTAATAACATGACTTCCAGAACAAGATTACTGTACCACTCTCGTGCAGATCGTGCTCTGGTTGACCTACAAGGTTCAGTAGCACCTTGATCTGAAGTTTCATGATCATCATCATTAACTTCCTCTCTAGTTGGTGTAGGCATCATGGGAACGGATTTCTCTGATGTACTACTTTCCAAATTGAGAGAAGGTATAATTACCAAATCAAGTTCTACTTTCCTCCCACTCACTTCTTTCGAGAGAAACTCCTTCTCTAGAAAGGTTCCATTTTTGGCAACAAAGATCTTGCTTTCGGATCTGTGGTAGAAGGTATACCCAATTGTTTCCTTAGGGTATCCTATGAATACGCACTTCTCCGATTTGGGTTCGAGCTTATCAGGCTGAAGCCTTTTGACATAAGTGTCGCAACCCCAAACTTTAAGAAACGATAGCTTAGGTTTCTTGCCAAACCACGGTTCATACGATGTCGTCTCAACTGATTTAGATGGTGCCCTATTTAACATGAATGCGGCTTTCTCTAATGCATAACCCCAAAATGATAGTAGTAAATCGGCAAGAGACATCAAAGAACACACCATATCTAATAAATACGGTTACGACGCTTGGTATTATGAGTTATGTGTTTTGGTGACCGAAGTTTGTTTGGAGTCCCGAATGAGTTGACGGACATGATGAGGAGTCTTGAAATGGTCAAGAGGTAAAGATTCATATATTGGAAGTTAGTATTCGGACATCGGAATGGTTTCGAGTGGTTTGGGTATTTTACCAGAGTACCGAGGGGTTACGGAACCCCCCGGGGGAAGTATTGGGCCTACATGGGCCTTAGTGGAGAGAGAGGAGGGCCGCAAGGGGTGGCCACGTGCCCCCCATGGCAGTCTGAATTGGACTAGGGGAGGGGGCGGCGCCCCCCTTTCCCTCTCATTCTCCCTCTCCTTCCTTTTCCCTCCGGTGGAAGAAAGGAAAAGGGGGGTAGGGCGAATCCTACATCAACCGCGTTAACCTAACGCTTCCGCTTTCGGTCTATGAGGGTACGTGGACACAATCTCCCCCTCTCGTTGCTATGCATCTCCTAGATAGATCTTGCTTGAGCGTAGGAATTTTTTTGAAATTGCATGCTATGTTCCCCAACAAGTGGTACTTCCATTCCACACGTACCTCTCCGGAGAGCGTTGCACGAGGGTATGGCTTCACCGGTGGGCGCTTCTTTGTCGGTGTCGATGCCCACCGGGAGAGGAGTCGGGGAGGGAGGAAGAGAGGAGGTCGGGGAGGACGTGGCCGCGGGAGAGGTAGGCAGGCTCCTACGCCTTCCTCGTCGCCATCCCCAGCTGAGTCACCCGAGCACACGACTGCTAAGGGGGCATGTCTGAGGAGGAGGCTAGGCGGACTCCGGTCAAGGAGCCTCAGGCCGATGGGCCTTCGGCCCATGAGACGTCGGCCCACGAGACTCCGGTCCACGAGCCTCGGGTCAACGGGCCTTCATCCCATGAGACTTTGGGCCAGGACACTTGGGCCCACGTGACTCCGGCCCAGGCTACGTCCCAAGAGACGTCCGGATGGGGTACCTGGCAGGATCCGCCTGAGGGGTCGGCTGGCCATGTTGATGGTGGCGGGCATCAGATTTGTGATAACAGCAACAAGGACGAGGTGGTTGAGGGGGCACCATCTACTAGCGTGGCAGTACACGGCTCCCGTCCGTGCCGGCGACCCGTGATGATTTGGCCTAATGGGAAGAGGTATGTGCATTTACTCTTTTTGTACCTTTTGCCATCATGTTTTCTCAAATATATAATGTGTTGGCCTTGTCATACTACAGGGGTTGGGACCACCCTCAGGATGTCTGCAGGCCCATCCAAGTCCTTGGTGTGATTTGCTCACAAAACTTCCCGGGGTGGGTCATGTTGCCCGATGAGGGTCAACTTCCAGAGCTAGGATTGACCTCGGAGCACTACTTGGCTGCCCCGACCCCGCCGGAGGAGATGATCGACGGTGTCTTGTGCCACACGAGAGCCGACATGGTGATCAGAAGGTTTTTGGTAATTTCTTCTTTATACAATTAAAAATCTTCGAATAAGCTTAGTTATTGTACTAATCAATGTTGTCTCGTTTGATTATAGACCTTCTACTGGTGTGAGGAGGCCTGTGCATGGGTTATCGATGCCGAGTGCAGGCGCCTACTACAAAACTTATGGCACGAGGCTCGGGTGCAGGCTGTTCAAGACTACTTTGCCTCGCATGGTGTTCGGAAGCCCAGGAAGAAGTGTCGCGGAAAGTTTCTGAAGGAGGAGGAGTACATGACGGTAATTTCCTATATTCTTAAGCCCTTGTTCTTATTTTTGTTGATTTGATTCGTAGGCGTAGCGCTCAAGTTTCTCTTTACTGACTTAGGTGCCCCAGACATGGTGTGCCGATAAGATGGATTGTTGGGGAGGCATTGATTGATGAGTGGAGCTCGGACACATGGAGGGCCATCCACAAAGATGCCAAGGACAAGCGTGCCCAAATGATAGGTGTGCCACACCATCAAGGCAGCGCCAACTTATATCAATACGAGCGGAACTGGGCATGTGGTTTGTTTCATGATTCATGCAATTCATTCTATCATGCTAGCTTGAGCCCTTTAATTACTAATACTATGTGCCTCTCTTTTAGGCGGGATACAATATGGCACCGGTGCCAGAGGTGTTCGACCTCTATGCCATGGACCATACTGCCCCGTACAAGAAGGCCAAGGCATTCTCTGCGTCTGACCTTGATCATCCAGAGAACTTCACCAACATCTCCTCCCACAACAAGCTCGTGAGGTACAGAGATGTGGGGAAGGCGAGGAAAGGGGAGGACTTTAACCCGAGCGGGCAGTTTGATCTGGAGCTGGTGATGATATCTGGTGGTGGGAGGTCCCATGGCTCGATAGCCATTGGAGATGGACTTGTCTGTTGTCCTTGCACTCTCCCAGAGATCAAGGCGCGCCAAACAAGCTCAGATTCTGAGATAAGGCCTCGTCCATGGCCAATCGAGCTTGCCTTCCAGGTTAGTTCTACAGACTCAGATTTCTTTCAAGCATTACATTGTGTGTGCAGCCATCGATAATTACAATGCTAACGAGGAGTGGTGTTGCAGGCTGCTCTTCAGAGTGAGAGAGATAGAACCCAGGCGCTTCTAGCAGAGAGGGACCAGGAGGCGGAGGACAAGCAGCGGGAGTTGGAGGAGAGGACGGCAAGATTGATGGAGGAGGAGAGGGCACGAATTGACATGCAGAACCGGGCCATGTACAAGCTCCTCGTGGTAAGTTTCTTCTGCATATTAGACAAATCATTCACTTAATGTTCTTTTCATTACTAACTAGTATGACTGACCCGTGAAAATCAAATGTGAAGTCTGTGTGCTAGAAGGCCGGTCAGACCCCTCCGCCGATGCCAGAGATTGCTCCGGGGACCACGGTGAGTTTAATTTGAATGGTCATTAGTTACTAATATTAACATTTGAGTGTCGTCATGCTAACGAGACATTGCAAATGATCTTTGGTGCAGTGTTCCTCCAGACAAGCATCACACAATCCTTCTCCAGGTGGTGGTACCGGCACGAGCCACCATAGTGCTTCACCTCCGTGATGACGGTAAGTTTTCTCTAGTGTTTTGCTTACCAAATGCATAAAGACCTAGACTTAGCTTTATTTCCTCCAAAATACTTACCATAATGACCTAGTGTCGGTGTCAAAACCGGCGGATCTCGGGTAGGGGGTCCCGAACTGTGCGTCTAGGCGGATGGTAACAGGAGACAAGGGACACAATGTTTTACCCAGGTTCGGGCCCTCTTGATGGAGGTAAAACCCTACGTCCTGCTTGATTGATATTGATGATGTGGGTATTACAAGAGTAGATCTACCACGAGATCAAGGAGGCTAAACCCTAGAATCTAGCCTATGGTATGATTGTTGTTCGTCCTATGGACTAAAGCCATCCGGTTTATATAGACACCAGAGAGGGCTAGGGTTACACAAAGTCGGTTACAATAGTAGGAGATCTACATATCCGTATTGCCAAGCTTGCCTTCCACGCCAAGGAAAGTCCCATCCGGACACGGGACGAAGTCTTCAATCTTGTATCTTCATAGTCTTGGAGTCCGGCCGATGATGATAGTTCGGCTATCCGGACACCCCATAGTCCAGGACTCCCTCAGTAGCCCCTGAACCAGGCTTCAATGACGACGAGTCCGGCGCGCATATTGTCTTCGGCGTTGCAAGGCGGGTTCCTCCTCCGAATAATTTATAGAAGATTGTGAACACCAGGATAGTGTCCGGCTCTGCAAAATAAATTCCACATACCACCGTAGAGAGAATAATATTTACACAAGTTCAATCTGCTGACGTATTTTGTGGCGTGACGTCACACCACAACCAAGCCTTTACTCGAATCGTTTTTATTATACCACCTCTACGCGTCTAGCGAAGCGGTTTCCTTGGCACGTCTTGTCGAAGCAGAGATCGTGTTCCCCTTATCCCGGGATTCTCATCAATACGGACGTGGGTAACCCAACCACGCCATTGATTGCAGCGCTTGGGAGATAAGCGAGTTTTATCAGGCCGGTGGGGACGCATGGTTTCGTCCGCCCATATAAGGGGATAAAGATATACCCTTTTACCTACGCCTTCTTCCTCCTTTGCCTATCCATCTCTGCGAACTCGAGCTCCAGCACCCAAGTCCGCACATCTCACCTCAACCTTCTCCAACTATGTCCGGAGCGGGAGGCAAGTGGATGGCCTCCTCCGTTACGGAGGGGCACATCCAGAAGCTGCGCAGCGCCGGATACCTGTCCAGCGACATTGCGCAATGGCTCCCCGACGAGGGGGAGCTCATCCCCACCCCCAGGCCCCATGAGAGGGTAGTATTTCTTTCCCATTTCCTCCGCGGACTGGGCTTCCTACTCCATCCCTTTGTCCGGGGGCTCATGTTCTACTACGGGCTGGATTTCCATGATCTGGCCCCGAATTTCATCCTCAACATCTCGGCGTTTATCGTCGTGTGTGAGGCCTTCCTCTGCATCCAGCCCCACTTCGGCTTGTGGCTCAAGACCTTCAGTATCAAGCCGAAGGTTGTGAAGGGCAGCCAAGCGGAGTGCGGAGGCGCCATTGTGGGAAAGATGCCCAACGTTACTTGGCTTGAGGGCACTTTCGTGGAAACCATTAAGGGGTGGCAATCGGGGTGGCTCTACATCACCGAGCCGCGTGACCCTGAATGGGCAGCGGCCCCCGAATTCAGATCTGGCATCCCCATACGGCTCACCTCCTGGAAGGAGAGTGGCCGGATATGGGGCGATTCGGAGGAGCTGACCGGACTTCAAGCCTGCATCCAAAAGCTAGTGAAAAGGAAGCTCAACCTTGTCAACGTAGTCCAGGTCATGCTCATCCGCCGGATTCTCCCATGCCAACAACGAGACTTCAATATGTGGGAGTTCGATCCGGCGCAGCACCAGACTTTGAGCGGGCTCTTCGACACTACGTACGAAGATGCCTAGAGGGTGCTGTTTAAGGGCGCCGAGGCCCCCGCATCCGCTACCGAAGATCGCGGATTCAGCTCGCAGCGTCCGGCTAGCGAGGTAAGTGATTTTTCCCTTTACGGGACGCTTGTTTTCCATAATTTGACTCTATGCGAAATCTAAACTCCCTATCCTTTGACAGGACTGGATGAAGAAGGCCGAGCAGACTATCTGTCCGGCCCATTTGCCAGAAGACCCAGCGGATGCCCGCTTAACGGGGCTGCTGGCTCCAGCACCCCATGTGGTGTCGGAGAAGAAGGCCAAGAAGAAGGCCACGGGCACTTGAAAGAGTTCCCGTTTTCAGGTGTCATCGGATGATGACACCGAGGCGGACTCCTCCCACGAAGTCGAGGAGGAGAAGAAAGAGGCCTCTCCCCCAGCAGGGGGAGGGAAGAAAAGGAAGGCCTCCCCAACGAGGGAGGCCGAAGGGTCCAAGAAGGGAAGGACTCTTCCCCCGGACTGCTCTGCCCACGCCAGCGATGACGACGAGGATTGGCCTCCAAGGGCCAAGCCCCTGGCGAGATCGTAAGTATCCGGACTTCCGAATAACTTCATGATTTTTATTTTCGCCACATGGAGTCTTTCTAATGCCGCATACAACCCTGCAGTCTACCCAAGGAGGATCTTCCCGCTTTGTCGAGCGGGTCCTTGGGTGCGTCGGATATGGATTCCCTTCCGACCGCCTCCTCCCCTCATGATGCGGACGATGCCGAGGTGGGATCCCGGGAAGGGACCCGCCAGGAGGAGGAGGCCCCGGAGGTGCCGCAGGGCAACCTCCCGGACTTTGCACCGGACTCCACACCGGAACCTGTAGTGGCTCCGGAGTCCGGCGGGCGGCCCCTTCGTAAGAAGGGCAAGACCGTGACGCCGGTGGCCTTCGTCCAACCGGAGGTGCCGGATAGCTTGCTGGAGGCGCTCAACGGTGCTTCCATTGAAGAGGAACACCGCACCGTCATGGGTACGGTGATTCAGAAGGTTTAGCTTGCCAAGAGCGGGCTGACCGAAGCCTGCAGCAGCCTTCTAACAGGCTTTGAGGTAAGAATTGTGATATGTGTAAAATAGTACCGCATAGACAGTAGCCCCTGATGCTCGGTTCGGTGTTCGGAAAGAAAAACCGGACTGAGGATCTAAAAAGATATACGCAGGAGTCATAAAAATTATGTCAATATGGGATTGCAGGCTGCGCTGCTGACCTCTGCCGCACTGACTGCGGAGGTCAATACTTTGAAGCAAAGCCTCGAGCGGTTCGAGAACGAACTCGGCCATGCCAAGAAGCAGCTCGAGGACAAGGAAGGTGAGTAACACCTTATTAAAATTGTACCTTACACAAAAGGATTTGGTTGCAAGGAAAATGACAAGGATAACGTGGGTATTGCAGGGGCCACGAACGAGGTGGCGACCCTGAAGGAGGCAGTGTCCGTGGCCGAACGTAATGCGGCCGCGGAGCGCACCGAGCGAGAGAAGCAGGAGGCGCGACTGGCGGAGGTACAGCAAGAGCTCCAGGCTCTTGTGGAAAAACATGAGAGTTTGGAGCGTGACTCGAAGACTCGAGAGTCCGAGCTTGCATCAGCTCTTGAGAGTGCCAAAGCCGCTAAGGCCGAAGCCTACAAGGCCCTCCAGGAAATCGAGGCATTGAAGAAAATAGCGGCGGGTAAGGCATTTTTCATGCAGAGTAAGCATGTGAGTGTGAATTACCTGTCACTTACCCGAATTCGGAGCTCTCCAGGAGCGTTCGCAGATCTGCTCCGCAGCATGTCCGATGCTGCCGCTTTCTACAGGGCCGAGGAGGGGAGCTCGACGGAGAAGGTTTTCTGGTCTCAGTATGCTGAGGCCGGACATCTGGTGCCCCTTAGCGACCAGCTGAAGCAGCTGGTCGAGCTCCACAAGGTCGCCAAACAGGCCATGAAGGGCCTCATAGTTCGGCTGTGGCCTAAGGAGGCCATGCCTGGGAGCTACTTCGGCCTGGTGCGGCGGCTGGTGGATTCGTGTCCATGGGTTGAAGTCATCAAGCACTCCGCCTGCATTGAAGGTGCCCGTCGGGCCCTTGCCCGCGCTAAGGTGCACTGGGGCAAGATGGATGCTCAGAAGCTTGTGACGGACGCGCCACCACTGGGCAAGGAGTATCGCACGCCCGAGATGTATTATAAGAGTGTCCTGAAGGGTGCCCCGCATTATTGCGGGTGAGTGCTCCAAAGATGTAATATTTGAGTAGACTCGCATTTTGTTATCCTGTGCGCTAAAAACTTTGTTCATATGCGCTAAGCAACACTTGTTAATTTAAAATATTACCTTCTGTGCGACTGTTTATCAAATCTGAGAGATGGCAAGTCGTCGGCTTCAGCCCCCATGCCACGAGTGCTGGGGTGTTCGGGATAAATTTGAGCACTCTTGTTCCCATTTTTGGGTCCATCTAGGGAGGCGCTCAACACAACGAACAAGGCAACCGGACTTATAATGCTTGAACACTCTCACTTAGCCATAGAATTCTATAATTTTAAATTTCGGCGAAGCCCCTAGTGTTCGGAAGGCCTAATTTGGGGCACTATCCATGCTTGGGCCGGACAAAGCCGGCTCCTCGCTCTAAGCGGCATAAGTCTTTAGGGACTCGCAAAAAACCTCTCGAACAGCGACCGGCTCTCGCCTCATCATGACGGTCAGTTTTAGCTTTCTCCACTGAGGTGCTCGCCCAGCTCAACTGGGGAGCAATCGCAGTGGTTCTCCCAGTGCTACCTTAGCCGATACAACGGAACATAAGGTACCAAAACATGGGAGCCGGGAAAACCCAACTATTGACCCAAGACATGATTCGGAGCCGATGCATATAATGCTATAAGTTTGGGGTGCCGCACTGGTGAAAGTGTTCGGACTTACCACACCATGATGCGGGAAACATAAGCCCCTGGTGTATTTAGCCGTACCAAAGTGTACGGATGCAACATGTCATAAATGAACATATGTATAAGAAAGAAATGCAATTGTAAGCAAAAAGGTGCTGCATTGTTTATTCAAGAGATACTGCTGTGAATGCAGAGCGATACAAATGGTGCGATAAGCAAGGGATGGGACTATTAAACATGTCCCCCTCTAGGGGTAGGCTGCGGAATGGTGTATAAAACAGATTTAATGCTCGTAATGGAGACCACCTAGATATTCGTCGTAGCCTTTCTCCTTCCCTGGCTGTTGCATCGTGAGTTCGGCAGGTCTGCTGCCGGACAGGGCCTCTGATGAACGGAGTCCTGTGGGTAAAAATAAGAAAAAGAAAGAAAGAAAAAAAGAACCACACACTTGAGAGCCCCTGGTGTGGTTAAGCCGCATTCTGGGCCTATCGTGGTCGTGCCCCTCCCCCCATGCCCATGGTATCTTCAGAGCGTAATGATGTACGCGAAGGACCTGTCTTGAAATTTTGCAGGGGCTGGGGTTGGGGCCGCACTGCTACGCGTGCTCGGAACATGCCAGGTGGTCTTGTTGTAGGTTACTCCGGGCGCGTTTAGCCGTGTCCGGTCGCTTAACGGCCGGAGTCGAGAATTGCCTTAGGAGGCTGCACTGTACTTCTGCCGCGAGAGCCGCTGTATGTTCCTCCGTTTGGAGAGAGCGTT
This sequence comes from Triticum dicoccoides, assembly GCF_002162155.2. NCBI lineage: Eukaryota > Viridiplantae > Streptophyta > Magnoliopsida > Poales > Poaceae > Triticum > Triticum dicoccoides. The sequence goes on along the minus strand of NC_041389.1, from coordinate 688,345,819 downwards.
CAGTGTTTCCGTTGACCGTGATGACTCCTCGAGGGCCTGGCATCTTGAGCTTGAGGTATGCGTAGTGCGGCACCGCATTGAAGTTTGCAAACGCGGTACGTCCGAGCAGAGCGTGATAGCCGCTGCGGAACGGAACTATGTCGAAGATTAACTCCTCGCTTCAGAAGTTATCCGGGGATCCAAAGAGCACTTCCAGTGTAACTGAGCCTGTACAATTGGCTTCTACACCTGGTATGACGCCTTTAAAGGTCGTCTTGGTAGGTTTAATCCTTGAGGGGTCTATGCCCATTTTGCGCATTGTATCCTGATAAAGCAGGTTCAGGCTGCTGCCGCCGTCCATCAGGACTCTGGTGAGGTGAAATCCATCGACGATTGGGTCTAAAACCAATGCGGCGAATCCGCCGTGGCGGATACTGGTGGGGTGGTCCCTTCGGTCAAAAGTGATCGGGCAAGAGGACCATGGGTTGAACTTCGGGGCGACTGGCTCCATCGCGTATACATCCCTAAGTGCACGCTTCTGCTCCCTCTTGGGTATGTGGGTTGCGTATATCATGTTCACCGTCCGCACTTGTGGGGGGAAATCCTTCTGTCCTCTATTGTTCGGCGGTCGGGTCTCTTCCTCGTCATCGCTATGCAGCCCCTTGTCGTTGTTTTCGGCAATTAACTTGCCTGCCTGCTTGAATACCCAACAGTCCCTGTTGGTGTGATTAGCTGGTTTGTCGGGGGTGCCGTGTATCTGGCACGAGCGATCGAGTATTCGGTCCAAATTGGACGGACCCGGAGTAGTTCTTTTGAATGGCTTTTTCCGCTGACCGGATTTAGAGCCTCTGAATCCGGCATTAACTGTCGTATCCTCGTTATTGTCGTCGTTAATGCGGTGTTTGTTCTTGTTGCGATGCGACCTGCCATTGTGGTCCTTGATATCCGAACTGCCAGAATTTTTGCTGAGGTTGTTGCTGCGGGCTAGCCAGCTGTCTTCTCCCGCGCAGAAGCGGGTCATGAGTGATGTGAGGGCTGCCATGGATTTCGGCTTTTCCTGTCCCAGGTGCCGGGCAAGCCACTCGTCACGGATGTTATGTCTGAAGGCCGCGAGGGCCTCTGCATCCGGACAGTCGACGATTTGATTTTTCTTAGCTAAGAACCGTGTCCAGAATTGTCTGGCTGAATCGTCTGGCTGCTGAATTATGTGGCTTAGGTCGTCAGCGTCTGGTGGTCGCATATACGTGCCCTGGAAGTTATCAAGGAATGCGGCTTCCAGGTCCTCCCAACTCCCAATTGATTCTGCTGGTAAACTGTTAAGCCAATGCCGAGCTAGTCCTTTAAGCTTGAGTGGGAGGTATTTGATGGCGTGGAGATCATCACCGCGGGCCATGTGGATATGAAGGAGATAGTCTTCGATCCAAACCGCGGGGTCCGTTGTGCCATCATAAGATTCAATATTCACGGGTTTAAACCCTTCGGGGATTTGATGATCCATTACTTCATCTGTGAAGCATAGTGGGTGTGCGGCGCCTCTGTATTGGGCTATATCACGACGAAGCTCAAAAGAGTTTTGTCTACTGTGTTCGGCCCGGCCGGACTTGTTGTGTCCGGCGCGACGGTTGTCGTCACGTATCATGGGGCTCCCCCGCGATCCGTAGATCGATCTTGATTGTCTTGCCTTATCCTCCAATATGTCTTGCAAGTCCGAAGCGTTCCCCTGTGGTCTTGTGCTTTTCGAGCGACGCCGGGGTACGGTTCTAATGGAGGGCCTAGAGGCCTCTCTGTCGCGGCCACGGGGTGGCCGGTCAGCCGTATCGTGCTCTGGTGATGCGGGTTTATATGCCTCCTCCTCTAATCGGGGTAGCAGCTTGCGTTTGGGGTAGCTTTTGGAGGGGCGTTCGAGCTCATGCTCTTCGGCCGCAAGGACTTCAGTCCATCTGTCGGCTAGCAGATCTTGATCAGCTCTAAGTTGTTGCTGCTTTTTCTTGAGGCTGTTTGCCGTGGCCATAAGCCTGCGTTTAAAACGCTCTTGTTTGGCGGGATCCTCAAGCACGACAAATTCGTCGTCGTCGAGGCTTTCCTCGTCTCCGGAGGGAGGCATGTAATTATCATCCTCTACCTCTTCGTCTGTCGCTCTCTCGTGAGGGTTGGTGTCTCCGTCCTCCTGTGCTGAATCTTGCTGCAGGGGGTTGTCTTCGGCACTGTCTGGGGTGTTATTATCTCCGGTGCCGGAATCTCCATTCTTCCTTTGGCGGGATTTAGAGCGGCGCCGCTGACGCCGGCGTTTGGGCTGTTTCTTGGAGGGGTCATCCTCCTCTGTTCCTCCGCCGTTCCCATCCTTTGGGATATCCACCATGTATATGTCATATGATGAGGTGGCTTTCCAGTGCCCGGTAGGCGCTGGTTCTTGGTCGTCTCCGGCATCGTCGTCCATACCGTCGATGTCTTCGGAGTCGAAGTCTAGCATGTCGGTTAGATCATCGACAGTGGCTACTAAGTGGGTGGTGGGTGGGCTTTGAATTTCTTCGTTGTCCGCATCCCAACCGTCCTGACCGCAGTCCGGCCAGGGCTCTCCTGATAACAAGAGATACTTTAGCGAACTCAAGATGTCGCCGAAAGGTGAGTGTTGAAAGATGTCCTCAACGGTGAACTCCATGATTGGCGCCCAATCGGATTCCATTGGAGGGGGCGCGGGAGGTTCAGAGTCCGGCGAGGAGTCCGGCACCTCGGAGTCACGAGCTGCATGAGGGACAAGGTCAGTGCTCGGCTCTATCGCCGTAGAGGTTGCAACCCCCGAGGCGGTGTCTAGCCACCTGTCCTCGATCTGCGCAGCCGGCTCCGAATTGAAGATTGGAGCGGACTCGTGTGCGGCCTCCAGGGTACTGTCCGGCTGCAGAGCTAAATCATGACCGTCGTGACAGTGCGGCGCGCTCGGCTGTGGCTCGAATCCATCGAAGATCAAGTCCCCGCGGATGTCAGCCGTGAAGTTCAAACTTCCAAATCTGACCTGATGGTCAGGGGCGTAGCTTTCGATCTGCTCCAGATGGCCAAGCGAATTGGCCCGCAGTGCAAAGCCGCCGAATACGAAGATCTGTCCGGGGAGAAAGGTCTCACCCTGGACTGTGTTGTTGTTGATGATCGAAGAAGCCATCGAGCCTATCGGTGACGACACAGAGGAACTCTCAATGAAAGCACCAATGTCGGTGTCAAAACCGGCGGATCTCGGGTAGGGGGTCCCGAACTGTGCGTCTAGGCGGATGGTAACAGGAGACAAGGGACACAATGTTTTACCCAGGTTCGGGCCCTCTTGATGGAGGTAAAACCCTACGTCCTGCTTGATTGATATTGATGATGTGGGTATTACAAGAGTAGATCTACCACGAGATCAAGGAGGCTAAACCCTAGAAGCTAGCCTATGGTATGATTGTTGTTCGTCCTATGGACTAAAGCCATCCGGTTTATATAGACACCGGAGAGGGCTAGGGTTACACAGAGTCGGTTACAATAGTAGGAGATCTACATATCCATATTGCCAAGCTTGCCTTCCACGCCAAGGAAAGTCCCATCCGGACACGGGACGAAGTCTTCAATCTTGTATCTTCATAGTCTTGGAGTCCGGCCGATGATGATAGTTCGGCTATCCGGACACCCCCTAGTCAGGACTCCCTCACCTAGACTTAGCTTATCTTCCTCCAAAATGACATAATTAGATTACTTAGCTCCAAAATGATCTATACTTAGCTTTGTTTCCTCCAAAATAACTGAAGTTAGCTCTAATATGCTAAGTTATCTCTAATATGCTTAGTTACCTAGGTTTGCTCAATAATGACATACACTTAGCTTACTTATGTAAAAGATGGCATAATTAGCTTACCTAGGTTTGAAATGGCATAACAACCTTGGTAACCTCATATATGTCATATAGTTACCTTATTTTCCTCAAAAATGACATAATAAGCTTAATTAGCTCTAAAATGATCAATTTTACCTAAGTTAGCTCCAAAATGACCTAAGTTAGCTCTAATATGCTAAGTTAGCTCTAATATGCATGATTACCTAGGTTAGCTCAATAAATACCTATACTTAGCTTACTAATGTCAAAAATGGCATAATATGCTTAGTTAACTCAAAAATGGCATAATTACCTAGGTTAGCTCAATAATGATCCATTTTACCTAGGTTAGCTCCAAAATGATCCATTTTACCTAAGTTAGTTACAAAATGATCCAGTTTAGCTTGGTTAGCTCCAAAATGATCCATATTAGCTAGGTTAGCTCATAAATGATGCATTTTACTTAGGTTAGCTCCAAAATGATCCATTTTACCTAGTTAGCTATAAAATGATCCATTTTAGCTAAATTAGCTTATAAATGATCAATTTTACCTAGGTTAGCTCCAAAATGATCCATTATACCTAGGTTAGCTCCAAAATGATCCATTTTAACTAGGTTAGTTTTGAAATGATCCAGTTTAGCTAAGTTAGCTCATAAATGTCCTTTTTTTAACCTAATTTAGCTCATAAATATCATTGTTACCTAAGTTAGCTCATAAATGTCATATACATCTTCTTCTTCTTCATTTTCTTCTTCTTCTTCTTCTTCTTCTTCTTCTTCTTCTTCTTCTTCTTCTTCTAATCTTCTTCTTCTAACTTTCTTATTTCCCATTTTGCAGATTTCATTCACTTCACAGAAGCTTGCATTGATGGAGTGCTTCTTATTCCTTTCTCTGTTTCTTTTGTATCAATGAACTATGCATGTATGGTTGGATGAAACTATTGTAATATGTATGGTTGGATGCCTGTATGTGGAACTTGCTATGTATGGTTGGATGGAACCATGCATGTATGATGAAATTATATGTGTTGGATATCTCATATGATTGCTCTAAATTTGCCCTGTGAAATATATATATCATCTATTTGTTGTGAAAATGCTTGAATGTAGGAAAAAACAGAAAAAAGAGGCAATGCAGCCTCTTTGCCGTCTGCCACCGACGGCAAAGGGGCCTTTGTCGTCTACCACAAACGGCAAAGAGGCCACGTGGCAGCAGCTTGTGCAATCTGGGAGCTATACCATTTGGTTACTTTGCCGTCTGTGGCAGACAGCAAAGGATGTGGGTGTTTGCCTCCCGCTGATAGACAACAAAGGCTGCCGTTAGCCCTATTTGTTACCGTCCATGTTCTTTGTCGTCCGCCACGTATGACAAAGTGCCTTTCTCGTCCGCTTTGAAGAAGCAGAAGACAAAGAACCCATTTACCGTCACCCTCTTTGTCGGGCAGGTTTGCCACCGGTGGCAAAGGGCAAAGGGCTTTGTCGTCCGCTTTTGGTGCCTTTGCCGTCTGCCATGGCAGACAACAAATATGTTGAATCATGTAGTGTTCTATTAACCACACTTTACCTAAGCGCCTGTTTTAGCAAATATTAAAAGGTTGTAGCTTACTTGCAGGAGTCATAATTACATAGAGCCTATGTGTATAACTATGTGCATCTAGTAACAGTCATAAGAAAATATTAGATAAATCAAGTATATGCCTAAAATTTCCTCGGCCGATTAACCAGTTAACTTGTAGATCTTTTATTCGTACGGTTACCAAGTACTCCCTCTGTCTCAAAATAAGTGTTTTAACTTCGTACTAACTTTAGTACAAAGTTGTACTAAATTCAAAACACCTATTTTGGGACGGAGGGAGTAGCTGGTAAACTGTTAAATTAGCTGATTTACTTGTTGATTAGCCTTTTAACCCCCTACTTGCTAACCAACCGAGCAGCTACTGTTTACCAATCTCTTCAACAGTTATTTGCCACGAATAACTTCACAATTTATCATGAACAACTTCACAACTCAATATTTCTATAACCCTGGAATAAGGCCCCTCCCGATGCTCCACCTTGTACAGGTGCTAAGGGTACCGTGTAGGCAAAAAATCTGATGTGACGAGATAATTAAGATGAGAAAGATGAGTGTGGTGACCCAGAAGAAACAATGCCAAGCGCGCGAACCTAGGAAAAACATTTAAATGAAAGAAGCCCACCAATGCATGAAGAAATTTAGTTGCTGAATCATTAAATAAATGATACTTAGCTACGACAACTTAAGCACCTATGCATTGGAGGCTTTAGTTTCTAAACTTTTTAATGTGCTTAGCACCTCATGTTAGCACCGGTGCATTGGAAAAGGCCCAAGAGAAGTAACTGAGCTTGAGAATCATGCAAATATTCTTTCAAGCCTACAAAGGTTCAATTTGTAATATTTCAAATAAGAGATGCCAAGTTCTTTCAAGCCTACAAAGGTTCAATCTGTAAGAGTGTGTTTGGTTGCATTCTCATCTCAGCATAGTTGTTCCCTTTTCATGCATGCTCATCTCACCATCCCTCTTCATGGATGCTCTCTTCATGCATGCTCTTAGGGCGCGTTTGGTTGACATCTCCGAAAATGCCTGCATTGCATACTTGTCCCACCTCAGCCTGACTGAGCGTAAACAGGCAAAAAACCAATCTCTACACATAGTTTGGTTACTTGCATCGAGACTGCCTGCATTAGGGGATCGGTTTTTGCACGATGTTTGGTGTCCTGCATTGGCTCGGCACATGCAACTACACGGTGTTTGGTTGTATACATGGGATATGATTAAGAGATAACATTTACACATCACACATAGTTACTCGGACTAGTTCGGCACACTGGCGTCAGACTAGTTCACCGCGGCCACCGTCGGACGCGCTCCACCTCCACTCGTTGCTCGACTACTGGGATGTCAAGAAGCTCAAGACCCTCCCCGTCGGCCCCGAGATGGGTGCGGCCAGCTTCCCGTCCAGCGACCAGCTCGGCATCGTGTTGATCCACTGGTCGTCTGTGACCCTCCATACCATCTCTTCCCATGGCGCTGCGTCGACTATGTAGAGGTTCTTATGGCCCGCCCGACCCGACCAGAACACCACCCACCGCCCGCACGGCGTCACCGCCGGGAACGCGTCGTTACCGGCCTCCGACCGAGTCAGCTTCTTCACGGTCATGTCGAGGTCGCCGCGGTCATCGGTGAGCTCGCTCGGGTCAAACTCGATGCACGCCACTCGGACCGTCGCTTCCGGCTGCTTGGCAAGCACCCATCACTAGTATGTGCTGCCTTGCACGGGCAGGAGACGGATCGACAACGAGCACTCCTCAGGAAGCTCGATCTCCTCCTGTACGTCGGCATGTTGCGCCTCCGCGTCTCTCCGCGCCCCCAACCAAGCACCTGCTGCCGCACCGCGGGGGAGGCGCACGGCCTATTGCGCCTCCGCGTCTAGCCGCGCTCGCGCTCCCTCACGTTCCTCAACGATGTGGAGCTCTTCCGAGCGCCTAAAATAGGTGCAAACATGAACACAAAATTAATCATCTACGATCGATGAAACTACAAACCGATCGTCTGAATAGAACCATAAGATTGATGTGCATTTTTTTGTGTAGAACTTATCTTGAATCGAAGCTTCGTTATATAGATTTGAAGGGAGGAGGAAGAAGGGGATTAGGGAGGAGGTTAATGAAGGTAGGAGAAGATATCATGTACAATCGTACAGTAGCTCGGGGTCCACTCCTTGCGCTCGATGTGCCTCGTCTCAGCCTGGCTCGTAAAAAACAGCCGATTTGGCTGTTCCCAGCAAGTGAATGCAGGCTACCAAACAACCTATTTTCATCCCGCGCGGGTCTGGTTGGGCCTAATGCAGGCAACCAAACGCGTTCTTAGTGTATTTATGTTAAACTAGTATGGACTCATGCACCCTTTATATACTCTACCAAACACCCAAAAGTGAATCGAGAAGGGAACTTTTGCTCTCATGCACCCTTCATTATTCCAAAGAATAGATGCCAAGTTCAGATATTGTCAGCACCAACAGGCAACAGATGCTTCTACTACAGAATATTCTCAACAGATGCTTCTACTACAGAATATTCTCAAGTAACTCTACTGATGTATAGCATTAGTTGCAGAGTAATTTCTCATCATCAGTTTGTGTCTATGAAATTGTAGAGTATGAACTGGAGAATTATGTACTGTACTAAAAAACTGACACAAACTGCAGCTTAAACAAGCAAGTTTGAGGATAAATTGAAAGATACAACTGCTAGAGGAGGGAACACATTATGATGGGCATAAAACCTGGACGAGTGCATCAATCAATGTAAAATGATGATAAGAGCAGGGAGAAAACCAATGCAATGAATAAGAAAAACACTGATGCGATTGCTGGACAAACATGAAAAATATAGAGCAAGAAAATAGCAATAAATAATCAGGCAGAGCAGGATCTAACACAAACAACGAACTACCAGTGGATAACAGATATATAATCTAAGTTTTAACATCGATAGACATCACAACAAAGTGCCAGTATCACGACAGATAGGAGTACATTCCAATAGCAATACAGCCACGACTCAATAGACAGAAAATAATAGTGCAGCTCTCTTAGCAGCAAAAGCAAACTAGACCATATGATAACAGAACTAAAAGTTTAGAGCTTGTCCTCGAAATCAGATAGAGGGGTCATCTGTTCCTTCAGACCCTTGCGCTTGCGGATCTCCGTGACAAGGGTCGCAGACTGGGAGCCGGCCTCCAAAGGATCCGAAGACATGATGTCCCAGTGGTCGAACACACACTGGGGGAAAGCCTGGCCAGATGTCGCAGCCCTGAGGGTACTTGAGAACCCGAACGACTCAATGACCGGGAGGTAAGCCTTGATGTTGTACAGCGGGGTACCAGGCCTCTGCATCTCCTCAAACACGTGCCCTCTCTTCTGATTCAGAACACCATAGATACCGCCGAGTGCATTCTCTGGGGCCTGGATCTCAACCAGGTACACAGGCTCCAGCAGCCTTGGCTTAGCAGTGAGCTGAGAAGCATAAATGACCCTCCGGGCTGTTGGGATGACCTGACCACCACCCCTGTGAATAGCATCAGTGTGCAGAACAACATCACAGACCTCAAAGCAGATGCCACGCATGTTCTCCTCAGCCAATGCACCTTCCTTCGATGCCCACTGGAACCCAGCCACAACAGAGTCCTTGATTTCATTCAGATACTGCACTCCCTTACACATGTCGACAACCATGTTGGGCCCAGTCGTCTCAGGTCCAAAGCACCAAATCTTCTTGGCGAGATCCTTGTCCCAACCAAACTCCTCAGATAGGATCTTAGAGCGCACCTTAGGATCATCACGTGGGCCAATGCGGCCATCATCAATAGCCTCAGCCAATCCCTCCTCCAATGGGCGAGCTTCCATGTAAAGACGGTTATGCTTGTTGGGGGACTTGCTCATGACAGTGCGACAGGACTTCTCAAGAACAGTCTCACGGAAGGAGACGACGGGAGGGGAAACAATAATTTCAGCACCACCCATGAAGTCCTCCTGCAGATCCTTCAAACAGATTTCAAGGTGAAGCTCTCCAGCTCCAGCAATGATATGCTCACCAGACTCTTCAATGCTACAGAGAACCATAGGGTCAGACTTCGCCAGCCGCTTCAAACCCTCAACAAGCTTAGGAAGATCAGATGCCACCTTGCACTGAACGGCAACACGCACAACAGGGGACACAGAGAACTTCATTGCCCTGATTGGGCAGGCATCAACTTCCTTCTCATTTGTCAGGGTTGCATTCTTGGTGATGAACTGATCCAAACCAACCAAAGCAACAGTGTTACCACAAGGAACATCCTCAACAGACTCTTGCTTCTTTCCCATCCAGATAACAGTACGCTGGACACTCTTCACATACAGATCCTTCTTCTGGCCAGGAACAAAGTTGGGACCCATGATACGGACCTTCATGCCAGTTGCAACCCTCCCGGCAAAAACACGTCCAAAGGCAAAGAATCTACCCTTGTCAGATGCTGGAATCATCTTGGAGACATACAGCATAAGAGGACCATCAGGGTCACAGTTTCTGATAGCATTAGCATATATATCATCAAGGGGACCCTCGTACAAGTTCTCCACACGATACCTCTGTGCCTTTGAGGGAGAGGGAAGGTGAAATATCATCATCTCAAGCAGAGCACGACTGGCAGGCAGCCAAGTTTGCATCACACGCTTCATGAGAGCCTTGCCCATCAAGTCCTTCTCATCATTCTTCATCGTCACACCAAGCTTCTTCAACATTGGCCACAACTTATCCTTCTGATCATTCATGCAGGTGGCTATGATTTGCTTGATTGGCTCGTAGCAGAACTGAACGAAACCTCTCTTGCAGGTAGCTGTCCCAGTGTTCTTGGAGGTCCATTTCTTTGTGGCTGGGTCAAAGAAGTTCTCACCCCAAAGCCTCTCCATCATCTTCGCCTCATCAACTCCAAACTTGGAGGCATACATCTTAGCAAAGTTTGTAAGGGTGAAAGCCCACCCATGCAAACCAGCGGAGAATGCAACAGTCCCCTTCTCTGGGTACACTTGGACATCACCAAGGAGCACATCTTCATATGTTGCCATGATGACATTGGCATTTTCAATGACACGGGAGAAAGTCTGATATGCTTCCTCACCTTCCACTTGAAGCTCAAGGAAGCATCTGTCCATCTTGTTCACGGTGAGGACAGGCCGAATCCTCTCACCAAGAGCTTGGCGCAGCACAGTTTCAGTCTGCACACAGACACCCTCAATACAGTCAACAACAACCAAAGCACCATCGGTGATACGAAGAGCAGCTGTGACTTCTGAAGAGAAGTCAACGTGGCCAGGTGAATCAATAAGGTTGATCAGGTACTCATCACCATCCCTGTCGCCCTTGTACATCTCAAGTGATTCAGGAGTCATCTGATAGAAAAGAGAGATACCCGTGGATTTGATTGTAATACCACGTTCTGCCTCATCTGCACGGGTATCGGTCATGCGAACATCACCAGCTACTTCCTGGGCAATAATCCCAGCTGCTGCCACAAGGGAATCCGTAAGCGTAGATTTGCCTGCACAAATGTAAAAGATACAAGGACAGTGCACAATTTTAGTATTCAACAAAACAAAAAGGATCAGCTTTAAACAGTAGAACACAATTTATATGAACTGAGAACTGAACATATTAACTTCTTAAGAATTAAGTAGTACACAACAGCACAGTACACTGAGACAATCCAGAAACAAGAGAAGATGAAAATAAAACAAACAAGGTACAGTAACATGGCTAAACACAATCTACTGGGAGTCTGGGACAAAGCAAAAAAAAAAAACAGCACATGTATAAGATCATCAAATCAAAGTTATTAAGCACAATGGTGCCAATTTCTGAGCTTATAAATTGTAATAAATACAGTCATTAACATGATCATACACCAAACTGGGTAGATTTTGAAACCTAGGACCCCAAGTTAACAGTTAAACGTCTTATATTAGTTTACAGAGAGAGTACATTTTAAGGTTATTACGTAATTATTTTGAGTCCTGGGACAATGAGGTAACTGAAGCTCTATGACACACGAGATGGAACTAATTAATTAGAACAAAGCTGACAGCTAACTAAACCAATTTATAGAAATAAACAGTTTACAGAATTAAGAACAGACTATAAAAACAACAATCAACAAGTTTCTAGATTATGAGCTCAGCAGTCAAAAACCAATGTTCACTGTTCAGGCACATGCACATACCATGGTCAACATGAGCAATAACAGACATGTTACGGATATTATTCTTTTTGTCCATAATTCCACGGAGCTCCTCCGCGGTAAACTTCACCATCTTGACTGCTTTTGAATATCACACCGAGAATTTAAGTTTCTGTTCAGAGAATGGCAAAGCTATTAGAATTGAACAAGAATCAGATGTGAATGACTAAACATGAATATCCAGCAATGTAATATAATGAATTAATGATTATGTCAAGTAACTGCAACCACAATTGTCTACTCAAAAGTGCTTAGTATTAAAAAACAATCAAGAACAAACACGTAATGCAGAAACACACATCACGGCAAGAAAAGCAATCGACCATGAAAAGTGTCCTTGCAAAAGCTGGTCCTCCACAATTGAAGGGTCTGTAAAACTACGAGGAAGAAACAGGCATGGATTTCACCAACTAAGCAAAATACTTCCAGATCTGTACAACTAACGAAGGGGTGAATAATAGTAAAGCTTCTCAGGAATTGATCTAATCAAGTTAGAAAGGCTTAATAAGTACAGATACTATTAAAAGTGATCTGTACATGAATAAGCAAGGATGTATCCGCTGACCATTAAGTGACCAGTAAGCCATGTAATTTAAATTTCATTATACCACAATGATAATAATCAAATACGGAAGCACAGAACCGAGTACTCCTCAATATGCATAGCTTGACGCCTAATTACACAGGGAAGCAAGCACACATGTAACAACTTCTTTTGCAAGCAATGTATGAGTATTGAGTGGCCAACCAGTGCACAAGTAGAGCCCAAAACAAGCCAGATAAATGATCAGATCAGAAAGAAACTAATACATGGGGAGCACTGACAAAACACAAATTGTACATGGTGAGCACCGAGAAAAAACGCAGAAGATGCCCACACATAATAGTTTAGACGAAATGGTCAGATCAGAGAAAAATTCATGCAGAACTCCAGAACTAAAATTACATAGAGAAGTAGCAAAACACACCGACATAGGCATCTCCCATTTTACACATTGAATTAGATTAAGCATGCGAGGTAGTGACATTTATCTCCATTTTGTCCCACGCTGAACATGATAGCAGAAAACAAAATCGACCAGGTTACAGACAGGCAGCAAAGTAAGCAAGCGAGCGAGCAGAACCGTGCAGCCCGAACGATTTCCAACGAATCCCCGTGGACGAACAGCCGAGCGAAGTAGCCAAAACCCAAAAGTACACGATAACAGAACACGAACTGCTCTCTGGAAGAGCACAAGAAACACAGGTCGGCGTCGACCACATAGGAAACCACGGGCGCCTACCACCTAAGCGACCGCCGATAACTAGTGGCCGCACGCAGGAGGAGAAACGACGGGCATCCATCCACGCGAGAACAGATCGGCCCCGGGGCGAAGAGAGGAACAGATCTACCACGGGATTGATGGGTATAGAACCCTAACGACGACGAATCCGGCGAACCAGAGCCTAGAACCCAGTGAAGCCGGTCGACTGGGCAGCAGCTAGCAGGCGCGGACGCGGCGGGGAGGTCCGGGGAGAGGCGATCGGAGGAGCGGGGAGGGCGGGGGAGGAGGAGAGGGGGGTCTCACCTTGGGGCTTGGCTTCCGCCTCCCGATCCGGGAGGATGAGATGAGGAAGCGGCGGCGGAGAGGGCCTTCGGGTTTAGGGGACAGGGGAGGGGTGCAAGGGACCTGCTTGCGGATATACTGCGTGAGGTGCGAATGGGGGAGACTGCGTGGACTGCGACCACGGCCCAGGAGTGATGAAAGCGGCTGCGTGGACTCAAGGCCCGGCCCAATGAATGGCCCAGATGTGTGAGAACTTTCTTATTAGAAAGAAGTCCATTTTCACCTCAAAAAAAAAGTCAATTTCTTGCTCAAAAGAAAATGTCCATTTTTCACACTCAAAATGTTCCCCAATAGACAAATCCCACCCTGAAGCCGATTTTGGTACAATTTTAACCCTGAAATATCTGAAACCAGGTAAATTTGCCCCTTGAGTGGTTTTATTAATTTAGGTGGTTTTGCGAGATGAGGCGTCCTTCTCCTCTCTCCACCGAAGCCAAGCCATGCATAAGCACAAACACAAATACATAGTGAGCATCTCCCGAAAGCAAGTGAAGTGGGTGGAAGCGATGAGGAAGAAAGAGTTGTAGCGTATGTGGTGTGGTACGCCCAGTCCGGGGTGAGGAAATGGATGAGCTTGAAGGCGGGAGTCGCGGGTATGTCGGCATCCTTAGCGAAATTGGTGAACGCCCACCGGAGGACGTAGGCGTTGGGTTTGGAGCGGCTGAGTGCCAACCCGACGACGGTGGGCAACGCATCCCCTCTGACCCTTCTTCCTCTTGGGTGGCCATTGGTGGATCTCACATGCCCTATTCATCAGCGAGAGGCGGGGAAATGGAATCGATCCTCCGGATTATCTTTGTATCCCCCTAAACTTGAGTAAATGAAATAAAGCACGTTGTTCTTCTAAGAAAAAAATTATTACCACCCACCTACCGCCCTACACACGGCTAAAAAATACCTACTGCCCGGGCCCAGTGATGAAGCGTTGGCCCTTGCATATGATATTCTTGGTGTGTCTCAAAAAAAAAATCCGATATTCATTTTTTTGCGAACTAAAAAATATCTGATATTCTTTGTTGCACATTGTTAGAGCGGGGGTTTCATTAAGGTGCTACTGCCGCCGCCAGAGAATTTTTGGCCCTCTCGCCTCCAACTGTCATCTTGGCGCTTGGAGTTGGCTCCCAACTTGGACTTGGATAGAGTTAATATGTACACATATAGGATAATAGGAAATAGCACAAGGCAGCAATACCTTTAAACCTCCCTCAATATATACTTAGTTTTCAATGATATTGCAGATAATATGTCCATGGCAAGCAGGATTTTTTTAAAAGGTCTCTAAATCTACTTCCCCTACCCTTTTCTCTTTCATCACCCCCACCGAAGAGAAAAATTCAAAAACACTCATCCCATAAGTAAAGGAGGATGCAATAAATGTGATATATTACCGCGTGGTACACGTGGTTAGCAAAAAAAAATGTGATATATTCCACGAGAGCCAGTTATGTGTTTATGGTAGAAAACAAACACCACACATGAAGAAACGAATGATGGCCAGAAAGATGACATGCACACATACACAGGAGATAAGCATGACAAGCAACAAGAGATGTAAGTCACCACATTAAAAAATAGAGTCTATAAGACATAGAAGAATCACAAGAACAAGTCTGGTAACTCTTGACACATTGGGACGATCCTAGTTTAGTGAATCGTTATTATCTCCCATCAGGACCAAGACACCAACAATAGAGAAGAAGACACTAGTACGGTGGCTGAGCATCTTATTTGAGATCTTTGGTGTGAGCGTGTGACCCTGACTGAGGGGGTGGTGAAGCAACAACCTTCTCGCCCTCGGCCTTGTCTGCAGGGGTACCGGTCATGCGAACATCGCTAGCAACTTCCTGGGCAATAGTCTGAGCAGCTTCTACAAGTGTATTCGTAAGCGTAGACTTGCCTGCAAATATGTAAACAAAATGTAAGAACGGTGCTAAATTTTGTTATTCAACAAAATGAAAGCATCAGGTTTGAACAACTGAACACAATTTATATGAAGAGACGATTGAAAATTTAGTAGGCGCAATAGTGAAGTACATTGAAACAAAATAAGTTGACTACTCATATCAAATAGCAGAGCTTACAAATTGTAATAAAAACATGATCGTGAGTACACTCCAAATTTGGTAGATTTCAGCCCTTGGCACATATGTAGCAGTTATATTAATTTTAGCTTACTAAACCTTAAATCAATCATATGACAAGAAAACAAAATACGATGGATTGATACTTTCAGGGATGGAATTAAGTACTTCATAATAACAAATTTGAAAATTTACGCACTTTTTAGATTTAATGCAATATAATTAAGAACATGCTATGAAGACATCAATCAACGAGAATCTACAATTTAAACTTAAAGTACGAGGCCACTGCGCACTGTTTAGGCACATACCATGGTCTGCATGAGCAATAACAGAGCTACTACGGATGTTGTCCTTCTTGTCCATAATTGCACGGAGCTCCGCCGGAGCTCCGCCGCTGTCCACTTCACCATCTTGACTATCACGGTGGTAAGATAAGTTCCTACTCAAAGAATAGCAGAATTCTTTTTGTAAGTAATGTTCGAATGGCAAGACGGTGTAGAGGGCTGCATGCTTTGTAGCAGAATCGTATTAGCATGCACAAGTGCTGACAGCATTATTATCGTGTAACTACCACGGTAAAAAACAAGCAGTGCGATCGATGCACTGGACGTCAGAGTCAAACTCTGAAAGAGATGCAACATGCAACCAACCATACACTGAAAGAAAACACGTAATAATTTAAACGAAATGATCAGATCAGAAATCCATTCATGCAGAAAGCCTGAATTGAAATTACATAGAATAGTACTAACACGCACCATATGCATATATCTACCCTTTGAAAAATAAAATTTGATTACACTAAGCATCCGATGAGAAGAGAACGAACAGAGAGCAGAACCGAGCAGGTCAAGGCAAGCAAGTGAGCGACACTATATTAGAGCATCTTCAACGGCCGCGCCAAAAGACACGCACGCGAGGTAATATGCGCATTTAGCGCGCGCGGCAAGGTTTCACGCTCTCCAGCGACGGCGGGAACAATCACGCGCGGTAAACGTTTGCACGCGCGCGGAGAAAGCTGGCGGGCACGCGGTAGATTTGGCGCGCCGCTTCGCGCGCGCCTAGAAAATACGGCGCTCGCCACGCGCTCCACCACACTGCCACGCGCCCATTTCCCCCCCGCCTCCTCGCCGCTTTCACCGCTTTCTCGCCGCTTCGTCGCCGCTCAGCGCCCCGCCACCACCGCGACACCATGCCGCCGCGCCGCCGGGGATCTTCGGGCTACCGCGGCGTCCGCGAGCGCCCCTCCGGCGCCTACTACGCCGAGATTCGGTCCGGCGACGTCCGCCCCGGTCTCGGCACATTTGAGACCGCGCACGAGGCCGCCCGCGCGTACGACGCGGCGGCGTGGCGCCTAGGGAGGCCTCGCCCGCAGTTGAACTTCCACAACGTCTACACGCGCGAGCAGGCGCAGCGCGTCGCCCCTCCGCCTCGTTTGATTACAGACCAGGACCATGAGGACCACCGTCGGCGGCAGCACCGCCTCCTCATCGCCGAGGAGGACGAGGCAGCCATGGCGGAGTGGCGTTGGCGCCATTCGGAGGACGTTGCCGCCGAGAACGCCTTCTGGGCGGAGAGGACGGCAAGGCGCCGCGCGGAGCGTGCCGACAGGCGTCGGCGTAAGGCCCTGGCCATATTTTAGAGCGATATTGTCGAGGCAGGCGGGACGTCGATCTTCTCCCCCGACGATGATCGTTGGGATGACATGTGGCTCGATACCTCGAACAACACCACCGAGGATGATGGTGATGATGAGAATGACTGGGTGTAGGTTTTAGTTGCACCGTAGTTTTATCAAGTTGCACCGTAGTTTTTTTTATCTAGTTGCACCGTAATTCTATCTATCTATGTTATGAACTATGTAAAATATCTTTGCATCGTTTTTTTATCTATGCTATGAACTATGTATCATTTTTTATCTATGAACAAAATTATCGAAAAAAATGTTCGTGCGAGAGAGCGCGCGCTGCATTTTAGCGCGCGCTGCATTTTAGCGCGCGCTACAGTTTAGCGCGGCTGCTGGTGCCAGCGCTGCGCGTCACGCCAGACCTGACGATGGGCGCGCTGCAAATAAGTTTTTAGCGCGCCGCGTGTTCAGCGCCTGTTGGAGATGCTCTTATATTCCTACGGCATGAACATTCTGGCAGAACAAGTGAATGAACTGTGAACAGTCTACCGGCAATATATACAGGAAAAAAAAGTAAAGAACACCATACTAGAACGACGGATCCAGGCATGTCTTGAACATCTGCGACAACTTAGCGACCAATGCACGAGGATGAACGACGAGCGTCTATATATCTACTCCTTCCGTTCGAAATTACTTGTCGCGAAGATGAATGTATCTTGACGTATTTTAATTCTAGATATGCGAACGAAGGGAGTACATAGGGAGTACGTAGCAGCAGGACTAACGATGGCAGATCTACTATGTTCAGAATGATATGCCAACGAAGAAGAAGCAGTCAAACGAGGGCTGGCTCACCTTGGGGTTTCGCTCTCCCGATCCGAGAGATGAGAAAATGAGGACTTTGAGGAGGCGGCGGCGGCGGCGGCGACGACGACGGCCGAAGGTCTGCTTTATAGGACGGGTGCTATCTTGGACTAGGGCCGTGAAGGAGACCGGCCAGATGGAATGACGGCCTGGCCCAAAGTGTAGTGTTTTCATTTTCCTCTATAAGAAAGAGTGGAGTGTTTTCATTTTGGCTTCTGCCACGACGCGATGGATGCGTACACGCGATGCATTCCACGCCGTGTACTACCTTAGCTGGATCGATGTTATCATGAACTTGTGCGCACACGGACGAACGACCGATCAAAGTGTTGAACCGGTCGCACTTTAAGCTCAAGCACCGAGCGTTGTAATATTGGATTTTTAGGGCCTGTTTGGGTTATCTTTTTTTAGACTTTTTTTCTCAAATACGCATGAGAAGAGTGCGTATCATTCATTATAGAAGAAAGGGTACGAAACCCATGTCCACCTTTACAAGCTTATTTACATGCGGATTTATCGCCTACCCTCCGATTACAAAAAGCAACTACTTGCTCTCATTCCACGCTACAAGATCTACATCAAACCCTAGGTTATCCTCCTTAAAGAGCCCCGCCTTCGCCCAAAGCTGTCCTTCCTCGTGAATCCGCTGCATGGAGCGTTGAAATGATGGCGTTGCTCCATTAAATACCACATCGTTTCTATGTTTCCAGATTATCCACATGACCAGAAGGCATTTAGCTCTGTGTGCTTTGCGGTTAGCCGAGGCATCCTCCTGACGCAAACACCATTGCTCAAGAGATTCCCCGTGTCTGGGCTGGAGCTCCACCTTGTCAGTAAGTCTGCTCACCGCAAGCCAAATCTGCTTCGCAAAGCTACACTCCATCATCAGGTGCTGCATAGTCTCCTGTTACTGATCACACATGGGGCAGGCTGCCTGGTGAGGTAGTCCGCGCCGAGTAAGCCTATCCGAAGTCCAGCACCTATTCTTCAGAGCCAGCCAACTGAAAAAACGACATCGCAGAGGTGCCTTGGATTGCCATATGAAGCCCGCAGTTGGTGATACCTGCCGCCGGAGAACCTTGCTGCATAGGCCGAACGGGTTGAAAAACATCCACTGCTCTCCCATGCCCAGCACACAACGTTCGGAGTTTCATCGTCGAGTGCAATGGCCGAAACTCTTGTCCATAGGAGGAGGTACTGATCCCTCCGGTGACAGCTCCATGCCAATATGTAGTGCCCAACTACCATCCCGCAATACCTCGGCCACCAACTTAGACTGTCTCACTCGTTTTGGAACCCGACCGTATATTACCGAAGCTATATCTCTGACCCGCGAGCCCTGGATCCATCTATCTTCCCAGAAAAGAGTGGATTTCCCATCTCCAATCGTCGTCCACGCAGCCGCATCCACCAGGGCCTGTGACTCAACCGGTATAGTAATCAGGAAGTCAGCCCAAGGTCTTTCCTTATCAGATTTCTTCAGCCAAGCCCAGCCCACCCGAAGCGCTTTGTTAAGCCAATGTAGATTTGGCAACCCTAGTCCACCAGCCCACTTGGGCGTGCAAACTTCCTCCCAAGCAACAGGATAGCTTCCCCCATCAGCCTCCTTTTTACCGCACCATAGGAAACCTCTACATATTTTGACTAGAGCCGCCAACGTCTTTGCCGGGAGATCAAGTGCCATCATAGTGTGAATAGGTATAACACAAAGAACTGATTGGACCAGCAGTAATCGGCCACTCTTAGGCAACATGGCCGCCTTCCAAAGTGGGAGGCAATCCACAACATGATCCATCAAGTCCTGAAGTTGAGCTGCCGTGGCCTTCCTTATCGTGAGGGGTATGCCCAAATACTTGCACGGAAATAGCGAGCTCGAGCATCCAAGGGTGGTGGACACCCACTGTATCTCTTCCTCGGAGCAGCGAATTGGCAGTGCTGCACTTTTGCTCATGTTGACAACTAATCCCGAAGCTTGCCCAAAAAGATGAAGAATTGCTCCACAATTGTTTGTTTCCACCTCGTTGGGTTTGAAGAACACAATCACATCATCCGCAAACATTGACACCCTATGGTGCAACCGAGTCCGAGTCAAGGGTGCAAGCAACCCTCGCTCCGTGGCATGCTTAAACAAAGCAAATAAGGGCTCCATGCAGAGAATGAAGATCATGGGCGAGAGGGGGTCTCCTTGCCTTAAGCCTTGACAAGCAAGAATTGGTTTTCCAGGGCATCCATTGATCATGATCCGTGTGGAGGAGGTGGCTAGCAGTCCACATATCCACGCTATCCACTTTTTGCCAAAGCCAAATCTCCTTAAGACCTCGAGCAGGAAAGGCCAGCTGATGGAGTCGAAAGCTTTGGTAATATCCAACTTAAGCATAACCGTCAGGGACTTGAGAGCATGTAATCTCCTGGCCATGCATTGGACAAGCATAAAGTTATCATGGAGGGATCGACCCTTGACAAAAGCGCTCTGGTGCTGCCCAACTAGCTTTGGCAAGTCCTCCACAAGTCTATTGGCCAGTATCTTGTCGAAGATTTTGATTGGGCCACTGATAAGGCTGACCGAGCAAAAATCCTTGATATCCATGGCCCCGGCCTTCTTTGGTAGAAGGGAGACAAGGGCTTTGTTCACTGCCCCCAAACCACACATATCTTCTCTATGAAAGTGCTCAAGTGCCTTTGAAAGTGCTAGTTATCGACTAGAGGGGGGTGAATAGGCGATTTTTATGAAAGTCTTCAAAACATGGGAGTTTCGAAGATTAACAGGAGAAACAACACTATTCGTATGCAGCGGAAGGACTACACTAGACAAGCCATAGTCAAGTATTCAATGAAGTGAAAGCACGAAGACTATTAGCAGCTAGGTAGAAAGGATCAGGGTGGAAGATAGTATGAAGCCAATCAGAACAAGTAGTCACACAGTGAAGTCAAACAGGCAGAGTAATCAGGCAATGACTTCACAAAGACAAACTGTAAGTAAGGAGAGTAAGAGATAGAACCAGTGTGTTGTGAAGACAAGGATTTGTTCGACCAGTTCCAGTTGCTGTGACAATTGTACGTCTGGTTAGGGAGGCTGAGATTCAACTCAGAAGACCGCGTCTTCACCTTATTCCCCTTGAGCTAAGGACACATAGTCCTCGCCCAATCACTGTGGTAAGTCTTCAAGGTAGACTTCCAAACCTTCACAGACTTCGTTCACCGGCAATCTACAATGACTCTTGGATGCTCATAACGTGACGCCTAACCGGCTGGAGGATTCACAGTCCTGAAGTGTAACAAGTCTTTAGATCACGCGGACAGAAAGACTTTAGTGATGCCAAACACTCTCTAGGCTCTAGGTGGTTTGGGCTTTGTCCTCGCAAGGATTCTCTCTCTCAAAGGCTTCGGAGGTGGGTTGCTCTCAAACGACAAAAGCCGTATCTAACTCTGAGCAGCCACCAATTTATGGTGTAGGGGGTGGGCTATTTATAGCCACTGGGCAACCCGACCTGATTTGTCCGAAATGACCCTGGGTCACTAAGGAACTGACACGTGTCACAACGGTCATATCTCAAACACACGCGACAACTTGACTTGGGCTACAAGTAAAGCTGACTTATCCGACTCTGGATAAGGTTTGTTCTCATTGTCTTCGCTCGAAGACATAGGATTTGGTTGAGCATCACTTCAGTCACTCTGACTTTGTTCACTTGGACCCCACTTAACAGTGCGGTGGTTCCTATGACTCAACAAAGAAGAAAAGAAACAACGAAACTACTAAGTCTTCGCGCTCCATAGTCTTCACTCGATGTCTTCTTATGTCATAGTCTTCAGTGTGAATGTCTTCACGTACCGCCATTATCTTCAACGTCTTCATACATTTTTAGGGGTCATCTCCGGTAGGTAAACTGAATCAAGGAGGGACTACTACATGTGTTATCCTGCAATTCACACAAACACATTAGTCCCTCAACCACGTTTGTCGTCAATACTCCAAAACCAAACTAGGGGTGGCACTAGATGCACTTACAATCTCCCCCTTTTTGGTGATTGATGACAAACTGGTTGAAGTTTTCAACGGGGATATAAATATGTGAAATTGTAAAGGATGAGGTATTGTCTTTGTAAGTAGCAAAAGGCTCCCCCTGAAGATGTGCATATAAATGATTTGCTTTTGGAATGCAAATGCACATGGCAGGTTCTACTTGTGGAGATCCTCTTTAACTTATGAAGACAATTCATCATGCATGATCTGATGTAACGAAGATAATGACATGCATAATGAAAAATGGACGTCTGCAAAAATGATTTAAGCGCGGAAGTTATCGTCGCACATGCGGAATTTATCATCGCATCACAAAATAGCAAATAAGTAGCAGATGACCATCGAGTTTAAGTGTTACAACTCAGAGAACCAAATGTTTCAAAAGCAAGAGTTGTAAACACTAGGCAAAATATAATGCAACCGCCCATATGAACCCACCTGAAGACTATCAACTCATAGCTTCTCCCCCTTTTGTCAGTAAGGACCAAAAAGGTTTGAAGACAGTGAGCCTCTACTTGTTCCCAGAAGGAGTAGGAGAGAGTGTAGGGTTGGTGTCGAGGTTTGGCAGTGCAGACGAACTTGGAGCAGTGTCGATACGCGTTGGAGGTGGCGAAGTAGCATCATCTTGATCATCGATCACACGAGCATTCACAGTTGCAGCAAAAGAGGAGTACTCTGAGTCTTCAAGAGATGGAGTGCGCCACAGAACATCATTTTCTGGGCGGAGTGGAATCAAACTTGAATCTTTCTGAGAAGCCATTGTCCTGAAGATTGTCCTCAGCACACATAAGCATCAACCCTTTCCATGTGCGTCGACAGTTTTCATGTGTGACAAAGGCATTCTTGGTTGCTAGGTTGCGAATGCGATTGACGTCAGTCATGATGCTTTGCATCTGGCGCTTGAGCCAATCATGATGCCTATCCTATTTCTGATGCAGGCCACCGAGAAGCTCTCGGTCATTGAGAACACGAGATCGCTTTCGAGGCCGTTGAGCAATTGTGCTGTTAGTGGTTTCGGTTGGGGCACGGTGAGGTGCACGTGTAGCACCAGCCAACGGATAGACTCGAGTGGCAGCCAGCACACCTTCAATGGGCTGAGTGAAGCTCTGACGATCAACGTTATGAAGATAAAGTGGCTCTTTGTCAGGCTCTGGATAGATGGCTTCAACAGACATATCAACATCTGGCAAGAAGACAATGTGGTTGCGTGCAGATGGTTGATAGTTGAAAGCAGAGTGAAGCTTGATCAGACGCATGATCCATGGAGCATAGAACTTTAAGCCAAAAATATCAGATCCTGATGCAACAAGTTGGCGGATGAAGAAATCTTGTGCATTGAAGCTTTTGCCATGAAGAATATGGAAGACCAATGTCTTCATTGCACCTTCTAGCTTGGCATGTGGAGAATGTCCTTTGATAGGCCAGAGAGTTCGCCTTATGATGTGATAGATCGTGCGTGGCAGATACTCAAGGTCTTCAACAAAGAACTCCTTAGGATGTTCTGCATCTGGAGGCAATGGCTTCATCATGCTCAGCATCTGGCTCATGTCGGGTTCAGGCTTGTGAAAGATGCTTTCCACAACTGTAGTGTGAAGCTAACAACCAGGCTCATAGAGATCTCCTGGAGTGGGCAGGCCAGTAAGCTTAATGGCATCAAATGCTTTGGCTTCATGATGGACATTTGCTTCATGATGGACATTTCCTGTCATCCACTCAAGGACCCAAGTCTTCGGATCCCTGTTGTAGCCTCTGATTTGCAGAGTGGCGTAGAATTGGAGCAGCAACTCTTCATTCCAGTGCTCCTTGTCAGTGACAAAATGCAGTAAGCCAGCCTCTCTGAAGCAAACGAGAGCTTCTTTCAAGCCGGGCAGGCCAGCTATGGCTTCAGTATCAAGATGCATATGCGGAAATATGCGGCCTTGGTTGTACAGAATGCATGAATAGTAGCTGCGCCGCTAATAACTCCAGAACCGACCAGATGAAATCTTGGGCCTGGTGTAGGGGTTCTTGTCGCTATCGAAGAAGGTGTTATGTGCAATGAAGCCGTTGACATTAAAAGATCCTGGTGAAGTGGCAGTACCTGGAAATCTGGGCAGTCGTGGCTTTGGCTTCTGAACCTGAGGCTTGTGCTCGTCATGGTAATCAAATTGAGGACCAGCAGCAGGCGGAGGAATCAGAATTGGCCATCTGACAGTGACAAGTTGGCCATAGTTGTATGCTTGCTCGATGGTATGTGGCCTTGGAGGCGGAACGGGAGCAGTGGCATTGACTTCATGCTGCAGATTTATGTCAGGTGTGGCATTGAATTCAGTTGTTTCATTGGCTTCATTGGCCACTGGAACATTGCCCACTGTAGGCTCCACATTGGTATCGGCCATGACAACGTCATTGGCTTCAGAAATGTCAGTTGTGGCAGCCTCAGGATTCTCACCCTCCACTTGACGAGCTGGAGGTTCTGGCATAGACTGGTTCTCTTCATGAACTGCATCTTGAGTTGCAGGGGGAGTAGCGACACGCTCTTCTTCTTGTGTTGCTTCGGCTGATGCAGCTGGAGGGTCTTCAGCAGCATTGGCTTCAGACACAGGGACCGTCATAGAAGGATTGTCTTCAGGGAACACTTGACGTGCCACTGAACTTGACAAGTTGGAGCCTTCTTCTGTGATGGTGGTCATGGAGACAGATGACTTCAGGCCTTTGCGAAGTCGTTGGAATACGGGCGACGCCTTTGGGGATGGTGATGTCTCCATGTAGTTGTCATCATTGGACATGGGGCTGATGACGGGCACAGATGATGGTTGGGGTGTACTTGGTGAGTCTTGATGTGGGGTAGTTTGCTGGGGGCGATCAGCCCATGATGCATCTTGTGATATTGGCGTCAAGGGACGACCAATACTGATGAGCTCACTGTTCGTTTGAAGAAGCGATGATACCGGCGGGTGCTCGATCTAAGGAAGAACTTCATCATCTTCTACATTGTCTTGGGGACCAATGTCTTCAGTCGCGATGGGGTTGACGACTGGAACTTCTTGTTCTTTAGGAGCCTCTGTGGAAGCAGGCTCATGTACAATCAACTGACGATCTTGGTTTGCAGACGGAGGGGGAATAAAGGCAAGGGGTTCAACAACAAGGGGCTCTCTGGGAGCAGCCCGATCTCTCTTCTTGGTTTTTCTTTTCTTAGGGGGTGGTGCTTCATCAGTGGTGCGCTTGGCTTTCCTCTTCCTGGCTTCGGCTTCAGCTGCCTTGGTTTTCTTTTGTTCTGAAGCCACTGTGGAGACCTTAGGCTTCGAGCCGGTCATGCTAGCAGGGAAGATAATGCAAGGTTCCTCCCGCCTTGGAGCTTCAGTGGGGGCCACAGTAGACTTCTTCTTTTGCTTGGCAGCCATCTTGGGGTCAATACCAGGACGCCCAAGTGCCTTGCGCTTTTCAGCTTCATTGTAGGCTTGAATGCATTTGTCATCGAGTTCTTTCATGCGCTCTCTTGAGCCTTTGGCTTCCTCGCATTTCTTCCGAAATGACTCCTTGAGTTCATTGAGCATCACCTTGAACTTTTGCACATCAGCCACATTCAGCCTGGCTACATGCTTCTTGAACTGTTCCTTCTCGAAGTCGATCTTTCGCTTCAGTTCAATGATGCGCTGAGCCAGAGCAAGTTCAGGAGCAATGGCGCCTTGGAAAGCAACGCTGACGCCAATGGGAAGCTGAAGGTCATCAAAGCTGAGCTCTTGATTATCAAACCACTCATCAATGAAGTTTTTCAGAATGTTTACATCAAAGAGGGGAAGATCGTTGAAGATCTCCGCCTCTTGCTTGCTCTTGATCAGCTGTTCCAGAGCATCTTCACCAAATTCTTCATCAGAAGACAAGTCAATCGGTTCAGTTTCATTCCTCAGAATGGCTGCAGGCGTCAGTGCTTGGCTAAGTTTCTGAACATGTTTCTTCTGCGGCTTCTCACGCTTATTGGAGACGCGAGAGAGATCTTCAGAGTTATTGCTGGGAGCAGAAGGGGCAGTTTCCAATGGCTTCACTCTTGAAGTCTTTGGAGCAGCAGATGCTTTTGAAGCTTTACCCTTCTTGTGCTTCTTAGGCTTTGGAGCAGGAGCATCGTCGGTGTCAGAATCATCATCAGAATGATCCACTTTGGCACCTTGAACAGTAATGTGAGTGATGAGGCCAGCAAGGTTGTAGAAGGGGCCAATTCTGTTTTCATTGGCTTCACGGGTGCCATTGTCCCAAGGAGAGGAGGGACCAGGGTTGAAGTCAAGCCCCAGATCCTTCTTGTTCTTTTTGGCTGAGTCTTTGGCGAACTGGTAGTTGCGCTTGAATAGACTGTCGTCACGACACCAGAGTAGTGAGGACGGATCAGCATTCTCAGGCTATGGTCCGCGCACCATGCAAGGATAGAAGCCTTGCTCAATAGCTTCAGCTTGATTTCTGGGTGGAAGATTTCTGTACAGAATATCACTCTAGGGTGCCTTGATGGCATTCTTCTCTGCATATTCCTTGGTGATGAAGTGGTACCTGAACCACTCTTCTGCCCAATATCTTCGAATCCATTGGATTCGATTTTTGCGTTCAGTGTAGGTTTCTTCTAGATCAGTTTTGTACATCTCATGCAAATCTGGAGGTAAGTCCTTGGAGGTGTCACCACGATGCTGTCTGCCTCCCTTTCTTGCTGATTTTCCAGTAGCCATGAAGTGTAAACTGAAAGGCTTTAGTACTTTCAAAGGCTTCAAACGGCTGGACTGATAGGAACTCGCTTCAGGTGAGTTTATGTGACTCTGCAAGAATTCTGCAAACGAATGCAGACTATGAGAACCAAGGGATTCTCCCACGGACATGTACCTGTGATAGCATTAAAGGTGCGAGGGAAGGGGAAGAGGTCATATGCATTCTCAGAAGATTTTGAAGATAAATCAGTTTGAAGACATTGACCTCATATTGTGAAGACATTCACTTATATGATGAGAGTTGGTTCCAGAGTTGTACAAATCCAAGAATAAGTACAAGTGAGGAATCTAACTTGTGAAGAAGCATAAGTGGATATACTAGGCAAAATACGAGATGCAGAACGAGATAGATTCATGTTCGAAGATCTAGAAACCACTTTTGGTAGGAAGGGATGAATCTATCAGATCAAAAAGACGGTAAAAAGTAAACTTTTATTACCACATGAAGAACTGCTAGACGGAGCGAAGATGGATGCCGAGCAGTTCGATCTCCCGTGCCCTAACTTGGCGACGAGAGACAGCTACGGCGGCGGCGAAGAAGATGAGGTCCGCAGTCGGCGTGAGGACGGCGTCGGAGAAGTCGCGGCAGCTAAGCGCTTCGTCGCCGGCGTCGTTGAGTGCTAGCGGTGGCGCTAGGGTTTTCGAGAGGTGGTGATGTGGAAGAAAGATTTTGACAGCAATGGGATGTGCATTTATAAGGAAAGGGACAACACAGTGTAATTACGCAGGTGCCCCTGGCGGTTCACATCTGATGAACACGTGGCAAGCATGCAACACCTTGGAAGTTGTTCCATGTTCCCATGCACGCCTGGATTGTTGGGGTGGTCATTCCAAATTCTCCGAGTTTCAGGCAAAAAGGATATGGCATTAAAAGTAGACATAAATGTTTGTCAGATTGACTTCAGCTGACATGGTTCAGTGAAGACAATTGACGGTTTTCAATAGAATGCATATGATTTGGATAGATAGAGTTGAGGTAGAAGCATAGATAGATTAGGGTCCGATCACATTCACTTAGATCAAAAGATTCAACAAGAAGTCATAGCTATAAGTGAATGCTGTAGAGGACAGAACACAACTAGTATATAACTAGTTTAAGGCCAAATCAACCATATGAAGATAAACTTGAATACAAGTCAGGGATGAAGACAAATCAATTATGAAGACTTTGCAAACATAACGCCAAGAGAAACACTTCAAACAAAATTTTGGTGGTGACATTACCCACCGTATAGGAAGTATTAGACCCAGACACGGCGCACAATTATTGTGGCGCTCCGAAGTCAAATTCCGCATTAATGTATTCACACTAAGAGTGTATGTCTTCATTGATTGAAGATATACGTTACTTCGTGTGTTGCACATCTAAGTCATCAAAATGCATAAGTGTTAGGATGTGTGCCTAATCACAGGACATTCGAGGATTCCAAGATATTTAGCTCACACCGCAACTTGCAAAATCTTTTCTCATCCAAGGGCTTAGTGAAGATATCAGCCAACTGCTCTTCTGTCTTGACGTGGATGATATCAATGTCTTCCTTCATAACATGGTCTCTGAGAAAGTGATGACGAATCTCAATGTGCTTTGTCTTCGAGTGCTGAACTGGATTGTTGGCAATCTTGATGGCACTCTCATTGTCGTAGTAGAGAGGCACATTCTTCAGATGTATACCATAGTCCTTGAGAGTTTGCTTCATCCAGAGAAGCTGAGCACATCATGATCCAGCAGCAATGTATTCGGATTCAGCAGTGGAGAGAGATACACAGTTCTGCTTCTTTGAAGACCAACAAACAAGTGATCATCCCAGAAAGTGACATGTGGCTGACGTGGACTTGCGATCAACCTTGTCACCAGCATAATCAGCATCTGAGAATCCAACTAGATCAAACTCTGAGCCCTTTGGATACCATAATCCTAGTGTTGGGGTGTAAGCCAAATATCAAAGTATTCGCTTCACAGCTAAGTGATGCGACTACTTTGGTGCCGCTTGGAATCAGGCACACATGCAAACACTAAGCATTATATCTGGCCTAGATGCACATAAATAGAGCAAAGAACCAATCATGGTGCGGTATACCTTTTGGTCGAATTCTTTACCATTGTCGTCGGGACCCAGATGACTTTTGGTTGGCATTGGCGTCGTGTATCCTTTGCAGTCTTGCATTCCAAACTTCTTCAGGCAATCTTTGAGATATTTTTCTTGAGATATGAAGATGCCATTGCATTGCTGACGGATTTGAAGACCAAGAAAGAACTTCAACTCACCCATCATGGACATCTGATATTGCTCTTGCATCATATGACCAAACTCATCACTGTATTTCTTGTTGGTGCAACCAAAGATAATGTCATCCACATATATTTGGCACACAAACAGTTCACCGTCATAAGTCTTCGTGAAGAGAGTGTTGGAAATATGCCCTAGAGGCAATAATAAAAGCATTATTATTATATTTCTTTGTTCATGATAATTGTCTTTATTCATGCTATAATTGTGTTATCCGGAAATCGTAATACATGTGTGAATAACAGACACCAACATGTCCCTAGTAAGCCTCTAGTTGACTAGCTCGTTGATCAATAGATAGTCATGGTTTCCTGGCTATGGACATTAGATGTCATTGATAACGGGATCACATCATTAGGATAATGATGTGATGGACAAGACCCAATCCTAAACATAGCACAAGATCGTATAGTTCGTTTGCTAGAGTTTTTGCAATGTCAAAGTATCTCTTCCTTCGACCATGAGATCGTATAACTCCTGGATACCGTAGGAGTGCTTTGGGTGTATCAAACGTCACAACGTAACTGGGTGACTATAAAGGTGCACTACAGGTATCTCCGAAAGTATCTATTGTTTTATATGGATCGAGACTGGGATTTGTCACTCCGTATGACGGAGAGATATCACTGGGCCCACTCAAGTAATGCATCATCATAATGAGCTCAAAGTGACCAAGTGTTTGGTCACGGGATCATGCATTACGGTACGAGTAAAGTGACTTGCCGGTAACAAGATTGAACGAGGTATTGGGATACCGACGATCGAATCTCGGGCAAGTAACATATCGATTGACAAAGGGAATTGCATACGGGGTTATTAAATCCTCGACATCGTGGTTCATCCGATGAGATCATCATGGAGCATGTGGGAGCCAACATGGGTATCCAGATCCCGCTGTTGGTTATTGACCGGAGAGCGATCTCGGTCATGTCTACATGTCTCCCGAACCCGTAGGGTCTACACACTTAAGGTTCAGTTACGCTAGGGTTGTAGGGATATGTATATGCAGTAACCCGAATGTTGTTCGGAGTCCCGGATGAGATCCCGGACGTCACGAGGAGTTCCGGAATGGTCCGGAGGTAAAGATTTATATATGGGAAGTCCTGTTTCGGGCATCGGGACAAGTTTCGGGGTTATCGGTATTGTACCGGGACCACCGGAGGGGTCCCGGGGGCCCACCGGGTGGGGCCACCCATCCCCGGGGGCCACATGGGCTGTAGGGGGTGCGCCTTGGCCTGCTTGGGCCAAGGGCACCAGCCCCACATAGGCCCATGCGCCTAGGGTTTAAGGGGGAAAGAGTCCTAGGAGGGTAAGGCACCTCCTAGGTGCCTTGGGGGGGAGGGAAACCCCCCTTGGCCGCCGCACCCCCTAGGAGATTGGATCTCCTAGGGCCGGCCACCCCCCCTTGGCACCCCTATATATAGTGGGGGAGAGGAGGGACTTCATACCTTGAGTCCTTGGCCTTTGGTTGCCTCCTTCTCCCTCCCCAACACCTCCTCCATCTCCTTATTGCTTAGCGAAGCTCTGCCGGAGTACTGCAGCTCCATCAACACCACGCCGTCGTGCTGCTGCTGGTGCCATCTCCCTCAACCTCTCCTCCCTCTCTTGCTGGATCAAGAAGGAGGAGACGTGGCTGTTCCGTACGTGTGTTGAACGCGGAGGTGCCGTCCGTTCGGTGCTAGGATCTCCAGTGATTCGAATCACGTCGTGTTCGACTACATCATCCCCGTTCTTTGAACGCTTCCGCTCGCGATCTACAAGGTACGTAGATGCATCCAATGACTCGTTGCTAGATGAACTCCTAGATGATCTTGGTGAAACGAGTAGGAATTTTTTTTTGTTTTCTGCAACGTTACCCAACAGTGGCATCATGAGCTAGGTCTATGCGTAGTTCTTCTTGCACGAGTAGAACACAATTGGTTGTGGGCGTAGATTTGTCAACTTTCTTGCCGCTACTAGTCTTATCTTGCTTCAGCGGTATTGTGGGATGAAGCGGCCCGGACCAACCTTACACGTACGCTTACGTGAGACCGGTTCCACCGACTAACATGCACAAGTTGCATAAGGTGGCTGGCGGGTGTCTGTCTCTTCTACTTTAGTTGAAGCGGATTCGATGAAAAGGGTCCTTATGAAGGGTAAATAGAAGTTGACAAATCACGTTGTGGTTTCACGTAGGTAAGAAAACGTTCTTGCTAGAACCCTACTTCAGCCACGTAAAACTTGCAAACAACAATTAGAGGACGTCTAACTTGTTTTTGCAGCAAGTGCTTTGTGATATGATATGGCCAAAGTTGTGATGAATGATGAATGATCTATATGTCATGTATGAGATGTTCATGCTATTGTAATAGGAATCACGACTTGCATGTCGATGAGTATGACAACCGGCAGGAGCCATAGGAGTTGTCTTTATTTTTGTATGACCTGCGTGTCATTAAAGAACGCCATGTAAACTACTTTACTTTATTACTAAACGCGTTAGTCATAGAAGTAGAAGTAGTCGTTGGCGTGACAACTTCATGAAGACACGATGCTGGAGATCATGATGATGGAGATCATGGTGTCGTGCCGGTGACAAGATGATCATGGAGCCCCGAAGATGAAGATCAAAGGAGCTATATGATATTGGCCATATCATGTCACTACTTTATATAATTGCATGCGATGTTTATTATGTTTTATGCATCTTGTTTACTTAGAACGACGGTAGTAAATAAGATGATCCCTTACAAAATTTCAAGAAGTGTTCTCCCCTAACTGTGCACCGTTGCTACAGTTCGTCGTTTCGAAGCACCACGTGATGATCGGGTGTGATAGATTCTTACGTTCACATACAACAGGTGTAAGACAGTTTTACACAACGAAAACACTTAGGGTTAACTTGACGAGCCTAGCATGTACAGACATGGCCTCGGAACATGGAGACCGAAAGGTCGAACACGAGTCGTATGGAAGATACGATCTACATGAGAATGTTCACCGACGATGACTAGTCCGTCTCACGTGATGATCGGACACGGCCTAGTCGACTCGGATCGTGTAACACTTAGATGACCAAAGGGATGTCAAATCTGAGTGGGAGTTCATTATAATTTGATTAGATGAACTTAATTATCATGAACTTAGTCTAAATTTTTACAATATGTCTTGTAGATCAAATGGCCAATGTAGTCCTCAACTTCAACGCGTTCCTAGAGAAAACCAAGCTGAAAGACGATGGCAGCAACTATACGGACTGGGTCCGGAACCTGAGGATCATCCTCATAGCTGCCAAGAAAGATTATGTCCTACAAGCACCGCTAGGTGATGCACCTGTTCTCCCTGCAGAACAAGACGTTATGAACGCTTGGCAGGCACGTTCTGATGACTACTCCCTCGTTCAGTGCGGCATGCTTTACAGCTTAGAGCCGGGGCTCCAAAAGCGTTTTGAGAGACATGGAGCATATGAGATGTTCGAAGAGCTGAAAATGGTTTTCCAAGCTCATGCCCGGGTCGAGAGATATGAAGTCTCTGACAAATTCTTCAGCTGTAATATGGAGGAAAATAGTTCTGTCAGTGAGCACATACTCACTATGTCTGGGTTACATAACCGCTTGACTCAGCTGGGAGTTAATCTCCCGGATGATGCGGTCATTGACAGAATCCTCCAGTCGCTTCCACCGAGCTACAAGAGCTTTGTGATGAACTTCAATATGCAGGGGATGGAAAAGACCATTCCTGAAGTATTTGCTATGCTGAAATCAGCAGAGGTAGAAGTCAGAAAGGAACATCAAGTGTTGATGATCAATAAAACCACTAAGTTCAAGAAGGGCAAGGGTAAAAAGAACTTCAAGAAGGACGGCAAGGTAGTTGCCGCGCCCAGCAAGCAAGCTGCCGGGAAGAAGCCAAAGAATGGACCCAAGCCCGAGACTGAGTGTTTTTATTGCAAGGAAAGTGGTCACTGGAAGCGGAACTGCCCCAAATACTTAGCAGACAAGAAGGCCGGCAAAACCAAAGGTATATTTGATATACATGTAATTGATGTGTACCTTACCAGTAATCGTAGTAACTCCTGGGTATTTGATACCGGTGCCGTTGCTCATATTTGTAACACACAACAGGAGCTGCGGAATAAACGGAGACTGGCGAAGGACGAGGTGACGATGCGCGTCGGGAATGGTTCCAAGGTCGATGTGATCGCCGTCGACACGCTACCTCTACATTTACCTACGGGATTAGTTTTGAACCTCAATAATTGTTATTTTGTGCCAAGTTTGAGCATGAACATTGTATCAAGATCTCGTTTAATTCGAGATGGCTACTCATTTAAATCCGAGAATAATGGTTGTTCTATTTATATGAGAGATATGTTTTATGGTCATGCTCCGATGGTGAATGGTTTATTCTTTATGAATCTCGAGCGTAATGCTACACATATTCATAGTGTAAGTACCAAAAGATGTAAGATTGATAGTGATAGTCCCACATACTTGTGGCACTGCCGCCTCGGTCACATAGGTGTCAAACGCATGAAGAAGCTCCATGCTGATGGACTTTTAGAGTCTCTTGATTACGAATCATTTGACACGTGCGAACCATGCCTCATGGGAAAAATGACCAAGACTCCATTCTCAGGAACAATGGAGAGAGCAACCAACTTATTGGAAATCATGCATACTGATGTGTGCGGTCCAATGAGTGTTGAGGCTCGCGGTGGCTATCGTTATGTTCTCACCCTCACTGATGACTTGAGTAGATATGGGTATGTCTACTTAATGAAACACAAGTCTGAGACCTTTGAAAAGTTCAAGGAATTTCAGAGTGAAGTTAAGAATCAACGTGACAGGAAAATCAAGTTTCTACGATCAGATCGTGGAGGAGAATACTTGAGTCACGAGTTTGGTACACACTTAAGAAAATGTGGAATAGTTTCACAACTCACGCCGCCTGGAACACCTCAGCGTAATGGTGTGTCCGAACGTCGTAATCGCACTCTATTAGATATGGTGCGATCTATGATGTCTCTTGCCGATTTACCACTATCTTTTTGGGGCTATGCTTTAGAGACTGCCGCATTCACTTTAAATAGGGCCCCGTCGAAATCCGTTGAGACGACACCGTATGAATTATGGTTTGGGAAGAAACCTAAGCTGTCATTTCTAAAAGTTTGGGGATGCGATGCTTATGTCAGGAAACTTCAACCTGAAAAGCTCGAACCCAAATCGGAAAAATGCGTCTTCATAGGATACCCTAAAGAAACTGTTGGGTATATCTTCTACCTCAGATCCGAAGGCAAGATCTTTGTTGCCAAGAATGGGTCCTTTCTGGAGAAAGAGTTTCTCTCGAAAGAAGTAAGTGGGAGGAAAGTAGAGCTTGATGAAGTATTACCTCTTGAACCGGAAAATGGCGCAACTCAAGAAAATGTTCCTGAGGTGCCTGCACCGACTAGAGAGGAAATTAATGATAATGATCAAGATACTTCTGATCAAGCTCCTACTGAAATTCGAAGGTCCACGAGGACACGTTCCGCACCAGAGTGGTATGGCAACCCTGTCTTGGAAATCATGTTGTTAGACAACGGTGAACCTTCGAACTATGAAGAAGCGATGGCGGGTCCGGATTCCGACAAATGGCTAGAAGCCATGAAATCCGAGATAGGATCCATGTATGAAAACGAACTATGGACTTTGACTGACTTGCCCGTAGAACGGCGAGCCATAGAAAATAAATGGATCTTTAAGAAGAAGACAGACGCGGATGGTAATGTGACCATCTATAAAGCTCGGCTTGTCGCTAAGGGTTATCGACAAGTTCAAGGGATTGACTATGATGAGACTTTCTCACCGGTAGCGAAGCTGAAGTCCGTCCGAATCATGTTAGCAATTGCCGCATTTTATGATTATGAAATTTGGCAAATGGACGTCAAAACGGCATTCCTTAATGGTTTCCTTAAGGAAGAATTGTATATGATGCAGCCGGAAGGTTTTGTTGATCCTAAAAATGCTGACAAGGTGTGCAAGCTCCAACGCTCGATTTATGGGCTGGTGCAAGCATCTCAGAGTTGGAACATTCGTTTTGATGAGATGATCAAAGCGTTTGGGTTTACACAGACTTATGGAGAAGCCTGTGTTTACAAGAAAGTGAGTGGGAGCTCTATAGCATTTCTCATACTATATGTAGATGACATACTTTTGATGGGAAATGATATAGAACTTTTGGACAGCATTAAGGCCTACTTGAATAAGAGTTTTTCAATGAAGGACCTTGGAGAAGCTGCTTATATATTAGGCATCAAGATCTATAGGGATAGATCAAGACGCCTCATAGGTCTTTCACAAAGCACATATCTTGATAAGATTTTGAAGAAGTTCAAAATGGATCAGTCCAAGAAAGGGTTCTTGCCTGTTTTGCAAGGTGTGAAATTGAGCTCAGCTCAATGTCCGACCACGGCAGCAGAGATAGAAGAGATGAGTGTCATCCCCTATGCCTCAGCCATAGGTTCTATTATGTATGCCATGCTGTGTACCAGACCTGATGTAAACCTTGCCGTAGGTTTGGTAGGAAGGTACCAAAGTAATCCCGGCAAGGAACACTGGACAGCGGTCAAGAATATCCTGAAGTACCTGAAAAGGACTAAGGAAATGTTTCTCGTTTATGGAGGTGACGAAGAGCTCGTCGTAAAAGGTTACGTCGACGCTAGCTTCGACACAGATCTGGATGACTCTAAGTCACAAACCGGATACGTGTATATTTTGAATGGTGGGGCAGTAAGCTGGTGCAGTTGCAAGCAAAGCGTCGTGGCGGGATCTACATGTGAAGCGGAGTACATGGCAGCCTCGGAGGCAGCACATGAAGCAATATGGGTGAAGGAGTTCATCACCGACCTAGGAGTCATACCCAATGCGTCGGGGCCGATCAAGCTCTTCTGTGACAACACTCGAGCTATTGCACTTGCCAAGGAGCCCAGGTTTCACAAGAAGACAAGGCACATCAAGCGTCGCTTCAACTCCATCCGTGAAAATGTTCAAGATGGAGACATAGAGATTTGTAAAGTACATACGGACCTGAATGTAGCAGATCCGTTGACTAAACCTCTCCCAAGAGCAAAACATGATCAACACCAGAATTCCATGGGTGTTCGATTCATCACAATGTAACTAGATTATTGACTCTAGTGCAAGTGGGAGACTGTTGGAAATATGCCCTAGAGGCAATAATAAAAGCATTATTATTATATTTCTTTGTTCATGATAATTGTCTTTATTCATGCTATAATTGTGTTATCCGGAAATCGTAATACATGTGTGAATAACAGACACCAACATGTCCCTAGTAAGCCTCTAGTTGACTAGCTCGTTGATCAATAGATAGTCATGGTTTCCTGGCTATGGACATTAGATGTCATTGATAACAGGATCACATCATTAGGATAATGATGTGATGGACAAGACCCAATCCTAAACATAGCACAAGATCGTATAGTTCGTTTGCTAGAGTTTTTGCAATGTCAAAGTATCTCTTCCTTCGACCATGAGATCGTATAACTCCTGGATACCGTAGGAGTGCTTTGGGTGTATCAAACGTCACAACGTAACTGGGTGACTATAAAGGTGCACTACAGGTATCTCCGAAAGTATCTATTGTTTTATATGGATCGAGACTGGGATTTGTCACTCCGTATGACGGAGAGATATCACTGGGCCCACTCAAGTAATGCATCATCATAATGAGCTCAAAGTGACCAAGTGTTTGGTCACGGGATCATGCATTACGGTACGAGTAAAGTGACTTGCCGGTAACAAGATTGAACGAGGTATTGGGATACCGACGATCGAATCTCGGGCAAGTAACATATCGATTGACAAAGGGAATTGCATACGGGGTTATTAAATCCTCGACATCGTGGTTCATCCGATGAGATCATCGTGGAGCATGTGGGAGCCAACATGGGTATCCAGATCCCGCTGTTGGTTATTGACCGGAGAGCGATCTCGGTCATGTCTACATGTCTCCCGAACCCGTAGGGTCTACACACTTAAGGTTCAGTTACGCTAGGGTTGTAGGGATATGTATATGCAGTAACCCGAATGTTGTTCGGAGTCCCGGATGAGATCCCGGATGTCACGAGGAGTTCCGGAATGGTCCGGAGGTAAAGATTTATATATGGGAAGTCCTGTTTCGGGCATCGGGACAAGTTTCGGGGTTATCGGTATTGTACCGGGACCACCGGAGGGGTCCCGGGGGCCCACCGGGTGGGGCCACCCATCCCCGGGGGCCACATGGGCTGTAGGGGGTGCGCCTTGGCCTGCTTGGGCCAAGGGCACCAGCCCCACATAGGCCCATGCGCCTAGGGTTCAAGGGGGCAAGAGTCCTAGGAGGGTAAGGCACCTCCTAGGTGCCTTGGGGGGGAGGGAAACCCCCCTTGGCCGCCGCACCCCCTAGGAGATTGGATCTCCTAGGGCCGGCCACCCCCCCTTGGCACCCCTATATATAGTGGGGGAGAGGAGGGACTTCATACCTTGAGTCCTTGGCCTTTGGTTGCCTCCTTCTCCCTCCCCAACACCTCCTCCATCTCCTTATTGCTTAGCGAAGCTCTGCCGGAGTACTGCAGCTCCATCAACACCACGCCGTCGTGCTGCTGTTGGTGCCATCTCCCTCAACCTCTCCTCCCTCTCTTGCTGGATCAAGAAGGAGGAGACGTGGCTGTTCCGTACGTGTGTTGAACGCGGAGGTGCCGTCCGTTCGGTGCTAGGATCTCCAGTGATTCGAATCACGTCGTGTTCGACTACATCATCCCCGTTCTTTGAACGCTTCCGCTCGCGATCTACAAGGTACGTAGATGCATCCAATGACTCGTTGCTAGATGAACTCCTAGATGATCTTGGTGAAACGAGTAGGAATTTTTTTTTGTTTTCTGCAACGTTACCCAACAGAGAGTAGGGTCCAGTGAACCAGGTTTGAAGCCTTTGCTCTTCAGGAAGTCTTTGAGCGTATCATACCAAGCGCGATGGGCTTGTTTGAGGCCATACAGTGCCTTGTTGAGCTTGTACACCATATCAGGATGTTTTGGATCTTCAAAGCCAGGAGGTTGTGCAACATATACTTCTTCTTCTATCTTTCCATTGAGAAAAGCACTCTTCACATCCATTTGATAGAGGAGAATGTTGTGATGATTTGCATAGGCAAGCAGTATGCGAATAGCTTCAAGCCTTGCCACATGAGCAAAAGTTTCATCAAAGTCAATCCCTTCCACTTGAGTGTAGCCTTGAGCAACTAGACGAGCTTTGTTTCTGACCACTTGACCATGTTCATCTTGCTTGTTGCGATATATCCATTTGGTGCCAATGATATTATGCTTCCAAGGATCAGGACGCTTGACCAGATCCCACACATTGTTCATCTCAAACTGTTGGAGTTCTTCTTGCATGGCTTGAATCCATTCAGGTTCCATGAAAGCTTCAGTCACTTTTGTGGGTTCTGAGATTGAGACGAATGCAAAGTGTCCACAAAAATTGGTGAGTTGTGTTGCTCTTTGTGTGGCTCTTGAACGAGTGAGTGGACCAGGTGCATTGAGGCTATCAATCATCTTCTCAATCTATACTTCATTTGCAACACGAGGATGAGCAGGTCGAAGATTTTGCTCTTGCTGATCATTGTCATTGTTTTGGGAATTGTCTTCAGGCTGAGCATTGTCTTCAGGTTGATCAGGTGCGGAAATGACAAGTTTCTCTTCAGACAGACTCTCAGATGGTATGATTTCGCCAGTTCCCATTTGCTTGCTTGACTCACTAGGGGATAATTCATCTAGCACATTTGGCAGGTGCTCTCTTTGCGAGACGTTAGTTTCATCGAACCGCACATCCACAGTTTCAACCACTTTATAGTGAAAGAGGTTGAAGACTCTGTAGGAGTGCGAGTCCTTTCCATAACCAAGCATAAAACCTTCATGTGCTTTCGGTGCAAATTTTGAAGTGTGATGTGGATCCTTGATCCAGCACCTAGCACCAAATACTCTGAAGTAGCTTACATTTGGCTTCTTACCAGTTAGAAGCTCGTAGGAAGTTTTCTTCAGAAGCTTGTGAAGATAAACACAGTTGATGATGTGGCATGCAGTGTCAATGGCTTCAGGCCAGAACTTTCGCGGAGTCTTATACTCATCAAGCATCGTTTGAGCCATCTCAATAAGAGTTCTGTTCTTGCGCTTGGTGATGCCATTCTGGTGAGGTGTGTAAGGAGCAGAGAACTCATGAGTGATACCCATGGTATCCAGGTAGAGGTCGAGGCCGGTGTTCTTGAACTTAGTGTCGTTGTCGCTTCTGATGTGCTTGATCTTGACACCGTAGTTCGTCATGGCACGGTTGGCAAAACATCTGAAGACATCCTGTACTTCAGTCTTGTAGAGGATTATATGCACCCAAGTGTATCGAGAGTAATCATCAACAATGACGAAGCCATAGAGGCAGGTAGTAGCATTGAGAGTGGAATAGTGAGTGGGGCCAAATAAGTCCATATGCAGCAGCTCGAAGGGTTGAGACGTGGTCATGATAGTCTTCGAGGGATTCTTGGCTCTTGTCATCTTTCCAGCTTCGCAGGCGCCACACAAATGATCCTCCTTGAACTTGACGCCTTCGATGCCCACAACATGCTTCTTCTTCGCGAGAGTGTACAAGTTCCTCATGCCAGCATGCCCTAGCCTTCGATGCCAAAGCCAACATTCTGAAGCTTTTGCAAGAAGACATACGGCCATCTATGGACCTGCTGAGAAATCTACCATATACAGATCATCTTTTTGATATCCTTCAAAGACTAGAGACTTGTCAGATTCCATCAGTACAAGGTAGCGATATTTTCCAAACAGCACAATCATGTTTAAGTCACAAAGCATTGAGACAGACATTAAGTTGAAACCAAGGGATTCAACAAGCATCACTTTGTCCATGTGCTGATCCCTTGAGATTGCAACTCTACCTAGACCCAATACCTTGCTTTTACCAGTGTCAGCAAATGTGATGTGGCTCTTGTCTGATGGACGCAGCGTTGAATCCATCAGAAGACTTCGATCGCCAGTCATGTGATTGGTGCATCCACTGTCCATAATCCATTCTGAAGCACGAGGTGTCGTGGCCTACAGTGCAGTTAGGAGGATAGGCTTCACAAAGAGCGTTGTGAAGCATAATGCTATGTCTCGAGCTTGCGTTGGTTTTCCCCTAAGAGGAGAGGATGATGCAGCACAATAGCATAAGTATTTCCCTTAGTTTTAGAGAACCAAGGTATCAATCCAGTAGGAGGTCACGCGCAAGTCCCTCGTACCTGCACAACACGATAGCAACTCGCAACCAACACTTAGGGGTTGTCAATCCCTTCACGGTAACTTACAAGAGTGAGATCTGATAGAGATAATATTTTTGGTATTTTTGATAGATAGATGCAAAGTAAAAAGTAAAGATAAAGTAAAAACAAAGCAAGTAAATAAAGTGATATAGATTGATATGATGAGAATAGACCCCGGGGCCATAGGTTTCACTAGTGGCTTCTCTCAAGAGCATAAGTATTCTACGGTGGATGAACAAATTACTGTTGAGCAATTGACAGAATTGAGCATAGTTATGAGTATATCTAGGCAATGATCATGTATATAGGCATCACGTCCGAGACAAGTAGATCGAAATGGTTCTGCATCTACTACTATTACTCCACTCATCGACCGCTATCCAGCATGCATCTAGAGTATTAAGTAAAAACAGAGTAACGCCTTAAGCAAGATGACATGATGTAGAGGGATAAATTCATGCAATACGATAAAAACCCCATCTTGTTATCCTCGATGGCAACAATACAATACGTGCCTTGCAACTCTTTCTGTTGCTGAGTAAGGACACCGCAAGATTGAACCCAAAGCCATGCACTTCTCCCATTGCAAGAACTACCAATCTAGTTGCCCAAACCAAACGGATAATTCGAAGAGACTTGCAAAGATAACTCAATCATACATAAAAGAATTCAGAGAAGAATCAAATATTTTCCATAGATAATACTGGATCATAAACCCACAATTCACCAGTCTCAACAAACACACCACAAAAAGAAGATTACATCGAATAGATCTCCACAAGAGAGGGGGAGAACATTGTATTGAGATCCAAAAAGAGAGAAGAAGCCATCTAGCTACTAGCTATGGACCCGAAGGTCTGAAGTAAACTACTCACACTTCATCGGAGGGGCCATGGTTATGATGTAGAAGCCCTCCGTGGTGGATGCCTCCTCCGGCGGAGCTCCGGAACAGGCCCCAAGATGGGATCTCGTGGATACAGAAGGTTGCCGCGTGGAATTAGGTTTTTGGCTCCCCTAGGATCATACGGGGATACGTAGGTATATATAGGAGGAAGGAGTACGTCGGTGGAGCTCCGAGGGGCCCACGAGGTAGGGGGGCGCGCCCAGGGGGAGGGGCGCGCCCTCCACCCTCGTGACCGCCTCGTGGCTTTCTTGATGGAGGGTCCAAGTCTCCTGGATCTTATCTGATGAGAAAATCACGTTCCCGAATGTTTCATTCCGTTTGGACTTCATTTGATATTCTGTTTCTTTGAAACACTGAAAAAGGCAAAAAACAACAATTCTGGGCTGGGCCTCCGGTTAATAGGTTAGTCCCAAAAATAATATAAAAGTTGAAAATAAAGCCCAATATAGTCCAAAACAGTAGATAAAGTAGCATGGAGCAATAAAAAATTATAGATACGTTGGAGACGTATCAAACATCCCCAAGCTTAACTCCTACTCGTCCTCGAGTAGGTAAATGATAAAAAAGAATTTTTGATGCGGAGTGATACTTTGGCATAATTTCAATGTAAATCTTCTTAATTGTGATATGAATATTCAGATCCGAAAGATTCAAGACAAAAGTTCATATTGACAAAGAAATAATAATACTTCAAGCATACTAATCAAAGCAATCATGTCTTCTCAAAATAACATGGCAAAAGAAAGTTCATCCCTACAAAATCATATAGTTAGGCTATGCTTCATTTTCGTCACACAAAAATTTTCCCAACTTCTATACCCCTGATGACAAGCCAAGCAATTGTTTCATACTTAAATAATCTCAAACTTTTTCAACCTTCACGTAATACATGAGCGTGAGCCATGGATATAGCACTATGGGTGGAATAGAATATGATGATGGGGATTGTGTGGAGAAGACAAAAAGGAGAAAGTCTCACGTTGACGAGGCTAATCAACGGGCTATGGAGATGCCCATCAATTGATGTTAACATGAGGAGTAGGGATTGCCATGCAACGGATGCACTAGAGCTATGAATGCTCAACAAAAGAAAACTAGTGGATGTGCATCCAACTTGCTTGCTCACGAAGACCTAGGGCATTTGAGGAAGCCCATCGTAGGAATATACAAGCCAAGTTCTATAATGAAAAATCCCCACTAGTATAGAAAGACAACTTATGAGACTCACTACATGAAGAACAAGGTGCTACTTTGAAGCACAATATATGAGACTCACTACATGAAGAACAAGGTGCTACTTTGAAGCACAAGTGTGGAAAAAGAGATAGTAGCATTGCCCCTTTTTTATTTTCTTTTTTTGGGCCTTTCCCTTTTTTTGGCCTTTCTCTTTTTTTTGGGCAATTCTCTAATAATGATGATCATCACACTTCTATTGATTACAACATAAGGATTACAACTCGAAACTTAGAACAAGATATGACTCTTTATGAATGCCTTCGGCGGTGTACCGGGATGGTGCAATGAATCAAGAGTGACATGTATGGAAAATAATGCATGGTGGCTTTGCCACAAATATGATGTCAACTACAAGATCATGCAATGGCAATATGACAAAAGTAATGCATGTCACGATGATGATGATGGAAGTTGCATGGCAATATATCTCGGAATGGCTATGGAAATGCCATAATAGGTAGGTATGGTGGCTGTTTTGAGGAAGATATAAGGAGGTTTATGTGTGATAGAGCGTATCGTATCACGGGGTTTGGATGCACCGGCGAAGTTTGCGCCAACTCTCAATGTGAGAAAGGGCAATGCACGGTACCGAAGAGGCTAGCAAAGGCGGAAAGGTGAGAGTGCGTATAATCCATGGACTCAACATTAGTCAAAAGAACTCATATACTTGTTGCAAAAATTTAGAAGTCATCAAAAATTCAAATACTACGCGCATGCTCCTAGGGGGATAGATTGGTAGGAAAAGACCATCGCTCGTCCCCGACCGCCAGTCATAAGGATGCACAAGCCAGGTACACTTCATGTTTCAAATTTGTTACATAACTTTAACCATACGTGCATGCTACGGGATTTGCAAACTTCAACACAAGTATTTATCAAATTCATAATCACCCAACTAGCACGACTATGATATTATCACCTCCATATCTCAAAACAATTATCAAGCATCAAACTTATCTTAGTATTCAACGCACTCAAAAGAAAGTTTCACATATCTTGAACACCAAGTATATTAACATTAAGCAAATTACCATGCTATTGACGACTCTCAAAATAATCTAAGTGAAGCATGAGAGATCAAGTTTCTTTAAAAAAAATCCAGCACCGTGCTCAAAAAGATCTAAGTGAAGCACTAGAGCAAAAATTATCACGCTCAAAAGATATAAGTGAAGCACTATGAGCAAAACTATCAACCTCAAAAGATATAAGTGAAGCACATAGAGTATTCTAGCAAATTTCATGTATGGCTCTCTCAAAAGGTGTTTACAGCAAGGATGATTGTGGTAGACTAACAAGCAAAGCCATAAATAATACAAGACGCTCCAAGCAAAACACATATCATGTTGGTGAATAAAAATATAGCTCCAAGTAAATTACCGATGGAAGTGGACGAAAGAGGGGATGCCTTCCGGGGCATCCCCAAGCTTTGACTTTTTGGTGTACTTGGACTATCTTGGGGGTGCCATGGGCATCCCCAAGCTTAGGATCTTGCCACTCCTTGTTCCATAATCCATCAAAAGAATTCACCCAAAACTTGAAAACTTCACAACACAAAACTCAACAGAAATCTCGTGAGCTCCGTTAGAGAAAGAAAACAAAATACTACTTCAAGGTACTGTAATGAAATCATTATTTATTTATTTTGGTGTTAAACCTACTGTATTACAACTTATCTATGGTTTATAAACTAATTTACTAGCCATAGATTCATCAAAATAAGCAAACAACACACAAAAAACAGAATCTGTCAAAAACAGAACAGTCTGT
This sequence comes from Triticum dicoccoides, assembly GCF_002162155.2. Classification (NCBI taxonomy): domain Eukaryota; kingdom Viridiplantae; phylum Streptophyta; class Magnoliopsida; order Poales; family Poaceae; genus Triticum; species Triticum dicoccoides. Next base: position 688,301,767 of record NC_041389.1, on the reverse strand, counting down.
AGTAATCTGTAACTAACGCAAACTTATGGAACTCTAAAAATTCTACCAAAATAGGAAGTCCTGGAAATTTTTTTTATTGATCATCAGCAAAAAGAATCAACGCAAAAGCACTCTCCAGTAAAAAATGGCAGCTAATCTCGTGAGCGCTAAAGTTTCTGTTTTTCAGCAGAATCAAATCAACTATCATCGTAGGTTATCCTATAGGTCCTACTTGGCACAAACACTAATTGAAACATAAAACCACATCCAAACAGAAGGTAGATGTATTATTTATTCCTAAACATAAGCAAAAACAAAAAACACAAAATAAAATTGGGTTGCCTCCCAACAAGCGCTATCGTTTAACGCCCTTAGCTAGGCATAAAAGCAAGGATAGATCTAGGTATTGCCATCTTTGGTAGGCAATCCATAAGTGGCTCTCATGATAGATTCATATGGTAATTTTATTTTCTTTCTAGGGAAGTGTTCCATACCCTTCTTTAAGGGAAATTGGAATCTAATATTCCCTTCCTTCATATCAATAATTGCACCAATCGTTCTAAGGAAAGGTCTACCAAGAATAATAGGACATGAAGGATTGCAATCTATATCAAGAACGATAAAATCTACGGGCACATAATTACTATTTGCAACAATAATAACATCATTAATTCTTCCCATAAGCTTTTTAATAGTGGAATCCGCAAGATGCAAGTTTAGAGAACAATCATCAAAATCACGGAAATCTAGCAAATCACATAAAGTTTTGGGAATAGTAGAGACACTAGCACCCAAATCACATAAAGCATGAAACTCAAAGTCTTTAATTTTAATTTTAATCGTAGGTTCCCACTCATCATAGAGTTTTCTAGGGATAGAAACTTTCAACTCAAGCTTTTCTTCATAAGATTGCATCAAGGCATCAACAATGTGTTCGATAAAGGCCTTATTTTGACTATAAGTATGAGGAGATTCTAGCACGGATTGCAACAAGGAAATACAACCAATCAAAGAGCAATTTTCATAATTAAATTCCTTGAGATCCAGAATAGTGGGTTTAGCAACATCACAGTTTTTATTTATTTCAATCCCACTTTCATCAATTTCATCATCAAGATCTATAAACTCCGAATTCTTAGAACGCCTTCTAGGTAAAGGAAGATCATATTCAGTTTCATCAAGATTCATATTGCAAAACAAAGATTTAATGGGGGACACATCAATAGCTTTTAGATCTTTATCTTGATTTTCATAGGAATTTGGTTTAGCGGCCATCTTATTGACTACGGTAGCTTGCATATCCGAAATTTCAGCGGTCATCTTTTCAAGATGAGCAATTTGGGCCCTTATACCATCAAATTCTCTAGACATATCATCGAGTTCTTTATTCATAAAGCTCATAAAACTTTTTTGTTCCTTAAGTTCGTTTCTAAAGAAATTATTGTGCTCAAATTGCAAAACCATAAACTTTCTAACATTGCTTTCAGTCTCCTCTAGCCTTTTAAGGTGAAGGTCACCAAATCTAGGTAGAGCCATCGCAACAAATAGGCAAACTAACACACGAGCAAACAAAAGGACGGGAAAAAGGCAAACATGAAAGAGATGAGGAGATTGGGAAAGAGAGGGCGAATAAAACGGCAAGGGTGAAGTGAGAGAGAGGAAAACAAGAGGCAAATGGCAAATAATGTAATGCAAGAGATAGGGATTGTGATGGGTACTTGGTATGTTGACTTTTGCGTAAGCCTCCCCAGCAACGGTGCCAGAAATTCTTCTTGCTACGTCTCGAGCTTGCGTTGGTTTTCCCTGAAGAGGAGAGGATGATGCAGCACAGTAGCGTAAGTATTTCCCTCAGTTTTTGAGAACCAAGGTATCAATCCAGTAGGAGGTCACGCGCAAGTCCGTCGTACCTGCACAACACGATAGCAACTCACAACCAACGCTTAGGGGTTGTCAATCCCTTCACGGTCACTTACGAGAGTGAGATCTAATAGAGATAATATTTTTGGTATTTTTGATAGATAGATGCAAAGTAAAAAGTAAAGGTAAAGTAAAAACAAAGCAAGTAAATAAAGTGATATAGATTGATATGATGAGAATAGACCCTGGGGCCATAGGTTTCACTAGTGGCTTCTCTCAAGAGCATAAGTATTCTACGGTGGGTGAACAAATTGCTGTTGAGCAATTGATAGAATTGAGCATAGTTATGAGTATATCTAGGCAATGATCATGTATATAGGCATCACGTCCGAGACAAGTAGATCGAAACGATTCTGCATCTGCTACTATTACTCCACTCATCGACCGCTATCCAGCATGCATCTAGAGTATTAAGTAAAAACAGAGTAATGCCTTAAGCAAGATGACATGATGTAGAGGGATAAATTCATGCAATATGATAAAAACCCCATCTTGTTATCCTCGATGGCAACAATACAATACGTGCCTTGCAACTCTTTCTGTCACTGAGTAAGGACACCGCAAGATTGAACCCAAAGCCATGCACTTCTCCCATTGCAAGAACTACCAATCTAGTTGGCCAAACCAAACGGATAATTCGAAGAGACTTGCAAAGATAACTCAATCATACATAAAAGAATTTAGAGAAGAATCAAATATTTTCCATAGATAATACTGGATCATAAACCCACAATTCATCGGTCTCAACAAACACACCGCAAAAAGAAGATTACATCGAATAGATCTCCACAAGAGAGGGGGAGAACATTGTATTGAGATCCAAAAAGAGAGAATAAGCCATCTAGCTACTAGCTATGGACCCGAAGGTCTGAAGTAAACTACTCACACTTCATCGGAGGGGCCATGGTGATGATGTAGAAGCCCTCCGTGGTGGATGCCTCCTCCGGCGGAGCTCCGGAACAGGCCCCAAGATGGGATCTCGTGGATACAGAAGGTTGCGGCGGTGGAATTAGGTTTTTGGCTCCCCTAGGATCATACGGGGATACGTAGGTATATATAGGAGGAAGGAGTACGTCGGTGGAGCTCTGGGGGGCCCACGAGGTAGGGGGGCGCGCCCAGGGGGGAGGGGCGCACCCTCCATCCTCGTGACCGCCTCGTGGCTTTCATGACGGAGGGTCCAAGTCTCCTAGATCTTATCTGATGAGAAAATCACGTTCCCGAAGGTTTCATTCCGTTTGGACTTCGTTTGATATTCTGTTTCTTCGAAACACTGAAAAAGGCAAAAAACAACAATTCTGGGCTGGGCCTCCGGTTAATAGGTTAGTCCCAAAAATAATATAAAAGTGGAAAATAAAGCCCAATATAGTCCAAAACAGTAGATAAAGTAGCATGGAGCAATCAAAAATTATAGATACGTTGGAGACGTATCACATAACATTTGACGCACAAGAGGATTATCAAAGCTTAGATCAAGGTTAGGACTGATAGTATGACAGGCAAGCGATTCAGATATGAAATACATAGTAAGATCATTTAGGAATTTTGTCTTGTGTCCCAAAATGTGTTTTAGGTCTCCAGCAATAGCATCAGACGCCTTTGAATTCTGGCTGGAGACCTTTCTCTGCAAAAGAAAGTTAGTTCTTCTTAACCACCCACATCTTTAGGGGTGGCTTAGAAGCAATGAGTCTAAGTGCAGCATCTGAGAATTTTGGCTTTGGAGCCCTAGCAAATAGCCTTGCAGGAGAAGCATGATACTCATATGAATAAGCAGAAAAGTTCTTAGTTCTATGAACATAGCGGTTTGAAGACACATGCTCATATTCATAGGTCTGAGTATGGTTTCTCTGCAAAACATTGGCGTTAGGGTGACTTAGGTGAGTCATGTATCTGTATGAAGCCTTAGGACCATATGAAGCCATAGGTTTGGGGTTTGTCTTCTTCCTTGGTGGTGTTAGGATGACATTCACGGGAAGATTCTCAATACACTGTTTAGGTACCCAGATCTTCTTCATAGGTGGTCCATTCCTGCAGTTAGTCCCAATATACCTGGCAAACACTTCACCATTCTGATCCTTAAACAGTTTATAGTTCGCATCAAAGGATTCATCAATGATAATAGGGTTAGCGCAAGTAAAACCAGATAAGGTGGATGGATCTACAGAAGATTCCTTTGCAGCAACCCATGTGGTTTTGGGGTACTGCTCAGGCTTCCAGTATGACCCATCAACATTCATTTTCCTCTTAAACCCAATACCCTCTTTCCTAGGGTTTCGGTTCAGAATCTGCTTTTTGAGGACATCACATAATGTGTGATGCCCTTTGAGGCTTTTGTACATCCCTGTTTCAATCAGTGTCTTCAACCTGGCATTCTCATCAGCAATAGTAGTGGTATCCTCAACAGAGGGGTTAGTTACCATATCAGCAGTTGAAGATATTGCAACAGGAGCAGTAGAACATCCAGCAACAGAAACTGCGTTATCACGCTCAATGCATTTTAAACATGGTGGTTCGAATCCTTCCTGAGCGGGACAGATCTGCTGAGCGTGAAGTGACTCGTTCTCCTTTTGAAGATCTTCATGATCTGATCAACTTCTCAAGTTCCTGCTTCCTTTGAAGATAATCATAGGAAAGCTTTTCATGAGATGTTGAGAGGGAATCATGACGACCTTCAAGTTCCTGGTACTTAACATGAAGATTTTTTATGTCTTCAATTAAGGAAGTCTTAGTCATTTCCACGTCCAACATATCATCACTTTTGTCTAACTGTTTTTGAATATGTTCCATAGCTTTCTGTTGTTCAGTTGCAATTTTAGCAAGTTTTTTGTAGCTGGGTTTGGATTCACCATCAGAGTCATCTTCACTTGATGTTTGAAAGTAAGCATCGCGAGAGTTTACCTTGGCACCGCGTGCCATGAAGCAGTAGGTGGGAGTCGAGTCATTCTCGTCATTAGTGTTGGTGACGGAGTCATTGTCTTCAGTGTTGAAGATGGACTTGGCGACGTAGGCTGTAGCTAGAGCTAGACTTGCGATACCAGAGTCAGACTCCTCCTCAGACTCCACCACTTCCTCCTCAGATGCAGACTCCTCCTCTGAATCCATTTCCTTGCCAACAAAAGCACGTGCCTTGCCTGATGAGCTCTTCTTGTGTGATGAAGACTTAGAAGAAGATTTGGAAGAAGACTTTGAGGATTTCTTCTTCTTCTTGTCATCAGAATCATATTCTTTGTTCTTCTTTTTCTTCTTCTCATTGTCCCACTGTGGACATTCAGAGATGTAGTGGCCAGGTTTCTTGCACTTGTGACAGGTTCTTTTCTTGTTATCATAGGTGGAAGCTTCATCATCCCTTGAGCTGGATCGTGAAGACTTTCTGAAGTTTTTCTTCCTGGTGAATCTTTGAAACTTCTTCACAAGCATAGAAAGCTCCTTTCCAATGTCTTCAGGATCATCAGAATTGCAGTCAGACTCTTCTCCAGATGAGGAAGTTGCAGCCTTTGCCTTCAAGGCACGAGTTCGTCCGTAGTTGGGGCCATAGATATCTTGTTTCTCAGATAGCTGGTACTCATGTGTGTTGAGACTCTCGAGTATGTCAGACGGATCAAGTGTCTTGAAATCAGGGCGTTCTTGTATCATTAGGGCTAAGGTGTCAAATGAGCTGTCGAGAGATCTCAGCAGTGTCTTCACAATTTCATGCTTCATAATGTCAGTTGCACCGAGTGCACGGAGCTCATTGGTGATATTAGTGAGGCGATCAAACGTGAGCTGGACGTTCTCGTTGTCATGCCTTTTGAAGCGGTTGAAGAGGTTGCAAAGAGTACTGATTCATTGATCTCGCCGTGTTGAGACGCCTTCATTGACCTTGGAGAGCCAGTCCCAGACTAGCTTCGACGTTTCCAGAGCGCTCACACGGCCATACTGCCCTTTGGTCAGATGACCACAGATGATGTTCTTGGCGGTAGAGTCTAGTTGAATGAACTTCTTCACATCAGCGGGGGTGGCACCTTCACCAGTCTTGGGAACACCATTCTTGATGACATACCACAGATCGACATCAATGGCTTCAAGATGCATGCACATCCTATTCTTCCAGTAGGGATATTCAGTGCCATCAAAGATGAGACACGCAGCGGAGACCTTGATTATCCCTGCAGTCAATATAGCTCAAACTCCAGGTGGTTAAACCGAATCACACAGAACAAGGGAGTACCTTGCTCTGATACCAATTGAAAGTGCTAGTTATCGACTAGAGGGGGGGAGGGGTGAATAGGCAATTTTTATGAAAGTCTTCAAAACATGGGAGTTTCGAAGATTAATAGGAGAAACAACACTATTCGTATGCAGCGGAAGGTAGACTACACTAGACAAGCCATAGTCAAGTATTCAATGAAGTGAAAGCACGAAGACTATTAGCAGCTAGGTAGAAAGGATCAGGGTGGAAGATAGTATGAAGCCAATCAGAACAAGTAGTCACACAGTGAAGTCAAACAGGCAGAGCAATCAGGCAATGACTTCACAAAGACAAACTATAAGTAAGGAGAGTAAGAGATAGAACCAGTGTGTTGTGAAGACAAGGATTTGTTCGACCAGTTCCAGTTGCTGTGACAACTGTACGTCTGGTTAGGGAGGCTGAGATTCAACCCAGAAGACCGCGTCTTCACCTTATTCCCCTTGAGCTAAGGACACACAGTCCTCGCCCAATCACTCTGGTAAGTCTTCAAGGTAGACTTCCAAACCTTCACAGACTTCGTTCACCGGCAATCCACAATGACTCTTGGATGCTCAGAACATGACGACTAACCGGCTGGAGGATTCACAGTCCTGAAGTGTAACAAGTCTTCAGATCACGCGGACAGAAAGACTTCAGTGATGCCAAACACTCTCTAGGCTCTTGGTGGTTTGGGCTTTGTCCTCGCAAGGATTCTCTCTCTCAAAGGCTTCGGAGGTGGGTTGCTCTCAAACAAAAAAAACCGTATCTAACTCTGAGCAGCCACCAATTTATGGTGTAGGGGGTGGGCTATTTATAGCCACTGGGCAACCCGACCTGATTTGTCCGAAATGACCCTGGGTCACTAAGGAACTGACACGTGTCACAAGGTCAGATTTCAAACACACGCGACAGCTTGACTTGGGCTACAAGTAAAGCTGACTTATCCGACTCTGGATAAGGTTTGCTCTCATTGTCTTTGCTCGAAGACATAGGATTTGGTTGAGCATCACTTCAGTCACTCTGACTTTGTTCACTTGGACCCCACTTAACAGTGCGGTGGTTCCTATTACTCAACAAAGAAGAAAAGAAACAACAAAACTACTAAGCCTTCGCGCTCCATAGTCTTCACTCAATGTCTTCTTATGTCAGTCTTCAGTGTGAATGTCTTCACGTACCACATTATCTTCAATGTCTTCATACATTTTTAGGGGTCATCTCCGGTAGGTAAACCAAATCAAGGAGGGACTACTACCTGTGTTATCCTGCAATTCTCACAAACACATTAGTCCCTCAACCACGTTTGTCGTCAATACTCCAAAACCAAACTAGGGGTGGCACTAGATGCACTTACAACCTTCATGAAATTTGCCCTGATGATTTGCCAGCAAGAGACAAAGAATCTACCAGTGAATCCATCGGGACCCGGAGCTTTATCAAACGACAAGCACTTGATGGCCCTGATAACCTCTTCCTCTGTGAAAGGAGCTTCCAGATGCCTCAAGTCACGAGAGGGAAGATCCAGGATATCAAGATTCAACTTGGCTTCTTTGGCTCGTGTCGATCCGAGCAGCTCCTGAAAGTAGTTTTCGGCCACCTTCGCTATGTCATCTTGGCCCGTGTAGATAATCCCGTCGTGCTGCAGCTTGTTGATGGTGTTCTTCCTCTGTCTGTGTCTAGCATGTCGCTGAAAAAATGCCGTGTTAGCATCCCCCACTTTTGGATGTAACAGTCATGATCGCTGCCTTGCCATCGTATGCTCCAAAGAGCACAAACCCAACAATTTCCGCTTAAGAAGCTTCCGAAGCCCATGTTCTTGACCTAACAGAGCCCTCGACTCCATTGCCATATCTAGGCGTGATATAATTTCCATGGCAATGGAAATTTGGAGGCGCATGTTACCAATCCACTGATCATTCCAGCTCCGCAAAGCCTTGGCCGTGGCGTGGAACTTGTTGTCCAGTACCACAAAAGGATTACCCATCGAGGGTAGGGATTGCCAGGCCAGCTTGACTGTGTCAAGGAACCCATCTGCCTTGGGCTAAAAGCACTCAAACTTGAATCACCGCCCCACCTCGAAATCGACATCAACATCCACCAAGAGCGGGCAGTGATCAGAGATCGCCGAACCGAGTGACATGAGAAGGCTCCTAGGGTATATATCTTCCCAAGAATTCGTGACGAAAACGTGGTCAATTTTCTCCATAGTAGGATCCCTCCGTTCATTACTCCAAGTGTACCGCCTCCCGTTTAGGTATAACTCCTTCAACTCAAGCCGATTAAGCATGGCACGTACACGAGCCATCATGTGCCTGTTCACAATGGCCTTATTCTTATCCTCCGGGTTTACTAGCAAGTTGAAGTCCCCAACAATCGCCCATGGGCCCACATGCAAGTCTCGCACTTCCCGGATTTCCTCCAGGAAAGCCACCTTCTCCGCATCACCCCGAGGACCGTACACTCCTGTAAGCCACCAGATTGGTGCCCCCTCGTGCGAGATGAGCACCGTGAGGGTGTTTGGCGTAATATGCCTGTTTGTGACTGAAACCACCAAGTGATCCCACGCAATGAGAATTCCACCTCTAGTGCCAGTCGCCGGGACGTAATAGAAATTCTCAAATTTATTGCCAAGGCATTGCCGCACAACCTCGGTCGTGATCACCTCCATCTTAGTTTCCTGGAGACATACAATATCCACCCTAGACGCCACTACTGTTTGATAGATAGTGGTTCTACGAGCCGGGGAGTTAAGCCCTCTCACATTCCACACTAGCAATTTGGGTGGTTGAGTAGACATCATGAGATATCCACATCCACTACGACATCACAGGGACACTAGTGCCCCTACACCACCACGTCCTCATCCCCTTGCAAGGGCAGGATCGACACGTCCCAACCAAAGAGAGCCAAAATGGCCTTCACGTGGCAGTCCAGAAGTGGCTTGTCGAACAGCTTCGCGTATGCTTGAAGAGCCTCATCGCTAATTGCATCCCCCTCGTTTGCAAGGCATAGCTTTTTGATTAGAACTTCTTGTTGCTTGGACGCCTTAGATCCCCAGCCGCCCTTAGCCAGGAGAACACTCCGCCGGGGTGTAGTAACCAGGGGCTTCTTTTGGCGTGGCTTTCTTTGCTTAGACGACAGGCCCGGAGCGGTAGGCTACTCCAGGAGGTGCGAGATGGGGTCACGCAACTCAGAGCAGAATTGCTCAACCCGAACTTACAGGGGTGGCGTCGTGATAGCCTGGGCAGGTGCAGCCAGAGGCTCGTCCTGTTGTTCTGAACACTACAAAAAAATACACTTCCGTGATGATACGTGTTTGTCACAGTAGGTCGCGTTTTTTGTCATACATGTACATCCATGACAAATTTATGACAAAATCAAGATAGTCATACCTGTGCTGTCGTAGAAGTGTTCGATGACATTACCAAAATTATCATCACGGAAGTGTCCACTTCCATGACGATAAATCGCGCGTCACAGAAGTGCTTTCGTCAAGGGTGACCTACACGTGGCATCCACCATAACAGAACGCCGTTAAGCTATCGGGTCGGGTTTTGGATCCGATAACCCGTTAACAGCCCCGACCAATGGGGATTTTCCACGTGTAAAATCATCATTGGTTGGAGGAAACACGTGTCGGCTCATCGTTGGGACAGATGTCATCCAGTCATTAGACAGAACACTACTAGGAAAAGGGCTATAGATAGGATTGATACTAATGGCGCACCAGGTAAGCAGTGCGCCACTACTATATACTAATGGCGCACCGGTTGGAGGTGCGCCATTAGTGTGGAAGACACTAATGGCGCACCAGGCACACAGTGCGCCACTAGTATTGAATTTTTTTTCCATTTTTCCATACATTCTAATGGCGCATGATGTCAAAGTGCGCCATTACTAGTTAGAACTAGTAATGGTGCACCACCCAGATAGTGCGCCATTAGTATATATAATTTTTTTTTACTTTTTTGCAAACCTACTAATGGCGCACCGTGTCAAAGTGCGCCATTACTAGTTTATACTACTAATGGCGCACTTTCCCACAGTGCGCCATTAGCATACATATGTTTTTTTGACTTTTCTGCAAAAAGTACTAATGGCGCAGCACCTGCAGGTGCGCCATTAGTAACCAGGGTTACTAATGGCGCATTTTGTGGTGGTGCGCCATTAGTAACCTGGGACCAACAAGATATTTTGGATAGCCCACCTACCCACTCACTTTCCCCACTTCATTCTCTCCACCTCCTCCTCCAAGCTTGTCTCGGCTGCCTCCTCCTCCTCACCTCATTTCCACCATAGATTCATCAAAATTAAGTGGTGAAATTACCTTTTTCTGATAGGTAAGTAAGGGGAAAGCTATATTCATGATGTAGATCTACTTTTTTTCTCCCTAGCTCGCTCCAACAACGTGCACATGCACTTTTTGTGGCCTAGCTAGATCTATGTATGTTTGTGGTGTTGCTTGTGTTTGTGGTGTTGCATATATGTTTGTGTTTGCAGGTACCGGTATTTGAAATGCGATAGTTTCCAATATTTTGCCGGAATGTTGATTCATTTCCGTTTCGGAAAGAATTTTGGCACTATGCATTATTTTTGGTCCTATTTTTAGGGAAGGTCATGCCAAATTTTTTCTTGGTTCTAAAATATCGTTTTGCTCTACCCCGCAGGTGACCATGGTCCGCACAATGACCAAAGGCATCATGAATAGGTTTTTGAGCTCCGCGAAGGCCGAGATGCTTCAAAAGAACGAGACAGACATAAGATGTCCGTGTCGAAGATGCAAGCTGAAGAGCCTTATTGCGGACCCGGATTCCGGGCAGGTGCGGGACCACCTGCTCTTGCGTGGTTTCATGGATGGCTATCGGTGGCAAGGTGATGAAGATGACTGTGAAGTCGTCCATGGGGGCCGGGCAAGAAATGAGGAAGGGCAATAAGACAACCACCGCGGCAAGGGCGGGCGAGAAGACGAAGAATCTCCAGGACATGATCATGACGGTGATGATGTACACAATCATCATGTAGAAGATGTCGTACATGATGATGAGGAAGATCAAGACGAAGGGAATGATCATGAAGATGAAGATGCCGGAGCAGACGACGATGGAGGCTGGGTGCAGGACCCTCATATTCAAGAGCTGCTTCGCAAGCAGACGGATAACACAAGAGTTGCCGCCCGAGAGAAAGCCAAGCTGGATCAACTGGAGATAGACACGGTTACTCCATTGTATGAAGGATGCAGGCCCGAGGATACCCGCCTGAAAGTAATGCTCATGGCTCTGGAGATGAAGGTAAAACACAAAATGACCGACGCATGCTTTGACGAGAACATGTCATTCTGGCACGAACGTCTTCCCAAGGGGAACAAGTGCCCGACCAGTTTCGAGGAGGCGAAGAAAATCGTGTGTCCTCTGGATTTACCGCATGTGAAATACCATGTGTGCATGAACAATTGCATCATTTATCAGGACGAGCACGCGGAGTCTACCATACGTCCGGTGTGCGGCATCACTCGATACAAGAAGAGGAAGAAAGCTCCTCGAAAATCGGTGTGATACTTTCCGATCACTCCTCATCTGCAGCGGTATTTCGCGGACCCTAAGGTAGCAAAGCTCCTGCGTTGGCATGCGGATAGGGAGGAGAAGAAGCGGGAAGATGACGGAAAAGATCCGGAGATAAATAAAAAGACAAGATGCTGAGTCACCCTAAGGATGCAAGCCAGTGGCAAGCGTTGAACTTCGAATACCCAGAATTTGGGAAGGATCCAAGGAACATCATGCTGGGCGCGAGCACCGATGGAGTCAATCTGTTTGGCAGCCAGAGAAGCACACATAGCACCTTGCCTATGTTTGTGTGATTGTACAACCTTCCCCATGGTTGTGCATGAAGAGGAAGTACATTCACATGAGTATGCTAATTGAAGGGCCGAAACAACCAGGGAACGACATCAATCTGTATCTGGGGCTGCTGAAGGAGGAGCTAGACATGCTGTGGAAAACGCCAGCCAATACGTGGGACGCCGCAGAGAAAGAATATTTCCCTATGAGAGCCGCACTGCTCACGACGGTGCACGACTATCTCGGTTACGGATATCTCGCGGGACAGGTAGTCCACGGATTTTCTGGATGCGTAAGGTGCATGGATGATACAACGTATCGCCAGCTAGATAGAGATCCTAGGTCTTCGAAAACCGTGTTCATGGGACATCGAAGGTGGCTTCGCGACGATGACCCATGGAGGAAACGCAAGGATCTGTTCGATGGTGAAACCGAACCCCGAAAACGCCCATGTACGAGGAGCGGCGAGGAAATAGACGAGCTGTTGAAAAATTGGAAAGACTGCCCACTGCCGGGAAAGAAGCAAAAGGCGCCAGAGTCGGGAAAGAAGCGAAAGGCGCCAGAGCCGCTGCTGAAGGTATGGAAAACAAGGTCTGTTTTCTGGGACTTGCTGTACTGGAAGATCCACCATGTGCCTCACAGCCTTGATGTCATGCATATCACGAAGAACGTGCACGAGAGTCTGCTTGGTACCCTGCTCAACATGCCAGAGAGGACCAAAGATGGGCCGAAAGCAAGGGCAGACTTGAAATCAATGGGCATCAGGCAGGAGCTTCACGCTAATGATGATGATGATGATGAGGCGAAGCAGGACACAGAAAGTCGTCGCAAAGGCAAAAAGGCCAAGAAGACCGGAAATGACTACCCTCCCGCGTGCTTCACTCTAAGTCAGGAGGAGATCGAGAAGTTTTTCACCTACCTCCTAGGAGTAAAACTTCCTTACGGTTACGCGGGGAAGATAAGCAGATACCTAGACCCAGCGAAGCAGAAGTTCAGCGGGATGAAGTCTCATGACTGTCACGTGCTGATGACGCAGATACTTCCAGTTGCAATCCATGGGATCATGGACGCGCACGTCCGTGAAACGCTATTTGGCCTATGCAACTTTTGCGACGTCATCTCTCGGAAGTCCATTGGCGTGAGGCAACTCAGAAGGCTACAGGAAGAGATCGTGGTGATACTATGCGAGCTTGAGATGTACTTCCCGCCCGCATTCTTCGACGTTATGGTGCATCTACTGGTCCATATCGTGGAGGATATCATCCAACTCGGGCCGACGTTCCTGCATAGCATGATGCCGTTTGAAAGGATGAATGGTGTCATCAAAGGATACGTTCGAAACATGTCAAATCCAGAGGGAAGTATAGCCAGGGGCTTTCTGACTGAAGAGTGCATCTCCTACTGCACGAATTATCTAGGCATCGAGAACCCCGTTGGTCTGCCCGTCAACAGGCACCTCGGCAGGCTCGCTGGATGGGGTCACCGTGAGGGTCACCGCGAAATGCATGTCGACTTCGAGGGTCGACTCGCCGACTTTGAAAGAGCAAACCTAGTCGCGCTACAACACATAGACGTGGTCGATCGTTGGGTGGTAGAGCACAAAACCTTTATTGAGAAGACGTACAATGACCGAGGCCAACAGAGGACGGACGGAGATATAATCAAAGAGCACAACTCATGTTTCACGCGTTGGTTCAAGCAGAAGCTTCTGTCGTACCCTTTACATGAGGATTCTTCCATGGAAGAACAACTCATATTCGCCTTGTCACAGGGCGCCGAGCACAACCTGATGACCTATGAGGCGTACGATATCAACGGCTACACATTCTACACCGAGAACAAGGACATGAAGAGCGATGGTTATTAGAACTCCGGGGTAATGATGGAATCCTACACCGGCAACGACAAGGACAGATACTACGGAAGGATCGAGGAGATCTGGGAGCTGAGCTACGCTGGAGAGAAGGTCCCGATGTTCCGTGTCAGATGGGCCAAGAGCGTCCTAAAAGAAGACCGGTATTTCACCACCATGGTTATACCCGAAGCCAAATCCAAGACCGCAGGCGCAAGCGTCACCGCGAAAAATGAGCCATGGGTAGTGGCTTCCCAAGTGGACCGATGCTTCTTCATTACCGACCGGCCAAAGCCCAGTCGTGTTGTCGTGAGGAGAGGCAAAAGGAAGATCATCAGAATGGATGGAGTAGCCAATGAGCAAGACTTCGACAAGTACCGCGACCCGAAGATCGAACATGACGACGACGATGAAGTAGCAGCACAGACCACAAGAAGAAGCAGGACCACCCTACCTAAAGGACGCCCGTTCCACAGAAGAACTCCATTTGCGAAAAAGAAGGGCAAGAAGATTGTGAACATATAGCTAGCTAAGATCGATTGTATTTAAATCGTAGTCTTCATTTCTCGATTGTATTTCATGGGCACTTTTTGATATCATGAATTTTTTAAATTTCATGGGCAACCCTCCCCCGCTCCATCGCCGCCGACGAGCACCTGGCCCCCCGCACCCTCCCCCGCTCCACCGCCGCCAACGGGCACCCCCCGCACCCTCCCCCGCTCCACCGCCGCCGCCGATGATATTTTCAAGTAACAAATTTGAACATATTTTTTAAAAAATTATTACTGTTTTTATAAAAAAATATTACCGTTATGATTTAAACAAGTTTGAACATATTTAAACACAAATAAATATAAAAAACAGCATTTAAAATGCATAAAAAAATGTTGGGGAGCCTGGGAATCGAACCCAGGACCTCCTGGTGTGTGTGCTGCGTGCTGACCAATCGGGCTAGTGGGTGGGTTCTATTGTAGATAGGGTTAGGTTGTAGATAGGGCTAGTGGGCTAGATTAAAACAAAATTCTAATGGCGCACCGAGCACTGGTGCGCCATTAGAATAGTCGTACTTATGGCGCACGAGATGGTGGTGCGCCATTAGAAAGCTTCCCCCCCCACACTAAATCCCCAATCTCTCTAATCTCTCCCCTGCCTCATCGATCTCACTCGCTGCCCCCCTCGCCGTCCCCCTCGCCGCCCCCTTCCCTCCTCGAGCCGAGCACCACCTCCCTCACCGTACCC